>NC_056729.1:1257745970-1258090970 GCF_019279795.1 Protopterus annectens
TATATATATATATATATATATATATATATATATATGGATTCACTTCATAACCTCGAATTACTGATATATCGAATTTCAGTATCTTGAGACTATAAAACCGAATCCACAAAACACTGACACAAAAAAAAACGCGAAAGTCAAAACACCGAAAAAAACGCGCACACAAAACTACACATGCACCACAACACCCACATTGCAGCAAAAACAAACAAAACTACATACATACACAACTCATACACACTGCGCCCCCCACACCCCCCTACTTATATATACTAACTCCGAGATCGCACAAACACAAAACAGAAGCCGACTCACACACGCACATTCTCCGACCCCTCACACACACTTCGTACACATCAGCACACTCACACACACTCCAACTCCCACTCACAACCCTTAGAATGCACTTACCTGACATAACACCTACATCCACACATGGCACCATGCACCATCAAAACAAAATCCTGGACATTACGCAGCGTAAGGTCATAGCCGCGAATTCGACATATATTCAAATTTGTGATTATGGGCTTTCGCTATTTTTAACATTCGAATTTATAGCTTCAAGATACTGAAATTCGACATTTCAGTAATTATATATATATATATATATATATATATATATATATATATATTTATATTTTCATATATATATATATATATATATATATATATATATATATATATAGATAGATAGATATACATGTGACTACACATTCACAGACAGAGATATGCACAGTAAGATACACATGTAGGAGATGCACAAAATATGGAACAGCCACTATGCTTACAGTTCACACCTGAACAACTGGACACTGTATGGGCCACCCATACAAATGACAGTCATTGCCTGCAACATATACCAATACAGAGGTCATAGGAAAAAACACCACACACAGGTTTGCAGGAATGGAAAACCTTTATTTGTGTACTATTACAGTTCTATATACTATTGCTACTGTAATTGGGATTGTCTTCACAGACATGGTGTGTGTGGGGTCACATCTGCTTTCCACATGTGTGCCATTGGCTACTGACAGACATCCTAAGGACATCATAGTTAAGTACTGTTGCTAGCATATACTGCCCCTGTTGACTGCGGCAGAGATATTGGCCAATACATGTGGAAATTCTGACACACTCTGTACAGTCCAGAGGTATACACAGAACCCTCAGTGCAAAACATGTGCACCATGCCTGACAACATGGATATTAACAGCCATGTAGATGAGTATAACACATCACTGGTATACATATGCCACCATAGGTTATGCATTCACACATAGCTGTCTGGCCTGACATGTACTACCCACTGGTACAGGGGTGCCATCACCACATAGTACCCACTAGATATTGACATACATCTGTACAGCATCCCCCTGCTCTGTCTGACATACATGACTGTTAAGGGAGGCCCGGCAGAAGTACATCTGGCAAGTATCTACACATGACATCTCACTGGGTAAGTTCACTAAGCTGCTAGGCAAGTAACAATGCACTGTGCATGCTACAGGCAGACTGGCTCAACACTGGCCTACATCTCCTATGGGGGAATGCACATGTACCTGCATGTATAGTAGGCTGTACAGGCATGTCACAGCACAGGGTAAGTGCATAACCACAGCCAATGCAAACAGAGCCACAGCCACATATGGCAAGCTAGCATAACATTACAGTATATGGGCTATCTGTTCAACACCATCCTCATATGTGCCACTCACACACTTACCCTACATATACTTGGCCACTACACAGTTTGGTCTGATGGCTGACTGTGGTATGGGAATGTGTGTGTATGGCCCTACAAACATATAAGCCAATACATTAACATACAGTGGAGCAGCATGTAACATTAGATAAGACAGGACCTAGGACAATGACAACTACCACAGTCTGTACACAGGCCAAGGTATATATTAACAATACACACACTGTTGACATTCACCATAAGTACACAGACCTCAGTACTGTACAAACAACCACAGTATGTCCAGGTTATGTCTTCAAATATAACCCCTACTGTACATAACATGTGTAGCAGTCTGGTATCTCACTGGCTTGTTATCAGATATGATGACACTAATTATGGTGTACAGCACATATGCACCTCTTCATGCACGACATATGTGCAAAGGTTGACAGAATTGGGACTGGAAGCACATACACAGGGCTAATATTGACATGTTGCTGTGATAACCTCATACATTTACTGTTGTAACAGGGTTTGTTGTAACATATATGTATATGAAGTCAGTAACTGTCACAGCTTTCACCATCTACAGAGTGCAATCCTCACACTACCTTCTGTAGTCCACAGATAGATGTAGTAAGTGTGACTAGCCTAAAATGCATTGCTCCCTATGCAGACAGTGACACACACACAAAACATCCAAAACCGACATGTGTGGGTATAGAACCTCTAACAGAGGTCTATATCACACTACAGCATGGAGCTGTTACAAGACGCACCACGGGGATTACTAGAGAGCTCCTTCCCCAAAGGTGTATTTCACAATGAATGACATCAGCAGGATTGCCAAAGTTGGACATTCGAATTGTAGTGAGTGTGACTAGCCTATAATGCTTTGCTACATACATAGACATTGAAACGCACACAAAACATTCAGTACTGCCATGGGTGGAGATGGAACCCTTCCACAACTCTAAATAACACTATAGCAGTACGCAGTTATGGCATGTGCTATGGAGATTACTGGGTTACACCCTTCCCAGAGGTGTATTTCTAGGTGGATGACATCATCAGCCTTGCCAAAGTTGAGTATATGAATTGTAGGGAGTGTGAGTACCCCAAAAAGCATTGCTCTCCATACAGACAGACATGCAAACACACACATTTGCCATGTCTGGGATTAGAACACCTACCTAGGTACTTTATCACACAACAGCAGTATGTGATACAGAGATTACTGGGCTACAACCTTCCCAGAGGTGTATTTCTAGGTGGATAACAGCAGCAGCCTTGCAAAGTTGAGTATATGATATGTAGGGAGTGTGAGTGGCCTAAAAAGCATTGCTCTCTACACAGACAGACAAGCAAACACACACACTTGCCCTGTCTTGAATTAGAACACCTACCTAACTACTTTAGCACACTACAGCAGTATGTGCTATGGAGATTACTGGGCTACAACCTTCCCAGAAGTGTATTTCTAGGTGGATGACATCAGCAGCCTTGCCAAAGTTGAGTATATGAAATGTAGGGAGTGTGAGTACCCTAAAAAGCATTGCTCTCTACACAGAGTCAGACACACACACTCACACACTTCCAATGTCTGGGATTAGAACATCTACCTAACTACTTTATCACACTACAACAATACACAGTTACAGGGCATGCTACAGAGATTACTGGGCTATGACCTTCCCAGAGGTGTATTTCTAGGTGGATGACATCTGCAGCCTCACCTAAAGTTGAGCATTTGAATTGTTGGTAGTGTGACTACCCTAAAAGGCATTGTCCTCTACACAGTCAGACACGCACACAGACATACACTTGCTATGTCTTGGATTAGAACTTCTACTTAACTAGATTATCACACTACACAGTTATGGAATGCACCACAGAGATTACTGGGCTACAGCTCTCCCAAAGGTGAATTTCACATTGGATGACCTTAGCAGGCTTGTCATAGTAGGGCTATGGGGGGGCAGTGTGTGTGCATGGGCCATAACCAATTACTCTAGGGGCTGACACACCAAATGCAGGCACACACATGGTCATATTTAACAGGTGCATGTATACAACTGCTAGATAACTATTTCCTTGTACAGTCATGTTGCACAGCTGGCACGTGCACCTCATAGTCTGTCATACTGCCAGATACTGGTGGCTAGTATCTGCAGTGAGTGACATCTTCACCTAATGTGTTTGGGGCCCTTTGGCTGTGTGCTGGGTGGGATAGGCCTGGATGGCTCCTTGTCGCAGTCACCCTCTTCCACACATATATGTCCATCTACCTTTGGCTTATTATAGTGTGTTGTCCTTACATATATGTCTGTATTCCTATCCACTGTGTGTGAAAGGCATGAGTGGTGCATACTGACAAGTGTCTGCACTAACAACTGTGACTGCCATATATGTCTGGTCCACTGGTGTTTGCAGACATGGTCTTCATGTGTTTGTGTGACCATGCTCAGTATGGCCATCTGTATTGCATGCGTGGATCGAGTCCAGGTAGTTTGTACTGCAGTGCTGACCTCTGTATTGTACACCAACAGGTAGCATGCTGTCTCTGCAGGGTATCCATTGATCATTTCACATTGACTGTTACTACATTTCTGCATAGTGAGGGGGGGCACACCTGACTGTTTCTACATTTCTACACAGGATTAGTGGGGCACACCTGACTGTTATAGGTTCATAGGTTGGTACTAGGCTATCGGCCCTAGAGCCTATACAAGTGTAACCATAACAATTCCCAGGATATTTCTTCACACAATATTTACTTCTCTGGACCCCTGTCTAGCAGGGTGACTGACATGATCCCTGGAGTGAATTTCCTGTCTCCTATCCAAACATCAAGGTTCCTTTTGAAGAGGGCCAAGAAGGTGCTCTGCTTGACATGTATGGGCAGTCTGTTCCAGAGTATGGGGAGTCTCTGGGTCAGGAACCTATCCCTCCAGCATGTTTTTGATCATTGTGATGACAAGGTTTAGATCCCTGGAGCATGTGGTCTGAGGGATTGGGATTTCTTTAAGTGGAGCATGTCCAACAGCTCAGGGTTTGACATGGCCTTGTATGTTAAGCAGAGATCACCTTTGAGTAGATGATATGCCACAGAGTAAAGCTGGAGTTTTTTTAGATGGTCAGCATATGGCCTCTGCTTTAGGCCTGTGATTTTTTTAGTGAGGTATTTCTGTGGCCTTTCCAGATTTTACTATATTTCTACATAGGATGGGGGGGTACGCACCTGACTATTCCTACATTTCTACACAGGATTGGGGGGGGCCACACCTGGCTGTTACCATATTTCTGCATAGGATGGTGGGGCACAACTGAATATTTCTACATTTCTACACAGGACTGGGGGGACACACCTGACTGTTACTATATTTCTACGAAGGATAAAGGGCACACCTTAATATTTCTACAGTTCTACACAGGATTGGGGGAGCACACCTGACTGTTACTATATTTCTATGTAGGATGGGGGAGGCACACCTGACACTTGTACACATTTGCTAGGACTGTACTGGTATGGCGGGTACTCCATTTCAGTCTGTAGTCTTACCTATTGTGCTGGCTAGAGGCATATCAGTGAACTACAGATCTTAGCTTTTAATTAACTACATATTAGTTTCTGACATTATACCCTTCAGAACTGACATCCCGCTGCCTGACCTGTGTAATCTGTCTGTGTAGGCCTGGGGGGAGGTTACCCATAGGCCTCATTGAGGGGCCATAGCACAGCCTTTTTTGTGCTTGTCTACACCTGTCCTGCTGGCTGTGACTGATGTTGGTTATGTAATCCCCCACGACTGGCACGTGTGAGTCACTTACCTTGTGGGTGTCCCAGTATTGAGGGTGGTGCTGCAGGGCTGCCTGCATCAGATGCACCTAGTGCACTCCCTACACATGGTTAGGCAGAGGTAGTGTAATGTTTGGCATCCCTTTTACTGTATGTGAGAGTCCATCCTGTGTCAGTGTATGTGCTATGCATTGCCTCTTTGCCAAGGCTAGGACATACTGGGTGCACCTCCTTCTGCCTTCTGGGACAGGCTCAGGTTGTTCCTCCTCCAAGTCACTCTGTGCTTCTGCAGGCCTTGGCAATGGTGGGGGGCTGTGTGGCCTTGCCCCGTGCTGTTCCTGCTGCAGCTGTTTCCACAGTATCATATTGTGTAGCATGGCACATACAAGGATGATTTGGGTACATGTAGCTGGTGAGTACTGCAAGGCTCCACCAGATGTATCCAGGCACTGGAACCATGACTTGAGCATCCCAAACACATGCTCTACTATAATTCTGTTCTGTGCGTGTGCCTCATTATGGAGTTCTTGTTCAGGTGTGTGTGCATTTCTGATGGATGTTATCAGCCATGGCTCCAGTCCTTATCCAGCATCCCCCACTAGGTGACCGTGAGGAATGTCCCCAGTGGAAAATCTCTGGTACAGCTGTGTCAGATGCCAGATGTGGGAATCGTGATAACTTCCAGGGCAGTCAGCACACACATTCATTATTATGCCCTGGGCATCACACATGACCTGGCAGTTGTTGGAGGGGAAGCCATTGCAGTTAATGTAGACCCTACCCCGCTCACCGGGTGGTGCTTTGATGCATATGTCCATGCAGTCTATAGCACCCACTACCTCAAGTTATTCTGCTATTTGGTGGAACAGTTACATATTGCTGGCTAACGCCTCACGGGTGTTGGGGAAATATATGTGCTCACCTACATGTGCTGACATGGCATCCAGGAACTGGTGGAGTACCCTGGATGCTGATGCCTGTGAAATCCCCATCATATCCCCAGTTGGCCTTTGAAAGGTACCTGCAGCTAGTATTCTTAGGCCTACATATACCTTGGTATCCCCTGGGATGGGTTCCCATCTGTTAGTTCTGAGTGTCAGGCGTGGCTGGCACAGCTCAACAATTTGCTGTAGGAGGTCCCTGTCTACCCTATAGTGCTCCACTATCTCCAGCTCATGTAGCCCCTGGTAGGTTACTCTGGGTCTATACACTCTTCACCGTCTTCTCACTGTGGGTTGGTCGACAGCATTCACATTCTCACCACCCTCAGCTTCTTCCACAAGTTGTATGATAGCTATTGCAGCCCCTATCATTTTCTGCTGTGAGTGTAAAAAGTTCCCTGCTTGTTTACACCGGTTTTGTAGCGTGTGGGAAAAACCAGAGGGGAAGGTGTTTGCTTAGTTTATACTGGTGTTCTGGGCTGGGTTGGTCTGCTGCCTGTGTAATTGGCTGATTCTGATACATTTCATCTGCTAGCTAAGCTAGTTCTCCTTGATTACCTTCCAACTGCTGTTTTCCTTTCCCATTGCCTTCCTGTTTAAGCCCGTGTGTGCTCCATGCAAACACAGTGCCCAAATGTGCACACTGCTGCTATTTCCTGGTTTAACTTCTTTTTTCTTTCTGTAAAACCCGGTGCACGGCATGCACACCTGCTTAGGCTTTGTAAAGAGTGCTAGGCAGGTTTAGACACACCCCTAGCTTAGCTGTGCTACACTAGGATCAAATCTGAGCCACAGGGCTCCAATCCGCTTACAGTATGCCTGACACTCCCCATGATGTCATCTACCTCCTTGGCTTGCACCAAGCTATTCCTGCTCTTACACTGTTGGGACCTGACTCACATGCTGGGGAAAACTGGGATTCACTATCATTCCCCTCATTTGCATAGGATTGCCTGCTGATGGATAGTTACATGTCTCACACTGAGCCTCCCACTACTCACTGGTCATGTTGTCTTCTGCCTGCCATTGACTTGCATGGCAGAATACTGATTTTAGTTAGAATGCTTAATTTAGGTTTATTTTGTTATTTTCCCCCGATCCCGTTTGCATGTCACTGCCTTACACTTAAACAGCCGAGATCAGCTAAAAAAAATTAAAAGTTTATTTTTTTATTTTTTGTTTTGTTTGCAATGCCAGTGGCTTTATACTTGGCCATTGGCATGCTTCCTTAATGATATGTAGCCTTTATTTGGAGCTGTCACAGCTCCGTTTTGAATTTTGCATAAATGTACTCGGTTACTAACCGAGTACATTTCTACAGATTGCACTAGTCCTGCATGGATAGTCGCAAGCTTCCTGGATCGCAAAATCACCTCATTTGAATGGATTTCTCCTGCAAATGGGGTGATTTGCATACAAGGTCTTAGTCCATGCAGAATTACTGCAGGAGCTCTCGTGCATGCGCCTGCAGGCTGTTCCTGGATCGCATGGCAGACATATTGCCTGCTAAAGCTCCTGCACTGATCCTGCACGCCGTGAAGGGCATAGTGAATCTAGGGATATGTCTCTGGCTGCATACAGACTTGTGAAATGAAATCTTTATGGCCAAAACTAAATCATTTAATTTCAGGCTATTTTTCTTAGGGTTAGCTGGGCTGAGTTTAACCCCTTCCCATTCAGTATCCTCTGTTAAAATATGTACATTTCTTCAGTTACAACAATACAGTCTGACATACATATATATTTCTTTTCTGTCCAGCAGGACCCACTGTTGATATATTTTTAACACAAGCAACTTTACAAATAAATTTTTAATGCAAGCATCTGTACAAATCAGTTTGATATTCAAATGGCATACAATTCTTTACAAAACTCCAGGTAGCTATGCTGGCACATATTACACATGCACTGCCCCACTCCCCCAGCATAACTAGCACTACCTTACAACAGCACACCATGTACTATCTAGACAAGTTAAAAAACATTTTTTTGCAAAGGAACATTTAACAGAAATGAACTGAGATTTATAGGTGAGTACTAGGCTAACTGCCCCACAGGACCATTTTAAGCCTAGCCAGTAATTTGAAGTTAAAATCAAACCCTGTGTCTATGAGGCATAAACCTTAACCATTATGCCCCCTTCATGTTCAACTAAACAAAATCCTTAATTTCTATTTTTGTGCTTTAAATTCACTTCCACACTTAACTTTTCACATGCAACACACAATATCATATCTATTACACTTAACATTGTTAAAGTTGTTCTCCCCTTACTTCTTTATATGTAGTTTGTACTTCCTCTAATCATATTACAAATGCCATTTCTTCCAATACCGCATTCTTCTACTATCACAGTGTGCCACCTCTAAAAACTTTTTCTGGGATTTTTACATATCTATCTCCTTTCAACTTCAGAAAAATTCTCATTCTCCCCATGAAATTCTAAATATCTAAGATCCCCATAAATTCACTTGCCAATATTTGTACATGTCCCTGGAAATACAGCCTTAATAAATACAGTTTAATCTTTCCTTCCTTACCCATCCATTTATTAGTTTAAACATACTATATCCATTGGCAGACTGTAATAGGGGTGATCAAGCAGTCATCCAAGGCCCATATCCAATGGCCAGCCAAGGAAATGATTTTGCTTTAAAAGGTTTGTTCTGCTTGATTCTGCTAACTCATTTTAGTTATCTGTGCTTTACATAATGAGATCAATAAAGAGCTGTTTCAACTTTAAAAAATAAATCACTAAATGACAGATACCATGGTACTAGCTTTAAATACTTTCTGTGCCTGCTATTTGCACATGATCAACACACCACAGCAAAAGATTAAATAAATAGATAAAGGCCAGCAGTGACCTTATCTAAGACCCCGCAGTTTTCTTTCTAAGCATTACAATGATAAATTTTTATGACAATTAAATGAAAGCCCACAAATATTAAATAGTGTAGCATGGTTGTGGATTTCTGGTTTGAAAGATAACTGCAGGTGACCCAGTTGTTATAATGTGATATAAGTACATTTTTCTTTCTCTTTTTTCCTTCTTTTATTAATATGCTGGCAGTCATCCAAGCAAATGTGGGCTAGCTGTAGAGTGAATGGAAGAAAGCAGTTTAAAGTTTGGCATTAATGGTTCATAGGTTCATAGGTTCATAGGTTTATACTAGGCTATCTGCCCTAAGGCATTTATAAGCCTAGCCCAAATTTTTGTGGCTTACGCCACCCCTTATATGAAAAAATACTGTGCCCATTAGTTTGTTGTGCCTCTGTCCAGCAGTGACACAGAGATGATTCCCGGGGTAAACCTACGATCTCCCATCCACAGGTCTAGATTTCTCTTGAACAGAGTCAGCGAGGTGCTCTGCCTCACATGGACCGGGATTTTATTCCACAGCATAGGGAGTCTCAAGTGATAAATCTATCCCTCCAGCACGTCCTATTTATATCCGTGCTAAGGTTTAAGTCGCTTGCTCTAGTGGTTTTGGTGGATTTGGATTTTTTGAGGTGGAGCATGTCCATTAATTCCGGGTTGGACATGGCCTTGTATGTCAGGCACATGTCACCTCTGAGCAGACGGTATGTGACTGAATAGAGCTGGAGTTTCTTCAATCTGGCAGCATATGACAGATTTTGGAGTCCCTTTATCCTTTTGGTGAGGAACTTTTGGGGTCTCTCCAATTGCTGCAGATGTCGGGTGAGATACATCCCGAATGGGGCATTGTACTCGATCATTGGTCTGATAAGTGAAGAGTACAGGGGAACAATAACCTCACTAGATCTGGATGTGAATCCCTTCATGATCAGGTGGGCAATGTAGAAGGTCTTTCTAACCACTTTAGCAATGTGAGTGTCAAAAGAAAGGCCACTGTCAACCTGGGTCCCCAGGTCCCTGATAACCTCTTCTGTGCTTAGTGGATTGCCACCTATATGGTAGCTTGGGGTTACCTTGTTTTTCCCGAAGGGTATGACTATAAATTTTTTGGCGTTTAACTTCAGGCCATGGCTCTGGCACCAGCTATCTGTTTCCGTAAGTCCCTTCTGAAGGATATCCGTGTCTGATGCACTTTCCACTATGGCGCCCAGTTTGCAGTCGTCTGCAAACTTTGTCAGCCAAAGTCCTCCTATGTTGGCCTGTACTTCTGAGAAGTAGATGCCAAACAATAGGGGGCCAAGGACCGAGCCCTGTGGGACACCACTTGTGACTGGCTTGGAGTCTGACACAGCGCCAGCAACTCTAACCCTGTGGGTTCTGTCCTTAAGCCAGTTTGCAACCCATCTTGTGACATATGGGTTTACATTTAAGCTGGTAAGTTTTTCTACAATACCCGAGTGGGGTATTGTGTCGAAAGCCTTGCAAGGTCAAGGTAGGCTGTATGGACTGCCTTTCCCTCATCAATGGCCTTGGTGACTGTTTCGAAGAAGTCGACCAAGTTCAAAAGGCATGATCTTCCCTTGACAAAGCCAAACTGGGTCGGGTCCAATGTCTGCAAGTCCCCTATATCTTTGTTTATGAGCTCCATTATGATCCTCTCCATAGCTTTGCAGATTAGACTTGTTAAGCTTATGGGGCGGTAATTACCAGGGTCCGTAGAGGCGCCGCCTTTGTGGAGTGGGACAACAGTTGCCGTACGCCACTCCTTGGGCACGTATCCTGTGGTAAGGCTGAGATTAAACAGCTGCCTTATGTGCGGGTTTAATTCCTCATTTAGCTCGTGTAGCACACAGCCGGGGACACCATCCGGTCCCATTGATGGTGTGTTTTTAGCTTTAGAGAGAGCAGCTTTCACCTGCGCATTTGAGATGTCCGGGAGGCTACACTCGGCTGGGATAGTTATCTCTCCTTTAGGGGGGGGGTGAAGTTTGCACTGAACCTGTCTGCCAGTATGTTGGCAATGTCTGTGGGTTCAGTGATTTTTGTATCATTTTGGACTAATTCTGAGCATATCTAGGAGTTTCCACCCAGGTTCCTAACATAGCTGAAAAAGGCCTTATGATTGTCCTTTGAATCCATGGCAATTTTTCTCTCAAAATTGGCCTTAGTTGATTTTATGAGTGCTCGTATTTTTTTTACTAATAATGATCAGGGTGACTTCCCTTTTATGGATTTTGTTCTATCATGTAATAGCTTTCTCCTCTTATTGTAAAGTTTGTTAATGGCTGGGGTCCACCAGACTGGACGTTTGCCCTTTGTGGAAAGAGTCTTGGTTTTATTTGGGATTGCCTGATCCATGCACTCCTGGAGGTGTTCATAGAAGGCATTTGTAAGGGCTTCCGCAGCTTGGGTTGTGGTTTCCACTGGCTCAAGGGCCTTGAAGGATACCATACCAGTCTTGAGTAGTGTGAAGTTTGCTTTAGAGAAGTTCTTCACTATGGTCTTTTTTGTTTGGGGTGGGGCGGGATGTGGATTTCCAGTGAGATTAGTTTATGATCAGATCTCACCAATGAGGGATATACTTCCGGTGTGGAGCATTTTGTCCCCATGTTTGTGACAATGAGATCTAGTATATTTTCTCCTCTCGTGGGAACAGTGACTAGCTGTTCCATGGCATTTGAATTTATGAACTCCAGGAACCGTTGGGCTAGAAAGTTAGGGCTTGAGTAATGTTCCCAGTCTATATTCGGTAGTTGAAGTCACCCAATATGATGGTGTTTGGAGATACATTTATACCCTCCAGTGTCTTCAGGAAGGCTGTGTGGGGTTCCTGAGTTTGAGAGGGTGGCCTGTAGCATGCTACAATTTGTAGAGCAGTTTTGCCTATGGTTAGTTGCACCTGGATGGTTTCCAAGCTTAGTGCGTTGCCACCAACCTGGAGGTGTGGGTATCCTTTATGAATATGGATACACCCTCCTTTTGTGGTGTGGTCCGGGTTTTGGGGCGAACGCATGATATGAGGTAAAACCTAATAGTGCCGGGTGCTCTCAGGAGCCTTGAACCAGGTTTCAGTTACAGCACAGACATCAATGTTCTCCATACTGAGAAGGGCCTCGAGTGCGTGCATTTTGAGATTTAGACTTCTGGCATTGAGCAGCATTACCCTCAGTTTCTTCCCATTTTTGTTTTCTAGGGTGGTAGGTTTAGAATTTGAGCCTTGCCTAAAAAAGGCACTATGGGGTGGCAAGAGCCTTAGCCAATATCCGGAATCCCAGGGTGACAGGTGCAAGCCGTCCTCATGAAGCAGCGTGGCTTGTCAAGCATGTCATCCCAGGCAGACAGACACTGGATCCCCTTTGAATGACACCAGACATTAAGCCAATTGTTAAAGCTGATCATCTTGTCTCTATATTGTGGCATCATTCTTGGTGAAGGAAGGATACTGCTCAGGGTTAGGGTCATACCTGCCTGGGCTACATAATCAGAGAGCTCCTCTATGTCTCTTTTCATGTAGTCCAGGGAGGTACGCCTCAGGTCGCTCACACCAGCATGGACAATGACTGTGTCATATTTGTACTTGCCGTGGAGTGACCCGAAAGTGCTTGTGTTATGTGGCGGATTCTAGCCCGATAGGCAGCTTACTGTGACCCTCTCCTTGTTCAGCCTGGTGAGTGGGACGTCAGTGTGTCTGACTATGGAGTCACATATGACAAGTATGTTTGGTGTTGTATTTGGCCTTAAGGGCTGTGACTGCTTTGCACACTGCTTTTGTGGTTTATGTGTTGCTTGTGGGGTGTCTTGAGGTAGCAGTTGTTTGGGTGTCTGCTTTGGAGGCCTCTGCTGTTTAGGTAAATTTTTACTCAGAGCCTCCGAGTATGTCTTTGTGTGTTTATGTGTTTGATTCAGTGGAGTGGTAGCATTATGTGAGGCTGGTTTTGTGGTGTGTGTAGTTGCCTTCTCCTCCTGTCTGGTCTTGCCAGTCCTGAGTTGAGAGAGCTCAGCCTCCAGTTTGGCTAAATAGCTGCATCTCTCGCAAGTATTTGTGTTATGCATTTTTGTGATATAAACTGGCGCATTTACTCTCTGACTATATATTGTGTTAAACAAATTTGTAATTGTTTCTGATCCCACACAGTGTCCTTGTCATTGCCCAAAATGTTTTTTTTTTCTTGCAATATACCCTCTTTTTATTTGCCCCACTTGAGGACTGGCTTTGCTAGAATGCCCTTGTTTGCCGGAAGTTGGCATAAAGTCTCTCTGGTTGTTGTATCTTTTTATGAACAACTGAGTTTGCCTCATAAAATATGGGTTTGTATAGAGGTTCATAGAGGACTGCAGTTATTTAATGGAGTGGGGTAACTGTGAGTGAAAGTTTGCTCAATTTTTTGTCTGGCTTTGCAGGACTTGTGTTCATTTGTATGATCTACGTTTATTTTTTTATCTCTTTATCACTTCCCTGCATCATTTTATGATCTACTACCCCTGTGTCTCCATCCAGTGCTGGGTCTATCAGCTCTCCTTATATCCCCTAGCTGCCCAATTAAGCCAGGGCTATTCAGGAACCTAAGGGCATACAGGGGCTTCCCACTGTCAACTTCTGCTGCATGGGATTATTTTTTTAACCTACCTTTTCTCTCATTCACTAGGCTGTGTGGGCAAGCAATGGAGACTAAGCATTTTGCCCCACCTTCACAGCAGCTCAGCCATATTCCCAAATGATCTGCTGTGTGGACTTCATCCCTGTGCAGTGTCCCCAGCCTTTACCAAAGATCACTGATCACCCATGCAACCAGAGTCCCTCATGGATGGGAGTGGCCACCCATCCTTGTCACTCTGTAAGTTGCCCAGGCCAGTAATCATTCAGCTGGGCTTTAATAAGAATTGTATCCCTCTATGCCACCAGAGTGACATTTGCTTAAAGTAAATTGGAATATTTACTGTCTGCTACTGTTTATGTGAAATCAAATTAGAACTGTTCCTGATTTTGTAGAATGTCTTTGAATTTGTTTTATATTTTTGGTCGTTGTCTCATACAATTTGTAGTTTTCCAGCAAATCACTGTGGATTACAGTCACTAAATGGGGGCCTGGCTGTGGAGGGAAACAACTTATCTTCTTGTCAGTCGCAACTTTTATTCTGGCTTTACAGGACTTGTGGGCATTTGTATGAAATAAGTTTTAATAATTCTTATTTTTGAACTGTTTGTGTGAAGCCAAGTGGAAAAGTTGAAACTGTCCCTGAGGTTGCCTCATTTTGGTCTGTTGCTCAGAAAATGTGTGGCTTTCTAGCACCTTCTGAAATCATTCAATAATTACAATTATTTGAGTTTCTGATGTCATGTCCTTTAGAAAATGCATTCCAAAGTAAATATTTTTATTCTATGAATTTTGTATATGTATGTGATGCCTCTGCACTGACCCAGGAATCAATGAGCCTCAATCCTCACCACTGGCAACAGTGAGGGATGTACACAATGGAAGGATGACAAACAGACGCACAGTAAAGTAGAATTTCCCTTAAGCGCACACAGAGATTACAGTCAGTCTGGAGCTGGTTTCCCTCTCTCTTTTTGATCCCCAGTAAGAGCCCCCAATTGCACAGCTATAGAGTTGAGTCCTTAGCCAGGGTTCCAAGCCAAGTCCTCCCAACACTCTCTCTGTCCAACCAGTGCTTTGTGTCCCTGCCTAAGTAGCTGACACACACACAGACACTTTTGAGATTTGACTTATACACAAACACATGCCTGGGAAAGGCCAGCACAGGTTTATTACCTATGCCAGCTTCTGCCCACAATATAAGGTAGTTATCACTGTCACCAGAACCCCTTATCAGGTACTTTAAGGCCCTCCCCAAAGGGTGACCAATCCTACTGTGTAATGTTAGTATTATCCAAATGGTAAATGTGACCAAGAGCAAAGCTATTTAGGAGTGGCCTGTATAGTGTCAGCAAATACATATGCAAGTACTCTAAGAGCTTAAATATGTCTCACAAATATCAGCCACAAAGATAGGTTTAAATATTTAATAATAAATAATAAAAAAACAAGACAATTCTCAATCAACACATTAACTGCAGAATTCAGAATCACAGGAAATATTTTAAAACAACATTGCAGGACACTCTCAAATAAATACAAAAGACATCTAAACTAATCTTTACTATATTCCTATCTATATCTAAGAGATACTATGCCCTAAATAGCTTACTTACAGAATAAGGCAAATGCAGATGAGCGGATGTTCTTACTAGGTCCAAGACAAAATACTAAATGCACACAGTCTCTCTCTCAGAGAGTTCTTAAATTACTATAAAACATTACTGCTGGGTCAGTTAGGATGACATCTCTGTCACCTGACTTCAGTTCCCAGGCTAACAGATGCTAACAGAATTTTAACATGTATGAGAAGTACATATCTCTCAGAAGTGCAGCTGCTAGGAAGTCATAGAGTAATAAAACACTTTTAATTTTAAACATAGTAAATACTTCTCTCCAAGACAATAGAAAAAATGTCTAGCTCTAGACATCCTGTCTTCTTGTTGCAATAAAACTGTATTAGCACTTCATAAAGCACTTAATTCCGACTTATTTCTTGAAGATTTGTAAGTTAATCTTCTATGTTCCAGCAGGGTATGCTGTGGTTACATTCTTGATGCTCACTACATAGCATACAGTTCTGTATAATTCATATCAATATTCACAAATTACATAGAATTATTTACAAAATCCAGATAGCTGGGCTGGCAGTGTCACAGTGTATAAGAGCAATATTTAAAAAAATGTTCATGAGTTTGTGCCTTTTTCCCTTTGGTGTCCTTGGTTCTAGCAATAACAGGATGAGAGATATTATTTATACACAACAAAGTGACTATAACTGCTGTGTGCTAGCTGTTGGTGAATGAAAGTAACCTATCTCTTATAATTTGCTCAGATAGCCATCTGGATTCACAAGTTTAACATGTATGCACATTTGAACTAAGCTGGAATGTTTGTGGGCTGTCCATTGTTTATGCATAACAAACTGCATAGCTGTCAACTGTTCCTGAATTCAAAGAATTCAGTGAATCTATCTGATTTTACCTCATATAGTTGGTTTGTCCCTCTGGCAAATCATTGAGGATTGCAGTCACTAAATTAATAACAAACATTTGTGTTTCAGGCTTTCTGTTTTTCAGAAAATGCATGCTAATGCAAAAAGCTTTATTCTAACAACTTCTAAGTATATAGCATCAGCATTTAAGTTTGTCCCTGATTCTGTCTTGATTCATGCTGTATGGGATAAAGAGGCATTTTAACACAATCAGATAAGGTATACAAAGCAAAGTGGCAATAACTGCTGGGTAAATGGAGAGATTGTCTATAGATAAAAAATAACTTACTTTCTTGTCATTTGATTAGGTTAAATGGCTTGGTATTTGTATAAAATAAACTGGAGTACTTGGGCTGCTATTTGTTTGTGTAAAACAAACCTGAAATACATATTTTGTCCATAATTATTATTTCACTATAATCAGACATCTAAGGTATACACAGTGAACAATGTGATTATGATTGATGGCTATATGCATTGTATGTCGATAAAGAGCTTTCCCTACTGTCATGATCAAGTTACATAATCATTATTCTGGATTTGCAGGACTAGTGCCAATTTGTGTAAAACAGGTTAGAATACTTTGCTGTGCCCATTTTATTTATTACAATTGAATATTTGATGTGTACACAGTCAAATGGATGCAAATTTTGGATTTGAACACTGGAGGATTTTAATGTCTTAAACCGGGAGATGGATCCAAAAGAATGTGTGCATTTATGTGCAGTCCCAAAAAGTGTTGGGAGTTGGGGGATCCATGAGTTGAAAACCACCCAAGGCCCACACTGTGTGCATGCACGTGTGCGCGCGCGCGTGTGTGTGTGTGTGTGTGTGTGTGTGTGTGCGCATGCGTGTGTGTGTGTGTGTGTGTGTGTGTGTGTGTGTGTGTGTGTGCGTGTGTGTGTGTGTGTGTGTGTGTGTGTGTGTGCGTGTGTGCGTGTGTGTGCGTGTGTGTGCGTGTGTGTGTGTGTGTGTGTGTGTGTGTGTGTGTGCGTGTGTGTGTGTGTGTGTGTGTGTGTGTGTGTGTGTGTGTGTGTGTGTGCGTGTGTGTGTGCGTGTGTGTGTGTGTGTGTGTGTGTGTGTGTGTGTGTGTGTGTGTGTGCATATATAATTCATGAAAAAGGCAGTTACTATGAATAAAGGGGTATTTGAAGACAATGGATCACAGAAGGAGCAATGAGGAAGGGATCAGAGGATGCCTGGTGAAAGACTCGGCTTAGTAAGTGTCCAATGTGCAGCCTAGTCTGTATGTGAATGCTGGATGCCCATTCAAAGAGCAGATGTGCATATTCCCTTTTCTTGCTCTTGGGGTCATGTTGTATTTTGTGAATTAATTATTGAAAGAGACTTCAGCAGACTTTCTTGTTATTACTTGAACAGTAATTGGTGGTTGTGGGATTCAAACCCCAGTGGTATCAGCCTTCCTGTTGTTCCAGTGGGCAGCAGCCTGGCATCTGAAGATCACATTTGTGACAGTAGTTACATATGCCCTAACACCAGTGGCAGTTATGTCATTCTCTGTCCACACTGTGCACCACTCAGGCAGTCCCTTTGATAGCATTCAGTATCTTTAGGCAGTGTAGTAACTGCCTTATGATCTCAGATAATTAAATTTTACTCAAAACAAATAACTGTTTGTGAAAGAAGAAAATATTTAAAATGCCTCACTCTCACAAAAAATGCAGAATGTAATCTTTAGAAAAGTACAGGGCACTATATGTTGAACCTCACTGTAATATCATATGCCAAGGCTGTAATCTTTAACAAAGCCTCGTAGACCTTTGGGTTGGATTTCAGTGAAAATTAATATGCCGCATCATAATCAAACACACTTTCAACAGAAAGTCACTGAGAGCCAAGCAATCTCAAATTTAGTACATCTTATCACACAAAAACAAAAATGTTTGGGGGGTGGGAGGATGGCATAATTTTCAAAGTGTTTACCTTACAAATGCAAAGTGCAGGGTTTGATTCTCACATGGGGTAATTGGCTAGGCTTAAAATGGTTCACAAGGGCAGTTAGCCTAGTTCTAACCTATGATTGTTTATTCCTTAATTAGACACACTCGTTCTGCATTCACTGGGCTGGACAAAGATAGTGTGATGGTGAACTGTCTTTCAGATGCTAGGATATCTGTAGTCTCAAAATTCCTTAGGACCCTTTTACCAAATAACTATATCTATGACATATTGGTTTTACACATGGAGGTGAACAATTTAAGATGCAGAACTCTAAAGGATATTCAAACAGATACATGTTAGAGCTCTCCATTAATGTCACAAATGAAGGCAAGACTCTGGTCTCAGGCAGAAGTATTTCTTCTCTGAAAATGCTGCCTGGGCACAAAGAAAAGATAATTGGCTTCAACAATTGGCTAGATACTTGGTGTTATTCTAGAAGGATCCAGCATATGGCAGCATAGAGTGAGATGCTTGACAGTCGTATTTGCATTGCAAGGGATGGCCTGCACCTCTCATTCAAAGGCTTCACTTCTGCATACATCTCTATGTATATTGCCACCCACATAGTACCTTTTTAGATGGAGTCCAGATTATGAAAATTTAAACATAGCTAATGTATCAAAATCTAAATGTGATCATGTTAAGGTGGCTCTGCTCAGTAACAAGAGTCTTGAAAACAAACTGCCTGACCTTCAGACTCTACAGCATTTGTAATGCATCTCTGTTTATATAATCACCAAAGCTTTTAAATGCATTGAAAGCACTCACTCTATGTCCAGGTTCTGTGCTTACTATGCCTTCTGACTCAGTAGCAACTGTAGCAGTGTTTCTTTGATGTAAGGTACCATATCACATCCAAATACTCAGAGACCCACAAACTAATCTTTTAAAACTCCAAATTACACCTTTATTGCCAGTCACAAAACTGTCTGCATGTCATTTAAGGTTTATGTAAGATTCCTAAACATACTTGAACTCCCCATAACCAAAGACTCTATCATAATGACAGACATTTACTACCCCTCAATAAATAGGAGAACCTACACTTTTACTATAGGATATGCTCACAAATATTTGGACTTAATCAAGAAAATCTCCATGGATCAGATTACTAACTACAGTAGAGGACATAACATTCTTGACCTGTTGCTTACGAATATGGCAGCATTGCACAAAAATCCCCTGGTATTTCCATTCCAGGTTAAATCTTATAATAAGCTAGTGACATACTCCCTCAAAATCTGTAAACCTACTGAATCCAATATATAAGAATTCAAGGATTTCAAATAGGTTTATAGAGTAATACTAGGCTAACTGCCCTTTTGAGAAATTTTAAGCCAAGCCAATTATCCCCTGTGAGATTCAAATCCTGTACCTTGTGTTTGTGAGGCAAACACCTTAACCCTTATGCCACCCTCCCATAGTATACAAGTCTCATTAAGTTCTATAATGAGGTCATGAAATTCACTCATGGCCACATTGCCACAGCAAGTAGCTTTGCAAGGGAGTTTTATGCCTTCATAAATAAAGGTATAGCATTGAAATCCCATCCAGATGAAAATGCAATGAGGAATGTAAAAAGAAGACAATCTGAATTTCTCTCACCAAAACTAAAATCTACATCAAAATAAAAAAGTTCATTAAAGCATACAATAAATCAGAGGACCCTCAGGTGACAAAATAGCAGCACATAAACTTTGCTTAGCATTTGAATCTAAGGACAACTCAAATAATTCTTTAGCCACATCAGGAAAATAGGAAGCACCTAACACTGCACTGAACTTTTAGAGAATGGTACCACCTCATCTAATACAAAGGATATTGCTAATATACTGGCAAACAAATGCAGTGCAAATTTTCTTCATATATGATAATCCAAATGCCTCCATTCCTTGAATCTTACACCCCTCAATCATCACTAAATAGTATGTACTAAAAGTGCTTTTAAAAACAAACCCCTTATTCCATGGGAGCTGATAATATACCAGGCTGTTTAATAAAGCATACTAAACATGCCCTGGAAAGCCATTACTTAATCTGTTCATCTTGAGCCTAGCAACACAATTTGTCCTGAAAGTATGGTGCACAGCAATGGTGATACCAATAGTAGTAGCTACACCACTGACCCCCAGGAATTATAGTCCCATGCTCCTGATGGCTATCATATGCAAAGCCATGGAACATATAACAACTGACCCAATAAACTTTGACACTAAAGCCCTCATCAGGCTGGACCCTTGACAGTTTAGCATTGTAAAGGGCAGATCCAGTTGAATGAATCTGGTGAATATGTTCGGAATGTAACACATGCTCTTGACAGTGATCATGCTGTCCACATGGCATAGCTTGATTTAGCCAAGGCTTTTGATAGCATTCCCTATGCTAGAACAGTAGGTAAATTTAAAGCATTACAGACAGATCCCTATGCAGTAAAATAGATAGGCAGTTGGATAAAAGACAGAGCCAATCCTATGCAGGTGGCAGGTGTAACACTGAACAGTATGAAGGTAAACAGTGGTGTGTTGCATGGCTCAGTCTTGCCACCTCTATTATTTGGTATTTTCTTGTTTTAATTTCCAGACCAAGAACCAGGATCTCTGCCTAACTAAATTTGCACATGCCTTCAAACTGGGAGTCATTGCTAAATCCCCACTGTGAGGCACAGGCTCTCCACTAAAGACTTGAACTTGTAAATGCCTAGTGTACTGAATATGGGCTTAAACAAAATGCTAAAAATACAGTATTGAAAGATTAGCAGACACTCCTCTCCCCAGCATACAGCATAGAAAATACCCATTTTCAAAAATGAGAATGTTGTTAGCGACCTTGGTGGTTGCATTGATAATTCCATCATCATTAATCACCATGTACTGTCAGTGGTCAGAAAATCCTTCTTCTTACCACACCTAATTGTTAAAAGAATTCACACAGCTAATTGCCAAAGAAATATAATCCAAATCTAAAGAGATAATTGCCCCTTTTTCTTTTGCTTAATTAGATCAATTATTGAATACAATACCCCATTTTGGACATATCTCACTATATATATTAAACAATTGCAAAGATCCATGAGACTTCTAATTAAGTCATTCACTCCAGTGTAGCCCAGGATGTTTGCATTGTAACTTCCAATGGGCAGAGCATAAGCCTTTTGACAGAATCAAATTATGGCTTCACATTTCAAACAAATGTTCATATGTCTCTGGAACCATAGGGATTATGAAGAAGTATAAACGGCAAACTCTTTAACACATAATATTTTTATTGTGGTAGTATTCTTTAGGTTCTAGGTCTTAAAATGAATTTTATAAGTTACAGTAAGCACAGTAACTATTATATTTGTAATATTCTGTAAACAACTTACAATAGCTCAGCAACCACTCAAGTTACACACATACTGTCAGCAGCATTTTATTCATCTGGCTGAGAGAGTTCATATTAGGCTAAGGAGTTCTGTCGGTGTTACTTGGTTGTTGAGATAGTTAGAAAAATGTGAAAATTATATCTGTATAAATTAATATCATAAAAACAACAGTTAATGTCTATTTATCTGCACTAGACAGAGGTCAAATAGTAATGCAGTTGAGTTTGCCACTGTGTAAGCTTTAAGAAAAAATATTTTAAAACTGTGTACATAGCATGGTTTTGGAATTATTAATGCAGGTATGAACAAGCAATATTTGATGCCTAGAGGTGTCAGTAACTAGTTAACTGCAGGTGGACCTGGAGATGTCACTCGGTTGTAACGAATTTAGAAGATCACTGGTTTAGCAACTTTAAGCTACCAGAGACTACTGGAAGCATTATCCCTGCATTCTGTATCATTTAGACTCCTCATAGAGCTTGCCTCCTATGCTATCAGGAACCTAGTAGTCCTGGATCTGTTGTATCTCCACAAGACATGTACACAATTAGAAAAAACAGGGGTCTGAATCTTCAGCAGAAAATTAATAAAACACAGTGGAGAGACAAGTTCATTATTCAGCATATCTCTAACATCTAGAATACCCCCCCCCCCCCCGCAGTTCAAGCAGTGTGACACAGAGTTTTCTTCAGAATGGAGCTGAATGATTGGATGAGTATTCATAAATTCACTCTGGGCTTCAACATCCTTGAGAGGGAAGTACAATCTAAGGGTCAGTATCGACACAGTATAATGGTCACAAGGCTTAATTGTCCTGAATTTTTCTACAATGCCTATGATCCATATGATTATTACATCTGACAGACATGGGGTCTTTAATGGCATTTTATTGGGCATGATACCCACAGGGTCATTTAGAGTGTAGGTACTCATTGGTGGATAGATAGGCAAGGATATACAAGGATAAACAGTTTCACTCAAGAAAGCAACAAACTGCAAGTAATGGTGCACAATGTTGTGCTTTAGAGGTGATGCTAAATATGTACTGGAGCCATGGGTAATAACCTCCATCCAGACAATGGTTGAGATGGCATACTGAGCTGGGAATTTCTGGTTAAAGGCTTATTGTGCATGCTAACATGAACTGTTTCTTTCTGAAATCGGTACGCCTTGTTTGCTGTAGCATAGACTAGATTCAGGCCGGCTGGATCTGGCTTTCTTTGTATGAATTGTGCACTGACCCAGGCCGTCTTTTTTTGGAGAAGGTTTCTCTGTACCCTAGTGGCAGGACTGTGCAGTTAGAACTTGTCTGATTGAAGACTGCTGGAACAGAGCTCAGTTTTAAGCTTTTTAACTGGTCAATTGGGTAAAGTGTTGTTTTGATTGTATCTACTCTATTTTCTGGAAAGAAATATAAATACATATATATATGTATATACTTCTTTCTCGCCTTTCTGAACTAGTATAGTCCAGTTTTCATGTTATTGCTGAATCCAGGGTTGTGTTACAAGTTTCTGTGTTGTCATACCTTACTTGGATAGAAGGAAGTTTCACTGTTCACCTGTGAGAGATGGGAGCTTTGAGCGGGCTATCTGTCCCTGGAGGAGTGGTTTCAGCCCAGAAGTTGGTAGTTTATTGGCCTTTTTGGGCTAATTTTGATTGTATCTGCTCCATTTTCTGAAAAAAAAATCATATACTAGTTTCCTGCCTTTCTGAACTAGTGTGGTCCAGTTTTCGGGTTGCTGGGTCCGGGGCTGTGTTGCGGGTTTCTGTGTTGCCATTACCTTGCTTGGATGGAAGGAAGTTTCTCTGTTCACCTGTGAGGGAGGGGAGCTTTGTGCAGCCTATCTGTCCCTGGAGGAGTGGTTTCAGCCCAGAAGTTAGTAGTTTATTGGCCATTTTGGGCTAATTTCTATCTCTTTCACTTCCCTGCTATAAAAACCTCATTTGCACAGTTTTTACGCTTGTATTCCGCTAAGCAAGTGCCTTCCAGGTGTTCTGCAGAGTCTACAGCAGCAGAGACAAAAGAGTGACTTTGGAGTGATTAAGTATCACTTTTCTGCTTTTCTTGCTGTCTTAACTAATTCTGCCTAAAACGCCAGTTTTTTTTTCAGTGAATCTGTGATTTAAAAAGTTTGTTATTGTAGACAACTCCACACAGCTCCTCGTGGTGTCCTGCAGAGTGATACAGGCAACTGGTAGGCTACACACACAAGTGTGCTAGCCGAATTAAAGCATTTACTGTGTTTCTGTACCTAATTTCTACTACTTAAAAAAAAAAAAAAAAAAAAAATCCTTGTTTCCCGCCTTTACTGACCTAGAATAGTCCAGTCTTCAGGTATTGCTGATCTCTGGGCTGTGTCATAGTTTCTGTGTTGCTCATGTCCTTATTTGGATAGGAGGAAGCTTCTTTGTTCACCAGTAAGAGTGGGGAGCTCTGAGCAGCCTATCTGTCCCTTGAGGAGTGGTTTCAGCCCAGTGACTAGTAGCTTATTGGCCATTTTGGGCCATTTCCTATCTCTTTCTAACATCCCGCTCACCAGGCTGAATAAGGAGAAGGTCACAGTGAGCTGCCTGTCAGGTGCTAGGATCTGCCACATAAAACAAGCACTCAGGTCACTCCAAGGCAAGTACAAATATGACTCAGTCATTGTCCATGCTGGTGTGAATGACCTGAGACGTACTTCCCTGGACTACATGAAAATAGACATAGAGGAGCTCTCTGAGCATGTAGCCCAGGTCGGTATGACCCTGACCTTGAGTAGCATTTTACCCTCACCAAGAATGATGCCACAATATGAAGACAAGATGATCAATTTCAACAATTGGCTTAAGTATTGGTGTCATTTAAAGGGGATCCAATGCCTGTCAGCCTGGGATGACATGCTTGACAAGCCACGATGCTTCGCTAGGGACGGCTTGCACCTGTCACCCTTGGGCTTTCGGATATTGACAAAGGCTCTTGCCACCCCCATAGTGTCTTTTTTAGGCAAGGCTCAAAAGACAAACCCACCTCCATAGGTATCACAAGGGATAAGAAACTAAGAATAATGCTACTCAATGCCAAAAGTCTAAACCTCAAGATGCATGCACTCAAAACTCTCCTTAGCATGGAGAACATCAATATCTGTGCAGTAACAGAAACCTGGTTCAAGGCTCTAGAGAGCACCCCAGCATTACCAGGTTATACCTCATACCATGCTTTTCGGCCCCAAAACTTGGACCGAACAACAAAAGGAGGGGGAGTATCAATATTCGTCAAAGATACCCACACCTCCAGGTTGGTGGCACAGCACAAAGTATCAGAGACTATCCATGTGCAACTAACTGTGGGTAAAACTGCCTTCCAGTTTATAGCCTGCTACAGACCACCTCCCAAACCCAGGAACCCCACTTGGCCTTCCTGAGAACACTGGAAAATATGAAAGTCTCCCCAAACACCATTATATTGGGCAACTTCAACTACCGAAACATAGACTGGAAGCATTACTCTAGCTCCAACACCCTAGCCCAAAGGTTCCTAGAATTTATAAACTCAAATGCTATGGAACAAGGGAAGGCATCTCTGATCAGTATTAGAAAAAAACTACGGGCACTCATAAAATCGTCTAAGGCCAGCTTCGAGAGAAAAAGTGCACAGGACACTAAGGATAATCACAAGGCTTTCTTTAGTTATGTTAGGAACCTGGGTGGGAATTCCCAGATATGCTCAGAATTAGTCCAAAATGACAAAAAATACACCAAACCCACAGACATTGCCAACATCCTAGCTGACAGGTTCAGTGCAAACTTCTCCCCCCCCCCACCAAAAGGGCAAATAACTATCCCAGCAGAGTGCTGCCCACCCTGACATCTCAGATGCTCAGGTAACAACCGCCCTCTCCAAAGCAAAAAACACAGCATCAATGGGACCAGACGGTGTCCCGGGCTGCGTCCTACATGAACTCCAAGAAGAGCTAAACCCAAACATAAAACTACTGTTCAATCTCAGCCTTACTACAGGATATGTACCCAAGGAGTGGCATACAGAAACAGTGGTCCCTCTCCACAAAGGTGGTGCCTCAACGGATCCTGGAAACTATCGCCCCATAAGTCTGACTAGCTTGGTCTGCAAAGCTATGGAAAGGATCATCATGGACCTCATAAATAAAGATATTGGGGACCTACAGACACTGTATCCTACCCAGTTCGGCTTTGTTAAGGGAAGATCCTGCCTCTTAAACCTGGCCGATTTCTTTAAAAGAGTCACCAAGGCCATTGACGAGGGGAAGGTGATCCACACAGCCTACCTGGACCTCGCAAAAGCCTTCAATACAATACCTCACTCGGGCATTATAGATAAGCTCACCAGCTTAAATATAAACCCCTATGTCACTAGATGGGTTGCAAACTGGCTCAAGGGCAGAACCCAGATGGTTAGAATTGCTGGAGCCATGTCAGACTCCAAACCAGTTACAAGTGGCATCCCACAAGGCTCAGTCCTGGGACCTCTCTTGTTCGGTATATATTTCTCGGAGGTACAGGCCAACACGGAAGGACTGTGGCTGACCAAGTTCGCAGATGACTGCAAACTGGGCGCCATAATCAACTCTACAGACAACACAAGCATCCTACAAAAGGGCCTCAAAGAAACAGACAACTGGTGCCAGAGCCATGGCCTCAAACTAAACACCAAAAAGTGTATAGTTATCCCCTTTGGAAAAAACAAAGTGCCCACAAATTACCACATAGGGGGTAATCCATTAAGTATGAAAGAAGTAATTAGGGACCTGGGGACCCAAGTTGATAGCAATCTCTCATTTGACAACCACGTGGTCAAAGTGGTTAGAAAAACATTTTATATAGCCCACCTAATCATGAAGGGATTCACATCTAGATCAGGGGAGGTCATCATGCCTCTTTACTCATCCCTCATCAGGCCCATAATCGAGTACAATGCCCCTTTTGGGATGTACCTTACCAGACAGCTGCAGCAACTCGAAAGACCCCAAAAGTACCTCACCAAGAGGATCAAAGGGTTCAAACAGATGCCATATGCTGCCCGGTTAAAGAAACTCCAGCTCTACTCAGTGGCATACCGCCTGCTCAGAGGCGATCTGTGCCTGATGTATAAAGCCATGTCCAACCCGGAATTAATGGACATGCAGCACCTCAGAAAATCCAAATCCCATCGAGCTACGTGCTCGAGAGACTTGAACCTCAGCACTGAAATAAATAGGACATGCTGGAGGGACAGATTCATAACCCAGAGGCTCCCTTCACTCTGGAATAAAATCCCAGTCCAGGTTAGGCAGAGTCTCTCATTGACTCTCTTCAAGAGGAATCTTGATGAGTGGATGGGAGATCGTAGGTTTACCCCTGGTATCACTTCTGTGTCAATGTTAGACAGAGGCACAGTATACTAACCTCGAAAAAGGGCATAGCAAAATTCATTTAAAATGGGTGGCGAAAGCCAAACACACTCTGACTAGGCTTATAAATGCCCTAGGGCAGATAGCCTAGTATGAACCTATGAACCTATATAACATTGACATTCAGGGACACAGGACATTGTTGAAAGCAATCTGAACTCTTAAGGCATACTTTCACTGCTTGGATACAAGGAGTTCTGTACTGCAGTATACAACTGAGGCCTGGAATTAGATCTCCATTGTGTGCACCATTTTACAAAAATGTAGTAGTCCCCAGGCAAACTGATCATGGGGACATTGCAGAACTACCTGAAAGACATGTTGCATCGGTGGATGAAGAATGAAGCATAGAGTAGTCTGAGTAACCAGCTTTGGTGCCCATGCAAGACAGTTAGGTGAAACAGATGGCAGCACTTGCATAGGTGGTATCTGGTCCATAACTATGGGCTATGATATGTATATATACATATATATATATATATATATATATATATATATATATATATATATAGATAGATATAAATATATGTTTCAAAGACATCCGCCTCGAACATTTCTCCTCTCCCCGGGCCTCCGGTGAAAATTGGCTTTGTTCCAAGTTGGACTTTCCCAGTAAACAAATGTTAAATAAATAAATAAATAAATAAATAAATAAATAAATATATATATATATAGGTGTGTGTGCGTGTGTGCGTGTGTGTGTGTGTGTGTGTATGTATGTATGTGTATATATATATATATATATATATATATATATATATATATATATATATACATACATATATATAAATATAGATATATATATATGAAACTGATGCCTGCATTAACACACACCCAAACTATGCATTTCGGTGCACTTACTGGCCATGATATGCATCAGACATTACCTTACTCACACCTCACACAGCACAGAGGACTTGCAGGATAGGATCATTATCATGCGCAGAAATCGGGTTGAATGGGACACAGTAACGGGTGTCATGAATGCTATCCATACCTCTCAACTGTCCCTGATTTTCAGGGACGTCCCTGATTTTGACTTAAATTTTAACTCTGTCCCTCTTAATCCCTCCTAAAACTAGTGAGTTTTGGAGGAAAGGTGGTGAATTACACTTAATGAATAATGACAATAATTAAGAGTTATAAACGTCTTTTACCTCAGAAAATGTGTATTAATTCATATGCTCTGATTCTGTCAATGTTTCAAGTTAATAGCACTAATATTTTAAAAGTGTCCCTGATTTTTTTCTTGACTTGTCCCTGATTCTGTTGAAATTTGTCCCCAATTGGTTGAGAGGTCTGATGCTATCACATAGGTAAGTGTAATGAGAAATGGATGTAGTAGACAATCAAGTGAATAACAGGTTGGAGGTAGTCAATGTGATGTGTGGAGGGTGTACCACACAACCCTAATGTTGCAGATCATTATGGTTAGATGTTAATGTAATGTGTAGCATTTCAGGAGCATGTGCAGGATTTCTGATACAGTGTCTCATGTTGAGACCCAATAGATGACAGCATCCATGACCGAGACAATGACTAGGGGTACTTGTGCCACTCTTCTAGCTAATGGGGGCAAGGATAGTGTAGGTCTGTGTGAACTGGTTCAGGTGGCCTAGTGAGGAATTCCGGAGGTGAAGAGGCTTTGTCAGTCAGGGATGCAAGAGTAACCACACAGGTAATTTGGCTGCTCATCAGTTGGTGCCTGCGACACTGATGTCAGATGTGATGACATCACTAGAGCCATGACTTTATAAGCTGTGGCATACAGTCTCACAAGGAAGCAGAAAGAAATTATCCATCTATTAAGTTAGTTTTCATGCATTTTAAATCAATGCAGTACAGAAATATCCATCCAGACATGCAAGTCGGGTCTATATTGAATGTTTGAACATTCAAAATTTTGAGTCTCATATGGTCGACACCATATGATCGGATTTTTGAATGTACGAACATTGTAACGGAGATCTATGTACAGCATGTAATGAGAAGATTTCCCTTTTCTGCACTGTAGTATGATCTCGGAGTTGGTATATTTAAAGAGCAGGGGGTGTGCAGGGGCAGGGGGCTTGCCCCCCTGCTTAGAGCATTCAGGTAGGTGTTTTGTGTAGTTTTTTTTTTTTATTAGATATTCGAACTTTTGAAAGCTTGATCATATGGTGTCGACCATATGACAGTCGAACTTTCAAACATTCATTTATCTATTATAGACTCTGTAAGTCAACAATTGTTTTGCTTATTCTACCAAAATCATTCAGAAGAGGTTAGAATTGATTAGAAATAGAGATTGGACAAGCAATTCACAAAAACAATAGAAGGATATATGCATGGCTCCCAAATATGTAACTAAGTCTGGAAGATTTAGGATCTTTTCCTGGACAGATTTGCATAGGTAATTTTTATCCCAAGCAGACTCCAATAATTTTTTCTTAGTTGGATTGCAAATGAAGGAGATGTGATGAGGTAGAAAGAAGTAATTGGGAACATATTTTTGGGGGTGTAATGAGTTGGCAGACTTTACAAATTCCTTGCAGACTACTCTGTCAGAAATACTGAGAGAGCAAATTGGTGTAGCTAAGGAAATGATTTTCTGAACTGTGATACAGAATTTGATTTGCATAGACATAGTAAAACCTTACTCAGATTAATTTTGGTGGCTGCCAAAAATGCAACTACTAGAAAATGGAAATCCAAGGCTAAACCAACCATACTATAAGTAGTGAATATAATAACAAGAGATAAAATAATTGGAAGTGGGATCTTACAAAAGGATGGGAGCAAATTACATCAAAAAATGTGAATTAAGGGAAAAATGTATGCGGAATAATATTTTGGAGGAGCAATGAGGTTTAAGGAAAAGTCGGAATTGAATGAGCTATGTAATGTTAGATGGACAATGACTATATAGGAGGTTATTAATGATGTATAATATTTACAACTGAAAATACATCGATATAGTTTGGTTTCATTTGTATTAATGTATGATTGCCTAAGTGATAATTCAATAAAGATGCTTCTTGTTTAACAAAAAAAAAAAGAATTTAGAAAGCTGAACTTGGGTCCTGAGGTTTGCGATCGCAGAATTGTTGATTAAGGTAAATACATTATTATCACTTTGAGATGAAGGGTCAGGATTTAATGTTGCTATTCCTTGACTGGATTAGGAGAACAGAAGGGTTTGTAAAACAGTTGTCCTGACTGAAAGAGAGGCGAAGAAATGTCTTTTAGGAGATGAAAGACAGATCAAGTATGTGCAAGTAAAACTGATAGCTATTTGTGTGTTGCAATAAACATAGGTAAATGTAATACATGTCAAATAAGAAGAATGTTTAATGCATCTTTTCAGTGTCCATAGCACAGACTGTTATGCAGGGAAAGCTGTGACTTCTAATCACAGTAAAATCTGAAAGCAAAGGAAAGCATGTTACAGCAGCAAACTGCTTATTAATATTAAATTGCCAGGTTCACTGCTGAAAACAGATGCTTGAGGCTGCTAAATAAGCATTCTGCAAAACCATGATATTAAGATTTTTTTCTCCACCACTACATTTCACATGATGCTTCTCAGTAACATAACTCAGTAACATATAACTTGGTTATGAAAATAAAAATAAAAATATGCAAAACAATTAGCAAGCAATGATTAATATCTCAATTGCAGTGCATCTTGGACAAACAATCATGGTGTATTTTTGTTTTTCTCACCTTGCACTATCAAAAGATTTCAGTCATTAACATTTGAGACCTGATTAAAGAAGCCAACCAGGTCTAAAAAAGACAGGACAAGTAAGAAGGAAGATGGCATCAAATGAAAATGGAACAGAAATATGTTGTGGAATGGACAAGGCTGTATGTGCTGTTTAGAGATGTCTGACCATTCTTCTTCATGTAGATTTTTTCAGACATGACGTAATATAAACAGCAAGATGTTATGTTGTGAATGATGTGCTGGTTTGCAAAATGTTTGTTTAATTGTTAGCTTTGGAACTACATTTGTTAATTTTCCTAAGATAAGATTTTATCTCTGAGTTAAGCTGAAAATTCATCAGACTTCTGCCCCTACATTATAATTTTTATATAGCTGGATGACACAGTAATACAGTAGTTAACTTGCTGCCTCATTGCACTTGGTTCTCATGTTCAGTTCTCTGCTGGTCTGCCTTCTGTGTAAGGTATGCATGCCTTCCCTGGGTCTGCATGGTCTTTCACTGGGTGCTTCATTTACCTCCCACATCACAAGGACATATGTGAGCTGTTTTTTTTTTCCTGCAATTGTGTATACATCTGTGATAGACTGGTAGTCTGAATTTGTTTTGTTGCCTTATGTCCATTGGGTACTGGGATAGCTTCTGACTGCCCATGTCCATGAAATGTATAAAATGGATAATCAGAGAATGAAAGAATCTTATTTAATAAGCTGGGTGGCGTATTGCTACCACCAGCACTTAGCATTGCTGTCTCACATCACCTCATTATCTGCATCATTTCTTCTCATGTGGTCTGTCCTTCTTAGCAGTCTGCCTGTTATCTTGATTTTTTTTTATTTTTTATTTGCTATTAACCAAATTAGCTAACCAAGGACCCTGTTCAGTCATGACCTGAGCCCATAAGGCAAGAATACAGAAATTTCAAATTGACAGACTTCATATTGTGACTTACAGTTACAGACTTATTTAAATTATACATTTTGAAAGCATACAGTTGTACAACTTGAGTATTAATATGTTTAGTAAAGTAGAATTGAAGAGATGTCATCTATTTATCAACACGCCCTTAACTTAGTTGGGGTAATCAGACTGACTTAAGCATGAAGAAACAGCAAATAACACTGGCAAACAAGTAACACTGCATGGATTTTCACTGGAGTCACTAGTTTCCTTCTACATTCCAAAGGCACAATTATAAGTAAATTAGTGATCTTGTAAATAGCCTATAGGTGTATTTTTTTATTCACTTGCCTCTGAAAATATGAATGATAAATCTGAAATTTAATGCAACTGTAACATAATATATTTATAAAGTAGACTTCATTGGCAGCATCTGTTGAATAGTAAGATTTTTTTAAAACTTAGGGTTTCTTTTTATGGATATGAAACATACTTGCCTGGGAGGTTAAATGACCTTTGCAGGATCAAGCAGCACAATTAATATGGCAGACTGGAACATTCACCATTGGTGTCTGTAACCACCTCAGAAAGATGTAGGCAATGGCTTCTCTTCTGAGAATGGCTTTGTGGGACTCCTGTGGGTCACTCAGCATTCGGTACAGTAGCTGGTTGCTTCTGAGGTCATATTGTAAAATGAAGCTTTGAAGCTTCTCCTGGTAGAGCTAGTAGCATTTTTCAACTATTTAGAGTGACCATATGGCCTATCAGAAGCAGAACCTGCTCATAACAGTAGCCACATAATTGATTGATGTCTAAGTTGGCACCCCTCTGGGCCAGTCAAATGTAATCCCTTTCCCACATCTTGTTCACCATTATGGTATTCCTTCTATTATGTCTCATTCACCATAACTTGTTTTTAGTCCAGACCATCCTATCACCAGTTTTTCTCCACATGTATTTTGCTTCCCTTCACATTATGTGTCTGTACTCCTCCTGTCAGTATGTGCCTGTATTTTATGTTTGTCTATTCCTGCTTATTTCTAGCCCCTTGTTTCTTGCCTCATCTTCCTTTCTTCTCCAGATTTTGTGAAATGGGAGATTCTGCTAAAAAAGGCCCTTCACCCACCTATCATGTGTTCCTCTGCCTGCCCTTCCCCACGTTGTTACTTTTGCTATCTCCCTGTTTCCTCATTTATATGAGGAACTGTGTTAATACTTTGCTCTGCTGGCCTCCTTGGCCTTCTTACAGTGATCGAGTTGCAGCAAAGGGGCACTTTGAGTCAATCTCTTGAGAGCACATAGTCTTTGACATCCCTCCTTACTGTTCTTATCCTGTTAGTCATGTGACAAATAGTAATATGAAACTCTTCTCTGTAGTTCAGTAGTTCAGCCTATGCTTGCAATATTGTTGAAGTCATTTATTCTGCAGCCTTGTTCTCAGTATACTGGTACTGTCACTAATTATCTATAACTGTGAGGATATGGATATAATGGCATTACAGCATCCTTGCTATATACTCTCCTGTAATTTTTATATTTAACACACACACATACACACACACACACACACACACACACACACACACACACACACACACACACACACACACACACACACACACATATATATTAAAATTAAAGATGGTCATAAGGTACATGCTTGAGTGCCTTTTCTGAGAGGAATTAAGTATTTTATGCCAATTTCAGCTAGTAAGACCTTTCTGTGTTTCTTATGTATTTAACAATATCATGGCCTTAAAATCAAAGTCAGTTAGTGGTATGTGGAGAATATAAAGCAAATGATGTTGTGAAGCATGTAGTGGATGGGTGGAAAGGGGAGCACAACTATCTCAGTTAAAATGATGAAAAAGCAAACCTTCTTAATGCAAACAGCCACTGCACTGTGCATTCAGAACTGTACTACTACATATAAATGTACTTTGCTCTACTAGATGAATCCTTGATTTTAGCTTCATCATCATACCAGACATATAATTTCTAACTCCCATTTTATAGCTAAATTCTATAAACCTGGTTTAAAGAAATTTGTAAGCCCTAAGAATATTTAATACCATTCTATACTTAAAATCTTACCTTTTTGAAATGTAATCTGATAACAGATGGAGCTCTGCATGGGTTGTAAGTTACTACTACAGAAAGTATTAATATGTTTGCCTGACATTCAGGACTAATTAACTGTCTCGCCACCCACATATGAAGATGTCTTCAAAGCTTTCCAGTGCTAGCTTCTCTCAGATGTGCAACCACAGGGGATTCTCAAAAAGATATCTAGATTTTGAAATTTCTCAACACTGTACTGATACCTCAGGGTTTGCTTTGAATGCCACTTACATTACTGAAACTGGTCTTTTTCTGCATTGATACGTGGCATTATTGATTCCATAAGTAAGATTATCTTTATCTGAAACACACTTATCTGAGTGTATCATGCGGTTCTAAACTGAATGGAAGCAACAAGGTCAGGAAACTGCCTGATGTGTCTTGAACATTTTAGGTAGTAAAATTACCACATTGTTCAATTGTTATTTGCCTGTGCACCTCTATAAATGCACACAATTGAAAACGTATAAACAGAGAGAGGTACTGAGGGAATAAAGCACTGTTCAAAAATAAATAATTGTCTTGAACTGTTGTGAAACCTTTTGTCCAGGTCCCCTTCAATAAAACACATCATACCGAATTTGATGACCTTTATTAAACTTCCATAACATGGCTTTGATAACCAATATTATTAATTAAAACTGAACATAATACAGCTGATTTTAATCACAGCATAAACATACCTGTAATGTTAATCAGGACAGCGTGCCTTTACTCATCCTAACCCAGTAGGCAGCATCCATACCTCTACTCATTTACTTTACTTATGAAGCAGGGTCCAATAACCCACTTCATACCATTTATTGAATTACATATCCCACCAAGTCCTTTAATTATGAAGCAGCATCAAACAACTCACTTCATATACCATTTTCTGAATTATCCCTCCAACCAAATAAGCATTGTCCTTACCTCCGCTCACTTATATTTACCACTTACTGCCTCCAACTGCTCAATTTCCTTTCCCAACTTACTGAAATGAACATCCACATGTGAAGATATGTTAAGGCTGCCAGTCTAGCTAGATATGATTTTGTAGATAATTCTGTCATTTGTAAATATTAATATAAGCCACAGGCTTGTTCTCTTAAATGGAAGAAAATGGTGTTAAATGTTGAACTTCAAAAATGTAACAACATTGCACTCTGCTGGAAGAAAGCTGATAGGTCAAGCCTTGTATGACTGCTTTGATCTCAAGCTTGCTTGGACCCGTGATGGTTAAACCAGCAGATTCTTTCTATTCTTTTGAGACCAGAGTTAATTGCTAGAATTTGCATGTATATTTTTATTGCTGTAGCTTCCTGACCAAGTGCAAGATCAAAAGGGCTGCTAAACTCTGAGTTTCTGTTAGCCTGGGAACCAATGAAAAAATGATGCAATCTGAAGGGTTACCTTCATTTGATTGACAGCCCATTTGACTGAAACCCATTTGACTGACAACTCATTTGACTGACAACTAGTACTTCAGTATATTTTAAGGCAAATAACAGGGTTTGTCCCCTTCCACAATGTAGTGCAACCCTGGAGTTGGTATATATAGTTAGGGGGTGGGGGGCACAGCCCCCCACATTGGGTGGTGTGGGGGGGTGAAGCCCCCATCTATTTTGGTTTAAATTCTGTACTTTTTGTGTTATTTTCTTCTTTTAAATGAAATTAGGTAGGGGGCTTCACCCCACACCCCCTCAATGTGGGGGGCTGTGCCTCCTACACCACCTCTAACTATATATACCAACTCCAGGGTCATACTTCATTGGGGAAGGAGACAAATCCCTGTTATTTGCCTTAAAATGTACTGAAGTACTAGTCGTCAGTCAAATGAGTTGTCAATCAAATGGGTTTCAGTCAAATGGGCTGTCGATCAAATGAAGGTAACCCAGTCTGAAATGAGTCAGTAGTACTGTGTTATCAATTTAAGGATAGAGAGAGAGAGAGAGAGACTCAGAGCATTTTGCATTTGTTTTCAGAACTGACAACATCACCAGCACTGCTTTGCTCTATATGTAAGTTTATTTTAAAACTGTGTTTGCTCTTAGATATAGATAGGAAATACGAAGTCTAGTCTAGCTGTTTTTCTGTATTGATGTCAGAACTTTTCTACTGTATTATTTTAAGCATTTCTCTGTGATTTCTGAACACTTGACTAGCACTGTGTAGTAAGAAGTATTGTCTTGTGCTATTATTTATTATCAAATATTTTTAAACCTTTCAACTGTGGCTGTTTTATGTAGCTATAATGTAGGCTCTAGTACATTGCATGTATATGGTGATACTGTCCAAGCCACTCCAATAGCTTTGGCCATGGGTCACACTTACTATTTGGATAATAGTTGTTGGGTTGGATAATAATATTGCATATAATAATATTGCATAGTAATAATTGGACATCCTTGGACAGCTTTGGCCATGGGTCACACTTACTATTTGGATACTAATATTGCATATAATAATATTGCATAGTAATAATTGAACACCCTTTAGTAAGAGCCTTATTAATAGCTGATATTTATGGTTGGTGGCAGTGATTTCTACCTTATAGCCTGACAGAGAAGAGAACCTGTGCCAGCCTTCCCCAGGAGTGTCTGTGTGTTTGTATATAACTCATATCACAAAGTGTGTGTGTGTGTGTGTGTCAGCTACTTGGACAGGGACACAAAGCACTAGTTGGACAGAGAGGGTGCAGAGATTTTAGCTTGACTACTGAGATCTGCACCCTATAGCTGTGCCAGTGGGGAGTCTTACTGGGGATCTGGAGAGAAAGGGATTAACCAGCCCCAGACTGACTGTGATCTCTGTGTGCTCTTAAGGGAAATTGAACTTTACTGTGTGTATATTTGTTATCCTTCCCAATGTGGACACTCCTCACTATTGTTAGTGGTGAGGATTGAGGTTCCTTGATTGGTGAGCCAGTGCACAGGCATCACACCACACAACAATGGAGGAACAGAAGAGGGCAAAATTTTCCCTCTTCTTCACCCTACCCGGACTGCTAAAATAACCCCTCCCCACCAATCCACCAAAAAGACAGGAAAGGAGGGGGGGGGCAGCAAGTTCACACCAAAATGTGATTCCTTGAAAGGCAAACACAGTGCAGACCAGAAGTATAAATCCACAAAACAATTTATTCTCCACAAAATAAGCGCTTTCATCCCAAAGTTAAAATTACAGGAACTTCATCAGATACAATTTAAAACAGTAAAAAGCATGTTAAATACTAAAGCACATTAACATTGTTTCCTTTCTCAGGCAGTGAGCACTGCTTACTCAAACCACACTCCCTTGACACAAACACAGAACAAGCACACAGCCCAGCTCAGAATACATATAAAATGCAATTGTGAGCATAAATTAAGCTTTTTAACAACCATAAGTTTGACTATTGTCATATGCTTCACTTTATTAATGAACAAATGAATGAAATTAAAAACAGAAAACTAAAGAAATTGTTGAGGGATGAAAAAGAATATATTACCAACATAGCCTACCTCCACTCCCACCATCACAAGAATGTGATAAGAATAAACTCGTTAATAACGCAAGGCTGGGAAACAATTCCAATCTCACTGTCATTCCTAATGAGGAGAAGGACGAGGATTTTTTAGATGACCAGAACTACCCCCCATTGAGATGGTCAGAGCGTCTAATGAACCAACAAGGTCAGAACAACATTCAGGGGCACCCCCAGTATACCAACTACCAATGGGGATCAACACGGCCAAGCAGGGGGAACAACAACAGGGGTTCATGGAGGGGGAAGGAGATAGACTATAACAACATGGTTGGTATGGATATTGAGCAAATTACCCCTCATGGACAATTCTGTTCGTTGCCACCTATTACTGTTGAATTTAATTCTGCTAGAGACTTCAAAGTATACAATTTTTCTGATATGAATTTGAATGTAACTGCTTGTGATTTGTTAGCTAAGGGCTTCACCTTTATTCCTAGTAGGTCAGCAGATTTAAAACAATATACTAGGAAGTTAAATTTTAATTTTAAGTTTCATAATGTGGAATGTGTATGTGATCCCTTTAAAATTTTAAATACTTTTAACACCCCTATTAACCCCACATTGGAAATTTTTGAAAAAGTCTGTGAATTAGACATCAGGAATGTATGTATGAATAAGAACAGAAGGTTAAATGCAAGTAACAAGTCATGATGAAAGTATAGAATTGGCATTTCTAAAGCAGGCAGTGGGGATAAGAATTATGAAACCAGATAAGGGGGTGGGGTTGTTATCATGAATAAAAGTGATTATTTAATGAAAATGAGATCAGTTTTGGAGACACAGACCTAATGTAAGAGTTTGTTAAATGAAATGAACGGTGTCTACAGAAGGATTAATGGGTTCCTACAAGACTTATTTATTGACAGCTTAATTGACATCCATGAATTACACTTCTTAACTGTGGAGTTTCCAGTCACCCCAGTAATTTTTGTGGTCCCAAAGCTACACAAGTGTATTGACCAACCACCTATGCATCCAATTGTGGATGCAAGGGGTTCAATTACCCATCCTTTGGCAAAACTGTTGGATTTGCAATTAAAATCATTATTAAATAATGAACTCCACTTGTGTGCAGACTCTTGGGTCTTCTTGAGACAAAGTGATAATATTGACTATGACAGTGAATATTTGTTTATTACTGTGGATGTGGTAGATTTATACACTGTTATACCCCACAAAATAGGGGTAGAGTGGTTTTGTGAATATCTACATAGGAAAAATGTCTCACAAGATAAAATTAATATGTATGAACAGCTTTTGGACATGGTACTCAGAAATAATTGTATTCTATTTGAAAAAGAGTACTACTTGCAAGTCTGAGGTGTGGCAATGGGCTCTTCTTGTGGGGGCCTATATGCCAATATAGTCATGTTGGAATGGGAAAATAAGTTTCTGAAGGATTCACCATTTTTTCTTTATTGGCAATTTTATACCCTTTTCTTTGATGATATGTTTATCCTTTGGAAGGTACTGAGGGACCAAGTGGAGTCATTCTTAGACTACATTAATACTACTACTATCTTCTTGAAATTTATTCATTCTGTAAGTGAGGATGAGATTTCTTACCTAGATGTGTTGTTAAAAAAGGTGAATAATGGAATTTTGGCTGTAATTTGTCATAAAAAACTTATTCAAATATTTTCCTCCATTTTAGTAGCAACCACCCATTAACACAAAAATGGGCGGTTGTGAAAGGCCAGTTTGTCAGGGCAGCCCATATGGTGAGCTTATGGCAAGCCTTTACTGGTGAATGTGTGAATTTGAAGAACACGTTTGCCAAAAGAGGCCACCCTGACATCTTATTAAATGAAATTATGGACAAAGTTAAAGAAAAAAGACACAATGGCCACTTTTTACCAATTTTAAAGGCCAGAGTATATGAGAATTTAGATATGACTGAGGTGGTCATATCAAACAATTATAATGATGGTCCTACTATACCACAAACAGAACAAATTAGAGTAGCTTCCCCTAGTGTTTAACAAACACCACAACAGATGGATAGTATTAACTATCAGACCAGTGTTTCTACAATGTTTTCAAATGATTTTTTTGTTATTAAAAACATTCATGTTAAAAACTGGCACTTTATTAGTAATGACAAAGACTTATGAGAATTAGTGGTAGATAGCCCCTCTTGTATTTATAGGAAACATTTTAATTTGAAGTACCTTTTTGAACATCAACCATCTCGAACCACTGTTGGACATATGTTTAAATGTGGTTGATGTAAGTTTTGTCTCTATATTTTGGAAGGAAATGAATTTATTGTTAAGATGAATATAAAAATTCCTGGTAGATGCAGTTGTACCACTGAATGATTAGTCTACCTTGCATTATGTATGGACTGTAGCTGTTTCTATGTGGGGAAGACAGAACGGAAACTGAAAAATAGGATAAGTGAACATGTTCATCATATTTGTGATGTTTGTGAAACAAACGCCTTAGCTAAACATATTTCACTGAATGCAGGACATACTTTCAAGCTTATTGTATTAGATGTTTTATCTGTGTCTGAAAGAGGAGGGGCATGGCCTTATATTCTGGAAAAGAGAGAACTATCCTGGCAGCTGCATTTAAATTCTTTGTCTTGGCCAGGACTTAATGACAGTCTCTCCATTTCTAGTCTTTTAAAGTTAAAAGCACTGGAAAGGTAAAGTTAGATTACAAATAGGATTAATTGCTTTATTCAGCTATAGATATGTACTTTCTATAAGATATTTATACATTTTTATTTTTTCTCATGGATCATGTAAAGCTTAATTTATGCTCACAGTTGCATTTTATATGTATTCTGAGCAGGGCTGTGTGCTTGTTCTGTGTTTGTGTCAAGGGGGTGTGGTTAGATTAAGCAGTGCTCACTGCCCTGAGAAAGGAAATGATGTCACTGTGCTTTAATATTTAACATGCTTTTTAATGTTTTAAATTGTATTTGATGAAGTTCCTGCAACTTTAACTTTGGGACGAAAGTACTTATTTTGTGGAGAAGGAATGACGTTGTGGATTTATACTTCTGGTCTGCACTGTGTTTGCCTTTCTGTGTTTTATTTTGCAAATAGTTGCAAAATGTGATTCCTTACCCAGCTGGTCTTGCTTAAGCCCCTTAAGCCCCTCTCCACCCCTTACCTCATTTCCTCCCAATCAACCTTTCCATTTAACCCTTTGATTCCCCCCACCTTCTTACCTCTCACTGATATATTTGTCTAACCCCCTACTGAAGATATCCTTGGACAAATTGGTTTGTTGCCAAACCTCATTTGCCCCGGTCCCCTTCAATAAAACACATCACACCGAATGACATTTGATGACCTTTATTAAACTTCCACAACATGGATTTGATAACCGATATTATTAATTACAACTGAACATAGTACCGCTGATTTTAATCACAGCATAAACATCCCTGTAATGTTAATCAGGACAACTTGACTTTACTCATCCTGACCCAGTAAGCAGCGTCCATACCTCTACTCACTTACTTTACTTATGAAGCAGTGTCCAACAACTCACTTCATACCCTTTATTGAATTACACATCCCACCAAGTCCTTTACTTATGAAGCAGCATTCAACAACTCACTTCATATACCATTTATTGAATTACACATCCCATCAAGTTCTTTACTTATGAAGCAGTGCCCAACAACTCACTTCATATAATATTTACTGAATTACCCCTCCAGTCAGTTAAGCAGCATCCTTACCTCCTCTCCACTTATTGCCTCCAAATGCTCACTGTTCTTTACCAACTTACTGAAAGGAGCATCCACACATCAGAGGGGGAACAGAAGAGGGCAAACATGTCCCTCTTCCCCACCCACCAGCCTGACCAGGCTGTTCCCCCTCACTCTTACCAAACTTTCCAACAACCTAACCACCCCTAAAAAGAGGGACTAAGCCAGACATCATTCTGCGTACCCATCCACTGTAGACCAAACTGGATCCCCATCAACCAAAACCCTGTCATATAAGTAGCAAAACAACAGTTGACTAAATGGTTAAAATAATCTAATGATCCTTCACCAGTACTATATAACCATTAGCTTGTATAACTACAGCTACATTAAGTAAATTCTTCTTTACTCTAACTACCAGTATTGATGCCATAATGAGTCTGAGAACATTACTTGACAAAGGCAACTTCAAAACATTAAACCCAGAGCCACTAAAAACCCTGCAAGGTAAATTATCTACCATCATGCCTAACTGGACCCCCCCCCTCCAATATATGCCACAAAATTGAGATTTCCTTTCCAAAATCAGTTGAAGAACAATCATTCCCATCACATCAGCTATGCAGTATAAGCAGAAAAAACGAATGAGCAGCCTAGTATTTGCTGACCAACCCATCTTCTGAATGACTAAACTACATTTATAGCAAACTCCAAACAAACTGTAATGCTATGAACCTCCATTTTGCAACACCAACTGTAATGCTATAAACCTCCATTTTGCAACACCAACCCTGCAATAAAACCTGTCTGCACAATCTCCGAAGTCTGTCAAACTTCCCAGCTATAAACCTGCCCCAACCCTTTCAAACCAATAAACCACCAACCAAGATTTAGTAAGTTCAGCTAATCTTATCACCTGTGCAACCAGATTACTCGTGGCTAAATCCTCCTTAACCAGCTGAACTGCCTTACCTTGGTCCCACACCTGAATAAATTACTAAAACTTTCCCACCAAAATTCTTCCCATAGACTGATATAATGTACATTAAACCAGTCTAACAAATGCCCTACCATATGCTTCACCTATAAAAGGTGGCCCAAACTCCTGCCGCAAGCCGTTAATCTTAAGGTAACCTGACCACCTATGGCAAATAAACCATATAACCCATACACCTGACATAGCCCACAATTAAAAGTAAGCCCTAATTCCCAACACTCCCAATAACCTACTTCAAATTAAACTAAAACTGCAAATCAACATCCTTGCAATTGTTCCTCCATCCTGTTATCCAACAAATCCCAAACAACCCCCAAAATTATGCCCCACAAATGCTCCCCTACCATTTGTAAACAAATGCAAGTGTTACAGATAATGCATGTCTGCATTATAACTTGACTAAATTGATATTTGGGAGGCAGAAACTGAAAGGTGAATATTTAATACACCACACAGTGATTGAAACTGAAAACTCTTTTAAGGACGTGGGTATATGAGTAGATCCAGCTATGAGTTTTTCTAATCATATCAACCAATTGGTTAATGATAGTTTTACCACTGTAGGATGTATAAAAAGATTTATAAAGTCTAGGAAATTAAAATAATGAAGTCATTGTTTGTTGATCCAAGCTTGATTGTGGAATAACAGTATGGAAACCCTATAAAAGACAAGCATGAGTAAACTAGAAAGAGTACAGTAGAGATATGCCAAGGGAATCCATGGATTTGAACATCTAAGTTATTATGAAATACTAAAATATCTGAACTTGTACAGTGTCTCTACAGATATCTAAGCAGAGCTCTTATTCAGGTATATAGGGCATTTGGGGACAACTACCTCTGGGAATGTTTGGGGTTATCAACCAGTACTAAAATAAGGGCTGAACTTGGCTAGATTGTATGAGCCTAACAGCACTTAACCTAGTAACTTTCTATGATCCTGTGATTGTTGTAAATCCACATCATCATTGGGAACCCCTTACTTCCCAGATCAACCTCTAACCCTGTTTTACTCTGTCCTCAACATACCTCATCCTCACTTGTCCCTAAGCAACCCAACTGCACCAACTCCAGTGTGCCTTAATGAATACCAAATAAAGGAAAATGACTTGAAACCATGTTACTCACCACTCCAGCAACCAAACCTTCACTGCAGAAAACCCATTACCTTTGACATCTATGTCCTTAGGCCATTAAGTGTTAAACTTTGCACACCTCCATCTGTGACCTCATTGATCACAACTGTAGTGACCGTGACATCCACTGTAACAGCCTCCATCCCTTTCAAGCCTTCTTCCTTCAGGTCACCGACCGATGGCCCTGCCGTGGTTCCCACCTCAAAATCGACATCTGTTAACTCCAATTACTCCAGGCCAGTGACTGCTGCTCACTCTGCAGACCACCATCTGTGACCTCAGTATGCACCACTCAGGTGACCAGGACTTCTACTGCAACAGCCTCCATTGCCTTTCGCACCCACTTCCTTCAAGCCACCGAATGATGCCCATATTGTCTTCCCACCTGCAAAAGAAAGGAAAATACAAGCTCATAGCATACACACAATCAAATTTTTACTGACTCTACACTGACAGGTCCTACCCCATTCATCAATTGCACAAACACAGTGGCGGCCCACAACTGCATCCCCAAGAGTGCACCTCTGTGATTTCACCACTTATTGTCAGTCTAACCACCCCCTTACCCTCTACATTAAGCTAAGTTGGTGGACTCCACATTGAAAACTGTACAAAGTTTGAAGAATGCCACTTCTGGACAACACCAGTGACTGAGTAACGCAAGTAGCTGAGAAAAAAAATGCACACCAAACATACCTCTCAACCCCTTACAGCAAAACTATGAACAAAGGTAAAATACGAGCAGAACAAAAACCCAAAATCAACTGGGAATCATCAACCCCAGCACCCCCCCAAAAGTATTTTAATAAAGGTTTCAGACACTGCAGTTAGAGGAAACCTGGGCATAGGTGCATAAATTAGTACTATGTTAACTGCCCTTGTGGCAATCTTAGACTAGCTAATTCAGCCATGCTAGAATCAAGGCCTGCACCTTGTGGCTGTTGGGTAAATATCTTAACCATGATGTGAGAAAGTATGGGCAACCAGTATACCCAGTTATAGCAGTGCCATAAGTAATTTCAAAATTTCCTGAAACGTGCTGGGAAAATGAGCAAGCTCTATAAGCAAAACATCTCTGTCAAAACTAACTCCTCAATCCAACTTTAAAGTAATTCTATGTTTTCAAACAGCAAGCAGTAAAATGGTAGCAACTGCCCTAAGCTAGCAGCGGCAGTACTCTCACAGCTTCTCAATGCCAGAATGTAGACAAACATCTGTAGCCACAAGCATATGAGCAGCTGCTCAAAATATAAAAAGCAACAGCCAACCCTCTGTGACAAACTCCACAAGTGCACATACTATCATCCCGCTCACTCTTCAATAACATGGTAGATCTGGATACAATTCAAAATTACATGCAGCCATTTGGTAGAGACCACTAAAAATTCCCCTACAAATGAGAAATTGTTATGTGCCACGGTGGCTTACCTCCATGGAAAATCACATTTTAGAAGGAAAATTCTGGACAAATCAGAGGTGTGCACCAAAACGCCCCCCTCCCCAACCTAGAGTGTCAGTATCCATGTAGCAAATGATTCCTGCAGAATTACGTTATGTACAGACTTCATTCCACTATGCATGCATGGCAATGAACCATTACTTGCAGCACCACCCAGTCCAAAACAGACAAGAAACTGCTACTTATTCAACCACACCACCAACAAAACCAAAGAGAACAAAAGTACTGCTTTGAAAATTCTGAGCAACGCTAAACTAAAGTTTTTTTTTTTTTTTTTTACAATAAATGTGTCCGTAACATTTACTGAAATGTAAGTAACATAAAAGGTACTTTGTGATAACAAGTGTCTCTGAAAACATCTTTACTCAGTGCAGTTGCATGCCAGTGTTTAAAACTGCAAGGGCCCACCAGAAACCATAGCATTCATCATAGTGGCCACCGACCATAATGGCTGTAATGGACCCCTGTTGTCATCGCACATTTTCCATTCAAGAATGAGCTCAAAGTTTGGTTTGTCAGTGATTCTTCACTGATAGAGCTGACCCTGTAGCTATTTCTGCCTCTAATCCCCCTCCCACAACTTGGAGCAACAAACATCAGCTCCAAACAGCCGTGAAAGGAGGCCCACGAAACAATAAAACCACCAACAAATCCAGTACAAAATCATTACAGATGCACAAACAACCATGTCTGAAACATCCCACAACACAGTTATGAAGGAGTATATGTACAAGGTAAAAATTCTGGACATACTGTGAAAACTGTACTGTTGAGTCCTCCCCCAACCAACTACACATGACACCCTTAACCATCTGCGCCAGCTGCCAATGCTTAGTGCATAACAGGATTCAAGGCCACATGTATTTCCAAGGATTAGGCAGACTGCAACCCTGATGTACCTGAGTCTTCTCTTTTTTCAGACTAATAGAAAGCCTCGGGCATCCCATTCCTCCAATCACTACCAAAGTTATGAAGAGCAGGTTGACAGTTGGGGGTAGAAAAAAAATGCAAACATTTCCCCAGAATAGTTTCCCCACACCATGCATGCGTCATGAAGGACTGTTAGTAGAGGAACCCTACAGCCCTCAAAACAGTCACTTTTACAACTTCCTCTACTCTGTGGAGAAACATTACTGCCCACACCTAAGCCCCTGTAATCACCAAGCTGCAAAGGGATTAGAACTCCCCAAAGAAAATGTACTGCACAGTAGCCCTGTTTTCCCTCTTCCTCTCCTAACAACAGCCAGTAACCAACCAGGCACCTGAAAAACAAAACCAAGCCCCAGGCAAGCAGCAAGGCACAGTCCATCCAAACCTATCCCCATGCGGGAAGCCACCCTGCCAACCACAACCACAAACTGCACCAATACAAAGTGGGACCACCACAAACACAGTCCTGCTATAATCATCTCTCTTCCACCCTTTCTCCTTCCTCATTAATTCTTTTTTTTATATATCATATACCCTAAACCTACCCAGAGACCAGAGCTACAGCCTTATCAGCCTTCACAACCTCAAATAAATAAATGAAAAGACAGCAGCCAGGTATGCTTCTTGCTTCAAACCAATTTATTGTAAGTTTTACAAGTCCTCTCAACCTACTATGCCATCCCTGTGGGAACCAAAGGAAGATATCAGGAACAAGACCACAACTGATACCTGTCCACCAAATTACCTAGGTCATCTGGGACGTAAGCTTGCATAGCTAGTTCATGCCAAAATGTGATTCCTTACCCAGCTGGTCTTGTCTAAGCCCCTTAACCCCCTCCCCACCCCTTACCTCATTTCCTCCCGATCAACCCTTCCATTTAACACTTTCATCCCCCCACCCTCTTACCTCTCACTGATAGATTTGTCTACCCCCCTACTGAAGCTGTCCGTGGACAAATCGGTTTGTTGCTAAACCTCATTTATCTCATATTCCATAAACTTGAAATCAAAGGAGTGAATTGCCATAGCATCTACAAATAAGGAAATGACATTTATTTAAACTGCACTGCAAATTTGCCAATCTAGTTATAATAAAATTATGATGAAATCAACCTGGATTTGTTGTGAAACTATTCATGAGATTGAGAATATGCATGACAAACACCCTGGTGTGAATCTAGACCATTATTTTATGCATCTGAGATCAACAAATAAAAGGTAATCATTGTTTCTTCCTAGTTTTCACTAAGTCACTAGTCTGTCATTGACAAGACTGTTTTACTCAGCTTCAAATGTTTCTGCATAAAATAAAGTTATATGAAGTGGAGATTGCTGTGGGCCTGAGTCATCCTTTCAAAACCAGGTAGGACTGACATTTGCTGTTACTGAGTATCCCAAGAAAAGAAAGGAAGTTTATGAACAGACAACATTGTACTTGCCTCCCCTCCTGTATTCCGGTGCATTTGAAGCTGACTAGTAGGAAGACTGAGGAGAATTAAGGTCAAAGGTGGTTCTAGATGTCAGACACTGAGGAGTTGGGGTCTTGGGAAGGAGAAATCAAGATCCTGAGGTAATGTAAACAAGTGTGCAGGCAAGACAGGCCTCATGATGCAGCATCTAGTAAACTGAACAAACCTGCTAGAGCTTCATAATGCCTCCACCTCACATAACCTGCCGACTTTTTGTTTTTGGCCAAATATGGAGTGACCTTGTTGGTTTACAGTTAAGACAGGTCTTGGGGTGGATTTATAAATGAATGAGGCAAGTACCTTGAATGCTGTCAACATATGTTGTGCCCTTAACTAGGATGCAGAACTCAATAGAATAAATAATCTACAAATGTCAAGTAAATGGCCAACACAGATAACTGAAACGCATTGTGAAGTTTTGAGCATGTTTGGGTGGAAAATAATTTGTGAATGTCATTTTATGTTGTTGGGGAATGCTACTGAGTATAATTCATGTTACATCAAGGGTTTTTATTTCAGATCAATTCAGTATGTAGACCCAGCAACTGGGTTATTTCTTGTTATTTTGTACTGCAAGTGTATTCTTGTTTTTTTTTTTTTTTTTTTTTGAAGAAGCGATTCTGCTTTGATTTCTTTCTTGCTATGCTGAAATATATAGCATCAATTTTCTTGAATGGATCATTTGGTCATTTGTTTAAGCCATCTTAGGGATGTCACCAGGAAGGGTGTGAGAGCTTACTAATTTAATTATATAGATACTGACACTAATAATACACTTTAACTGCACCAGTTTAGGTAATACAACATATGACATTTAACAAGGATAAATATATCCATGCACATCCCTGTTTCTATTCATCTATCTGTTAAATATATAACTTATAACTAATAGTCAAATGCACTTACAGTGATGCACATTATGTTATTGCGGTCATGTTGACAACACAGCTGGGTAAAAATAAAAATCATCAGCGCTAAACCACTAACTTGTAGATGCACTCTGTCTGCATAATGTTACTGCTAGGGAAAGAGTATTTAACAATCTAATGAATAGGGAACACTTAACCAACTGCTTTTGTCAAAGAACCAATAATAATCCTCTTTGTTGTATATATAAATATGGGAAAATGTGACAGGATTTGCTTAAGCAAATATGTTTAAGGGGGGTTAGCAACAAGAAACAAGGGCAAACAAAACCTGTGATAAGGCAACTGTGGATTTCCAGTTGGTATATTGCCTTTTAGTGGCCCTTTCCAACAAATGTGAGTTAAGGCTAGTTTGTAGTCAATTGAATGCAGCAGAAGTGTCATGTTATGGTTCCCATAGTCAGGAAGGAAGTTTGTATACCAAGGTCTTTGGCTCACTGATTGCTGTGTGTGTGTGTGTGTGTGTGTGTGTGTGTGTGTGTGTGTGTGTCTGTGTGTGCAGAGGATTACAGAGTTTGAACAACCTTGGTCCAAGAGGTCTTATGATAACATTGGAAGTTTTAGGAAAGTGGTGCCATGCTTCTAAGTGCAGGGAACATCCTTGGGAGGAAAGGCTGCTGAGATCTATTTATTTAGGTTTATTTAGGTTTATAGGTGTATGCTAGGCTAATGGCCCTTGGGTCTTTACAAGCCTAGCCATAGGATTACCCTGGCTTACCCCAGTTTTTGGCATTGAGCTTAAGGCCATGGTTCTGACACCAGTCATTGGTCTCAGTGAGGTCATTCTGTAGGATGTCAACATCACTTGGGGAGATAATAATAGCTCCCAACTTGCAATAGTCTGTGAACTTTGTCAGCCAGAGTCCCTTCGTGTTGGTCTGGACTTCAGAGAAGTAGGTACCAAACAGCAGAGAAACCAGGACCATACCCTGTGGGACTCCACTCATGATTAGTTGGCAGTCTGACTTGCAGTCAGCTACTTTCACACTGTGGGTTCTATCTGGGAGACAGTTTGCAACCCACCTAGTGATATAGGGGTTGATGCCAAGCTTAATGAGTTTTTCTATGATTCCTGAGTGAGGAATGGTATCAAAAGCCTTGGCCAGATCAAGGTAGGCTATATAAGCCACCTTGCCTTCATCCACAGCTCTGGTGACTAACTCAAAGAAGTCGACCAAGTTGAGCAGGCATGATCCACCCTTCACAAAACCAAACTGTGTAGGATCCAGAGTTTGAAGATTCCCTATATCCTTGTTTATTAGGTCCATGATGATGCGTTCCATAGCTTTGTATATCAGACTTGGCAACTAATGGGGCGATAGTTCCCAGGGTCTGTAGTCACTCCTATTTTGTGGAGAGGGATGACTGTAGCAATGCGCCATTCAGTAGGGACAAAGCCTGAGGTGAGGCTGTGACTGAACAGGGCACACAGATAAGTTCCCAGTTCACTCTGTAGATCATGTAGAACACAACCAGGGATATGGTCAGGTCCCATAGAAGCTGTATTTTTGGCCTTGGACAATGCTGTTTTAACCTATGCATCAGTAATACTGGGTGCCTGGCAATTTACTGGTATTGTGATTGGTCCTTTGGGAGGAAGAGGGGTAAAGTTGGCACTGAATCTGTCAGCCAGTATACTGGCAATATCTGTTGGCTCGGTATAGTTGGTACCATTGTGCAGTAGCTTAGACCAAATCTGGGTATTGCCGTGAAGATTCTTTACATAACTATAGAAGGCCTTGTGGTTGTCTTTACTATCTGCTACAATTCTGTTTTCATAGCTAGCTTTAGAGCATTTGATGAGGGAATCTCAACTTTTTCTTGAGGCTGATAAGGGAGTTCTTCCACTCTTGAGACTTAACTTTATTCCGCATCAGTTTCCTCCTTCTGTTGTAGAGTTTGTTTATGGCAGGGGACCCCCAGATTGGCTTCCTTTTTTGGAGGAGAGCGTCTTTGTTCTGTTGGGTATGGCAAGATCCATGCATTTGTGTACGTGTTCGTACAGTGCATTGGTGCATGACTTGGCGATCATGCAACTATTCTCCATTTGCATGGGTGCCATGAAGTTAGCCACCTCTGTTTTTAGGAGCCCAAAGTTAGCTTTGGAGAAGTTTTTCATGGTGGTTACCTTTTGTGAGAGGGGGTGTGGATTTCCAAGGTGATTAGTTTGTGGTCAGATCTAACCAGGGAGGAGCTGACTATTGGTGTAGAGCAACAGTCACCCATGTTAGTAATGACCAGGTCAAGGATATTGCTACCTCTAGTGGGGGTAAGAATAAGCTGGTCCTGGGTATTGGAATTCATGAACTCCAGGAAACGTTGGGCAAGTGTAGTGGTACATGAGTAGTTTACCTAGTTAATGGAGGGGTACTGGATGATGTGGGGATAGTGAATCAGGAAGTGAAACAGATTAGCATGGAGGAAGTATGGACAGCTATGAAGAGGATGAAGAATGGAAAGGCTGTTGGTCCAGATGACATACCAGTAGAAACATGGAAGTGCTTAGGAGAAATGGCAGTGGAGTTCTTAACCAGATTGTTTATTGAAATATTGGAATGTCAGAGGATGCCTGAGGAGTGGAGAAAATTGTTTTGGTACCTATTTTTAAGAATAAGGGTGATGTGCAGAGTTGTAGAAACTACAGAAGGATAAAACTAATCAGTCACAGCTTGAAGTTATGGGAAAGAGTATTGGAAGCTAGGTTAAGAAGGGAGGTGATGATTAGCGATCAGCAGTATGGTTTCATGCTAGGAAAGAGCACTACAGATGCAATGTTTGCTCTGAGACTGTTGAAGTATGTAAAAGTGGTACAGTATATGTACGAGGGTAGTGACATGGGTGAAGTCTGCAGTGGGAGTGACAGATCTGTTTAAGGTGGAGGTGGGATTACAGCAAGGATCAGCTCTGAATCCTTTCTTATGTGCAATGGTGATGGACAGGTTGACAGACGAGATCGAACAGGAGGCCCCATGGACTATGATGTTTGCAGATGACATTTTGATCTGTCGTGAGAGAAGGGATCAGGTTGAGGATACCCTGGAGAGGTGGAGATATGCTCTAGAGAGGAGAGGAGAGGAGAGGAATGAAGGTCAGCAGAACTAATACAGAATGTGTGTTGTGAATGAGAGGGTGGATAGAGAAATGGTGAGGATGCAGTTAGTAGAGTTGGTGAAGATGGATGAGTTTAAGAACTTGGGATCAACAGTTCAGAGTAATGGTGAATATGGAAGAGAGGTGAAGAAGAGAGTACAGGCAGGGGGGAATGGGTGGAGAAGAGTGTTAGGAGTGATTTGTGATAGACAGGTACCAGTAAGAGTGAAAAGGAAGGTCTACAAGAGGGTAGTGAGACCAGCTATGTTGTATAGGTTGGAGATGGTGGCATTGACAAAAAGGCAGGAGTCAGAGCTGGAAGTAGCAGAGTTAAAGTTGTTCAGATTTGCAATGGGTATGACAAGGATGGACAGGATTAGGAATCAGTATATTAGAGGGTCAGCTCAGGTTGGACAGTTTGAAGACAAAGACAGAGAGGTGAGATTGCATTGGTTTGGACATGTGCTGAGGAGGGATAATGGTTATATTGGGAAAAGGATGCTAAGGATGGAGCTCCCAGGTAACAGGAAAAGAGGAAGACCTAAGATAAGGTTTATGGACATGGTGAGAGAGGACATGCAGGTGGTTGGTGTGACTGAGCAATATGCAGAGGACAGGAAGAAATGGAAACAGATGATCCAATGTGGCAACCCCTAATGGGAACAGCCAAAAGAGAGAAGAAGTAAAAGAGTGTTAGGTTGGACCCTAATATTCTCCAGGGTACTTAGGAATATGGAGTGTGAGTCTTGGGACATGGTTGGGGACCTATTTCAGGCTATGACCTGAATCGCTGTCTTACCCGATCTTAGCTGCACCTGAAGTATCTCTGATGCGTTATGTTGGACTACCAATCTGGAGGTGTGCACATCATTTATGAATGTGGAACCACCACCACCTTTCGGGCTTCAGTTCAGATTCTGGGGCCGAAAGGTGTGGAATGAGTTAAAGCCTGGTAATGTAAGGGGTGCTTTCTGCTCCCTTGAACCAGGTCTCTGTTACAGCACAAATGCCAGTGTTCTCCATTTTAAGGAGTGCCTCAAGTGAGGGCATTTTGAGATTTAGACTTCTAGCATTGAGTAACATGACCCTCAGATTGCATTTGTTAGTAGCTGTTACGGTGGTAATTTGGTCTTTGGAACACCACCTAAAAATGCACTATTGGGGTGGCAAGAGCCTTGGCCAGTATCTGGAAGTGCAGGTGTGACAGATGCAGGCCATCCTTGGGAAAGCATCAAGGTCTGTCAAGCATGTCATCCCAAACAGACAGACACTGGATACCATTAGAATGACACCAGAAACTTAGCTAATTGTTGAAATAAATCATTTTCTGCTTGTACTGTGGTATCATTCTGGGTGATGGTAGGATGCTGCTCAGGGCTAGGGTCATACCTGCCTGGGCTACATAGTCCAAGAGCTCATCCATGTCTCTTTTCATGTAGTCCAAAGAGGTACATCAAGGGTCATGCACACTCACATGTACAATGAAAGAGTCATATGTGTACCTGTTGTTGAGGGACCTGAGTGCATGCATTATGTGGCAGATCCTGGCACCTGACAGGCAGCTGACTGTTGCTTTCTCCTTATTCAACCTAGTGAGTGGGACATCAGTGTGCCTCACTATCGAGTCACCTATGACTAATGTGTTGGGCATGCTGTGTTTTGTAATATGGAGCATTCTTGCTCAATGAACTTAGGGGACATGGAAAATATACTTTTCACGCAAAAATGTGCGGGAAATTCTGTTAAAGAGAAATATGCAGTTCTCTGGTTAATGTTTCCAAAACTGGACAACTTGACATGGAACAGCAGGTCATTTTGGAGAAAAGGCACATGGAGCTAATTTATCAAGTTATATAGTTTATCAGCAGATCTAGTGTCTGTGGCACATTTGGGGTTGGTTTTCACAGGCAACAGATTGAGATGGTTTTGAAGAAAGCTTTGTAATGGAATGGTATCACAATGGGACATTTTCAAGCCTTTCCTGTTAGAATTCAATACAACATGGGGCAAGTTTGTTCACTTTTACGATAGCTAGTCTAGCTTGTCTTTTTTTGCAAGTTTCAAGACAGTCTTTCTTTAATTGTACATTTCAAGTTGCACCATTTTGAAAAGAGAGTAAGATTTTTTCCTGGTGTGAAACAGCTGGATCTTGATTCCAGAAATTGGGTTTGGTTAGTTCCCAAGAGTATCACAGGCATAACCCTTTTCCCAGCTATGATCTCCAGTGATTCATAAATTTTTTTTTATTTACTTTGCATTTGTGAGTAATGATCTGTGGTACAAAGCTAAAATGATCTTGTTACCATGATGACAAAATACATATTATTGATATATCACATTTTAATGATACTGTATTTTATAATAAAAGAGATTGGACTGAAGACATCAACAAATTGCAAAGACATATTGAGGACAGGGATGTATGAGAATAGTGATTTACCTAAGGAAGCCCAGGTATCACGTTTAATGTTACTAAACCACCCAGAGTTTGAAGAAAAGACCCCAGTATTGTTTAGCTAAGATGGCATTTACTTGAAAGCAATTGGACTTGATTTGTTTAACTTGCAAGTCAATATACATTTTGACAAATATTGAAAGCATCAGTTGACATGACTGCTAAAATGTGGAACTGGCAGGAAAACTAGCTAGTTATAGGAGTGGTGTTTCATTTTGATGTTAGAGAAACAGACAAGAAAAAGAGCAGGTTTGGAGATAGGGACAAGAGGTGGGTATGTTTAGTGGAATTATCTTGGAGGAAAAAAAGGGTTGTTTCTACATATGATGAGGGGGACTGGATACAGATTTCCTAAAGTTCTAAATGTGTGTTGGTGGAATAGAAGTTGTCATGTAGGTGGCCTCATGGCAGAGGAAAAGTTCTTCCTTAAGTCACATTGCAGGGTTATGGTTCTTCCCTGTCTCCTACTAATCATAGGGTACATGCATTGAATCCTCCTCTGATAGGATGCTATCAATGAGGATTTAATAAGATAACTGATACTTATACAGGGACAAGGTAAGAATTTTATCATGGCCTTATCTTGATGATGACTTGTGGTTCATGATGAATAGGGAATATGTGGGAGAAACATGACTTATGATTTAGTTGTGAATTTAATGAGATGTACTTATGTGTTTTCAAGAAAAGCCTATGGAAAAAATAATGAAGTTATAAACTCTCTGGACAGCTAGCATTTAGAAAACTTTCTGCACAAAAATACACATAAATAAACAAATTAATAAATAAATTGTATATCAACAAGTGTCCTATACTGTAAATACTGCTTCTTTGAATGAAATTAAGTAACAAAATCCAAACCTGGAAGAAAATAAAGTTGCTGGGGCTGATGGTCTCATTCCTGAAATATATACAATGTTCTATCAAGATGTTATATACTACATTAAAAATATGATAGTGCTAATTTATAATGCAACTCTTCATAGAACATTAATTAATTGCACCAACCTTGCTGAAAGATAAGGATTCAGCAAACTGTGCAGCCTATAAACATATTTCACTGCTTAATATTGCTTATAAATTATTAATAGCTATTCTAGTAAACATTTCAAAAAAATATTACCACACATAAATGAGGGGTTTTAATGAATAGAGAAACATATGAAAGTCTATTTATTATAAACCCCTCAATTATTTTAATGCAATTGTTAAAGGGTGGACATGACAGGAAGATAGATTAGTTAGTTACTATGAATCTATTAATCTTTGATGTTAGAAGAGACAGGAGAGAGGACAGAGTAGTGGGAGACATGAGCTAGAGTATGCTATGATTAGCCGAGTTATTTTTGAGGAAAAGGAGGGTTGTTTCACCATAGTTGTACCTGTTGTTGAGGGACCTGAGTGTATGCATTATGTGGCAGATCCTGGCACCTGACAGGCAGCTGACTGTTGCTTTCTCCTTATTCAACCTAGTGAGTGGGACATCAGTGTGTTTCACTATCGAGTCACCTATGACTAATGTGCTGGGCATGCTGTGTTTTGTAATATGGAGCATTCTTGATCAATGAACTTAGGGGACATGGAAAATATACTTTTCACCCAAAAATGTGTGGGAAATTCTGTTAAAGAGAAATATGCAGTTCTCTGGTTAATGTTTCCAAAACTGGACAACTTGACATGGAACAGCAGGTCATTTTGGAGAAAAGGCACATGGAGCTAATTTATCAAGTTATATAGTTTCTCAGCAGATCTAGTGTCTGTGGTACATTTGGGGTTGGTTTTCACATGCAACAGTTTGAGATGGTTTTGAAGAAAGCTTTGTAATGGAATGATATCACAGTGGGACATTTTGAAGCCTTTCCTGTTAGAATTCAATGAGCATCTGATTTAGTCAGAGAAGGGACATCAGTAGATGTTATTAAGAGGTACAGAAGTAGGTACAGTGTGTCCTTTTGTAATACATTAGGTAAAATAGCTTTAGATGGGAAGTCATTCAAATTTGATGTCCAGTAAGATACAACATGGGGCAAGTTTGTTCACTTTTACGATAGCTAGTCTAGCTTGTCTTTTTTTGCAAGTTTCAAAACAGTCTTTCTTTAATTGTACATTTCAAGTTGCACCATTTTGAAAAGAGAGTAAGATTTTTTCTTGATGTGAAACAGCTGGATCTTGATTCCAGAAAGTGGGTTTGGTTAGTTCCCAAGAGTATCACAGGCATAACCCTTTTCCCAGCTATGATCTCCAGTGATTCAGCATTTTTTTTTTATTTGCTTTGCATTTGTGGGTAATGATCTGTGGTACAAAGCTAAAATGATCTTGTTACCATGATGACAAAGGACATATTATTGATGTATAAATAGCTTAATCACATTTTAATGATACTGTATTTTATAATAAAAGAGATTGGACTGAATTCATCAACAAATTGCAAAGACATATTGCGGACAGGGATGTATGGGAATAGCGATTTACCTAAGGAAGCCCAGGTATCACGTTTAATGTTACTAAACCACCCAGAGTTTGAAGAAAAGACCCCAGTATTGTTTAGCTAAGATGGCATTTACTTGAAAGCAATTGGACTTGATTTGTTTAACTTGCAAGTCAATATACCTTTTGACAAATATTGAAAGCATCAGTTGACATGACTGCTAAAGTGTGGCACTGGCAGGAAAATTAGCTGGTTATAGGAGTGGTGTTTGGTTTTGATGTTAGAGAAAAAGACAAGAAAAAGAGCAGGTTTGGAGATAGGGAGAAGAGGTGGGCTATGTTTAGTGGAATTATCTTGGAGGAAAAAAGGGGTTGTTTCTACATATGATGAGGGGGACTAGATACAGATTTCCTAAAGTTCTAAATGTGTCTTGGTGGAATAGAAGTTGTCATGTAGGTGGCCTCATGGCAGAGGAAAAGTTCTTCCTTAAGTCACATTGCAGGGTTATGGTTCTTCCCTGTCTCCTACTAATCATAGGGTACATGCATTGAATCCTCCTCTGATAGGATGCTATCAATGAGGATTTAATAAGATAACTGATACTTATACAGGGACAAGGTAAGAATTTTATCATGGCATTATCTTGATGATGACTTGTGGTTCATGATGAATAGGGAATATGTGGGAGAAACATGACTTATGATTTAGTTGTGAATTTAATGAGATGTACTTATGTGTTTTCAAGAAAAGCCTATGGAAAAATAATGAAGTCATAAACTCTCTGGACAGCTAGCATTTAGAAAACTTTATGCACAAAAATACACATAAATAAACAAAATAATAAATAAATTGTATATCAACAAGTGTCCTATATTGTAAATACTGCTTCTTTGAATGAAAGTAAGTAACAAAATCCAAACCTGGAAGAAAATAAAGTTGCTGGGGTTGATGGTCTCATTCCTGAAATATATACAATGTTCTATCAAGATGTTATATACTACATTAAAAATATGATAGTGCTAATTTATAATGCAACTCTTCATGGAACATTAATTAATTGCAACAAACTTGCTGAAAGATAAGGATTCAGCAAACTGTGCAGCCTATAAACATATTTCACTGCTTAATATTGCTTATAAATTATTAATAGCTATTCTAGTAAACATTTGAAAAAAATATTACCACACATAATGGAGGGGTTTTAATGTATAGAGAAACATATGAAAGTCTATTTATTATAAACCCCTCAATTATGTTAATGCAATTGTTAAAGGGTGGACATGACAGGAAGATAGATTAGTTAGTTACTATGAATCTATTAATCTTTGATGTTAGAAGAGACCGGAGAGAGGACAGAGTAGTGGGAGACATGAGCTAGAGTATGTTATGATTAGCTGAGTTATTTTTGAGGAAAAGTAGGATTGTTTCACCATAGTTGTACCTGTTGTTGAGGGACCTGAGTGCATGCATTATGTGGCAGATCCTGGCACCTGACAGGCAGCTGACTGTTGCTTTCTCCTTATTCAACCTAGTGAGTGGGACATCAGTGTGCTTCACTATCGAGTCACCTATGACTAATGTGTTGGGCATGCTGTGTTTTGTAATATGGAGCATTCTTGATCAATGAACTTAGGGGACATGGAAAATATACTTTTCACCCAAAAATATGCGGGAAATTCTGTTAAAGAGAAATATGCAGTTCTCTGGTTAATGTTTCCAAAACTGGACAACTTGACATGGAACAGCAGGTCATTTTGGAGAAAAGGCACATGGAGCTAATTTATCAAGTTATATAGTTTATCAGCAGATCTAGTGTCTGTGGTACATTTGGGGTTGGGTTTCACATGCAACAGTTTGAGATGGTTTTGAAGAAAGCTTTGTAATGGAATGATATCACAGTGGGAAATTTTGAAGCCTTTCCTGTTAGAATTCAATGAGCATCTGATTTAGTCAGAGAAGGGACATCAGTAGATGTTATTAAGAGGTACAGAAGTAGGTACAGTGTGTCCTTCTGTAATACATTAGGTAAAATAGCTTTAGATGGGAAGTCATTCAGATTTGATGTCCAGTAAGATACAACATCGGGCAAGTTTGTTCATATTTTCGATAACTAGTCTAGCTTGTCTTTTTTTGCAAGTTTCAAAACAGTCTTTCTTTAATTGTACATTTCAAGTTGCACCATTTTGAAAAGAGAGTAAGATTTTTTTCTTGGTGTGAAACAGCTGGATCTTGATTCCAGAAAGTGGGTTTGGTTAGTTCCCAAGAGTATCACAGGCATAAGCCTTTTCCCAGCTATGATCTCCAGTGATTCAGAGATTTTTTTTATTTGCTTTGCATTTGTGGGTAATGATCTGTGGTACAAAGCTAAAATGATCTTGTTACCATGATGACAAAGGACATATTATTGATGTATAAATAGCTTAATCACATTTTAATGATACTGTATTTTATAATAAAAGAGACTGGACTGAAGACATCAACAAATTGCAAAGACATATTGAGGACAGGGATGTATGGGAATAGCGATTTACCTAAGGAAGCCCAGGTATCACGTTTAATGTTACTAAACCACCCAGAGTTTGAAGAAAAGACCCCAGTATTGTTTAGCTAAGATGGCATTTACTTGAAAGCAATTGGACTTGATTTGTTTAACTTGCAAGTCAATATACCTTTTGACAAATATTGAAAGCATCAGTTGATATGACTGCTAAAGTGGGGAACTGGCAGGAAAATTAGCTAGTTATAGGAGTGGTGTTTCATTTTGGTGTTACAGAAACAGACAAGAAAAAGAGCAGGTTTGGAGATAGGGACAAGAGGTGGGCTATGTTTAGTGGAATTATCTTGGAGGAAAAAAAGAGTTGTTTCTACATATGATGAGGGGGACTGAATACAGATTTCCTAAAGTTCTAAATGTGTCTTGGTGGAATAGAAGTTGTCATGTAGGTGGCCTCATGGCAGAGGAAAAGTTCTTCCTTAAGTCACATTGCAGGGTTATGGTTCTTCCCTGTTTCCTACTAATCATAGGGTACATGCATTGAATCCTCCTCTGATAGGATGCTATCAATGAGGATTTAATAAGATAACTGATACTTATACAGGGAGAAGGTAAGAATTTTATCATGGCCTTATCTTGATGATGACTTGTGGTTCATGATGAATAGGGAATATGTGGGAGAAACATGACTTATGATTTAGTTGTGAATTTAATGAGATGTACTTATGTGTTTTTAAGAAGAGCCTATGGAAAAAATAATGAAGTCATAAACTCTCTGGACAGCTAGCATTTAGAAAACTTTCTGCACAAAAATACACATAAATAAACAAATTAATAAATAAATTGTATATCTACAAATGTCCTATATTGTAAATACTGCTTCTTTAAATGAAAGTAAGTAACAAAATCCAAACCTGGAAGAAAATAAAGTTGCTGGGGTTGATGGTCTCATTCCTGAAATATATACAATGTTCTATCAAGATGTTATATACTACATTAAAAATATGATAGTGCTAATTTATAATGCAACTCTTCATGGAACATTAATTAATTGCAACAACCTTGCTGAAAGATAAGGATTCAGCAAACTGTGCAGCCTATAAACATATTTCACTGCTTAATATTGCTTATACATTATTAATTGCTATTCTAGTAAACATTTGAAAAAAATATTACCACACATAACTGAGGGGTTTTAATGAATAGAGAAACATATGAAAGTCTATTTATTATAAACCCCTCAATTATGTTAATGCACTTGTTAAAGGATGGACATGACAGGAAGATAGATTAGTTAGTTACTATGAATCTATTAATCTTTGATGTTAGAAGAGACTGGAGAGAGGACAGAGTAGTAGGAGACATGAGCTAGAGTGTGATGTGATTATTTGAGTTATTTTTGAGGAAAAGGAGGGTTGTTTCCCCATATAATGATGTAAACAGGATAGTAGATCAGATGCTCACCTAATACAAACAGGAAAGACTAAAAAAAAAATAACTAAGTGCATGCCTTTCTCATGTTTCTTCAGCTCAGTTTGGACCTTAAAATATTTTTTGCTTCTGTGTAATGGGTATATCTGGACAGATGAAAGGTATGATTGTTAAGTATATGGTCCAAACACAGTACAGGAGAGTGTTTCTACAGTGCAGATCATTGTGAAATCCCATTGCTGGCATTCTGTACTGAAGTTGTGTAAATGATCTGTAAGGATACACGGACTGCCATGTAAAGTAAACACTAAGGGGAAGTGTGTGTATTGAATAGGGACACACAGATGAATAGTATGATTGAACACAGGAAAAGAGGACAGGTGAAACTACCTAATGTACAACAGATGAGGGCATATCAGTGAAAGAAGGTTGTAGCAGCAACACCTACCACATATCAATCTAATGCAGTAGGGACTGCACAGTGAAAATGTGTATTATGTGACTGTCCCACAAAGTGGCATAACAATGGGGAAGATGTCTGTGTAAGGTAAGAATCCTTACATGAATAATGCAGAGGACATCTATCAGGAATGTTACATACAATTGGGGTAAGGTGCATATTGTAAAGCTATGCAAGCTGATTCGCCTGAATATGAGTATAATCTCAGCATAGTTCTCCAGCAAGTGGGACACAGAAAAAGGCTTATGGACAACATTAAATGAAGCAAACACAATCAGGGACAATATCAGAATAATACCACCAGTAGTAGTATGCCTCTGACATAACATATGCGATTTACAGTGATCAGAGATGATTCTGCATAAACACACTTGTACAACTATTATGATACATCCACATTCTATGAGGGTAGTTATTGACACTGTCTTGGCACCGTAACATCTGTTGCACATGTTAGGAGGGACACTGCTGTACCTGTATACAATATTATGATCAATACAGGCTAGCTGACTGGTGTGCATGGCATATAGGTATATGGCACAATCCACACTGTCACGAATGTTACCCATACCATTAATGTCATCAAACACCTATGCATGTAATATGTGCATCACCAGGACAGATAGCACTCATTCATCTGGTGTAACAACTTGATGGGGTTTCTGCACAATCAGGCAGTAATGTTTATGCCATAAAAAGAATACCTAGGTATGGCCAATAATATGTGTGAGAGCTCAATGTGACAAAGGTGTGTAGGGAGGTACATGAAGAAGGGTGCACTGTACTCAGTTATTGGTGTGATGAAGGCTATGAACTATGGAGTGGGTGCGGATGCCCTTCACATACTCAGCAGTCATGTTACATACAAGGGAGTATTCAGCACTGTAACCACATCCTGCTGGACATTCTATTTACCATCTACCCCAGGACACGGGTCACATACCTATTGGTATAGGGTGTGATGTGTACACTGTACTTGGGTTGTGTGTTTGTTTACCTGATGTAAAAAAATCCCCCCATGTTGTCCTATCATTGCAGGTGTTGTCATGACAGTGGCAGCAATCTTTGGTGTGTGTTGATACTGTCTGTAGTGTACTAATATCACAGTTGGAGTCAATGATTGCACACAATCTGTAGCCCTTCCAGCAGCTGTTTGGACACAGGATGTGTTTGTCATCTGTGATGTCCAACACTTAAATAATGGGCAGAAAAATGTCTAGCAGACAGCCCTGATGTATAGACCTGATCAATGGACATGTGATATAGGTCATTTCACACATGTTAAAATATTTAGATGTCATGCATGTGATACACTGGTCTACAAACTTGGTTACATTGATGTATATGGCCACGTCTGACAATGTTGAGTGAATACCTCAGTGTGGATATGTGTCAAATGCCTTGGGCTTATCAAGTTCAAAAGGCTGATAGTGTTATTACCATGCATGCCCTTGATGACCTCTTTGAGAACATCTAACAGACTTAACATACATGATGTAGCATTAAAGCATTAACAGCTCACACAGGTTTGTTGTACACAGCTAGGATATGAGTAGTGTCCATGATGAAATGTTGGTCTACCTCACAGATGAGGAGAATCTGGATGTGTATATACACACATGCATTGGGTGCTGCCCCCCCCCCCCAAAATCACACAGATGGATGTTAAAAATACCCTTTTCCACCAACATAGTCTGTGTGGCGGGTGTGTTGAATTGAGTATTCAACTGTGTCAGGAAGGTGCATGTGATGAGTCACATGATAGGTGATCTGTGATGTTGCCACAGCCCATTGATTCTCTGTCATAGACCTGGGTGAAGGTAAGACAGTGCATACTGATTATCCTCAATGGATCTAAGGCTTGAACACAATGTCCCACACAGGTATCATTGAGAAACTCTCCCAGCTGGGGATTAAATCTCATGTTATTAGATTTGGAATCAATTGGCTCACTGACAGAACACATACTGTGAAAGTTGGTGAAACAACGTGTACCAGTAAAGCTCTTACAATTTGTGTACCCCATGGATCTGTGCTTGGCCCTTTACTTATTTAGAATGTATTTCATGACAGTTCAGGCTAAGTATACAGCCTTTGGCTTACTGTGTTTGCTGATTCTTGCATACTGGATGCAATCATTGAGTCGACCTATGGTGGTAACATAATACAGGATTAGCTAACACAAGCAAATGACTGGTGACAAAGCCACACACTCTACAAATAAATGCAAACATTTGCCTTTATTTTGGTCTTCTGCAAAGTGGAATTCTCTGCTAATTAGAGCATTGACAACAGTCCCACTATGCTGAAAACCAGTGATGTGAGCACTGGGAACACACATACATAGCACTCTGAACTTTTACCACCAAGTGTCCACACTGGTATTGAAAGCTTATGTTGTGCACATCATACATCATGCCATTATATTCAGATCTGAGGATTATATTACAGCAATGTGCATGAACCTCATTAGAACATTAATATAGAGTTTAATGCATGTACTTCACCAAACACAGGCAGCAGCTGGGGAGACCACATGGGTTACTCACTTAGAAAACACAGTGCAAGCAAACCATGCCATGATGTATGTGGATAGACTGAAGTCCATGTCACTGTGATCTATATTGCATAGGTTGAGGTGACTTCTGCCTGGCCTCCAGGCCAGAATCTGGCCCTGCCTTAGCGGGAATAGTGCACTTCCACAAATCAGATATAGCTGATGAATCAGCAGTGTCTGATGAGGAGAATATGGCAAAAATGCTGTCCCTCATACTGGTGTAAAAGGCTCTCTGTAATGTCAAGAAAGTTCACACACACTCACCCCAGTTAACTACAGTCAGAATAGAAACCCTACCTAAGTACACAGATTACAAACTTTGTATTTAAGGCAAGTGCCACAGCTGAAATCTGACACACTTTACAGCTTATGACATCAGCAGTGTCTGATGAGGAGAATATGATAATAACAGTGTCCCACCTGCTGGTATAAAAGACTCTCTGTAAGGTCAAGCAAGTGCACACACACACACACACACACACACACACACACACACACACACACACACACACACACACACACACACACACACACACACACACACACACACACACACACACACGCACACACACACCACAGTTGACTGCAGTGAGACTAGAACCCCTACCTATATAAGGTACACAGACTACAGAACTCAGCACTTTAAGCAAGTGTCACAGCATAAGTCTGACTTTTACAACACTGCAGGTCAACTTATAGTGAATGACATTGGCAGGGCATGTTGGAGAGAAAATATTGGGAAACCTACATGCAATGGATGTGTAGGCATGTGCATGTATCAAAATACTGTAAATCCATGGGATTGGAGTGGTAACTGTAGGATACACACTTCACCTCTTCTGGCTAGACACACACACACACACACACACACACACACACACACACACACACACACTTGACTGCAGTGATAACAGAACTACTACATATCTAAGTACACAGACTACAGAACTCAGTACTTTACAAAAGTACCATGGCACATGTTTGACTTTTAAAAGAATGCAGGTCAGCTTATAGTGGATGACATCAGCAGAGCATGTTGGAGAGAAGATTTTGGGAGGCCTGCATAGGTTTATAGCTTGATAGGTTCATAGCAGGTTACTAGCCTAATGCCCCTTTGGCATTTATAAGCCTAGTTGTGTAAAAACACAAGTACCCTTATTGAGCGTAGTTAGATGGTCATTGCTAGTAGAGTGATTTTGTGATCAGCATTGACTGGCCTGCCCATGATAGACATGGGTGCCACCTGAGGTGTGAATTTACAAGCACCCTTTCAGTTGTCAAGTTTGCTCTTGAATAAGGTCATTGAGAAGCACTGCTTCACATGCAGTTTATAACCTATTACAAATGAGTGGCGAATTCTGGGAGATATAGCTGTCTTTGCAGCATGTTCTGTTTATGTAGAAAACAAAAATGTGAACTGAAAACCAATGAGAACGGTAGAAACCAGGTTTAATTTAGCGATAAAAAACAAATGAATGAAAAACACGCTTTCGGTAAAGGCTATGCTTCACCTTCATCAGAATACAAAATACAGAGTAAAAAATCACACATCATTTAAAATATCACCAGAAAGTGGTTAAAAACATCACTTCCCTTCCAAAGAAGGTGTGTTAGGTACCTTGCGTTACGAAACAAAGATATAAATATTTTATATATTTTATATAGTGAAAGGACATTTGCCAAAATATGTTTATAGGTTGATAGCTCATTTTCCAATGTATAAAATAAATAGAATGAAATAAACAAAATAAAATAAACAAGCAAATCTTAAGCAGCACAAGGGTATTAAAAAGCCCCATATGTTAACTCCTTACTAAATCCAGCAGCAAAGACATGCAATAACAGTTTAAATAAACGTCATTGTCGGAAAACTAGAAAAAAACCTTTAGGTAAATAGTTAACAGTGTTTCTCTAAGAAGGGTCTTTTATCTTGCTTATGTGCAAGAAATTTGATAAATTACCTTCATATAAAAGTCAGTTTAATCGATTAAGGGCATTTACGGTCTATTTTCCATTTGTCACACAGCGTCACTTCAAAGAAACAAAAACCGGTAAAACTAAAGACAGGCTCCACAAAGTATAAAAGTCCACTTTGTTCACCTCTTTGAAAACACGATGAAACAAAAATAAAATGTTGACAAGTAAAACGAAATATACTAAGCGCTTTCACCCCTCTGTTCGTAGGGCATCATCAGAGTATAAAACTTTTAAATTCTGCTGCAGTTTAAATAGTTGTCAGATGTTCTAATCAACATACGTAATTATTAAATTGTTAAATTAATTAATTGATAATAACTTAAACAAGTTGAATAAGTTAAATAAGTAAATCTGTCACACTCTCTAAACATTTAAAACCTATTCATAAAACTTTTGAAATGACTTGTATTTGGAATAAATATAATAAATAAATACAATATAAATATACATATAAATGTATATAAATATATAAATATAAATATAAATATATATATATATATATATTAATTAAATACCACACCTAAACTGTTATGGAATAAATACTGTAAATTCATAAGAATAAATAACAATAAACATAATAAAATTGTGTTAATCCAAACACTGTAGTTAAAACAATAAAACATTTAAAAAAAATATATATATATATATATATATATATATATATATATATATATATATATATGATGTGTTGCATTTAACACATATTCTCTTTCAATTATACTCTAAACCTAAGAAGGGAAATAAAAATTGTGTGTTTAACTATATACAAAATGATCTCCATTTTAAAATACTAGAAATGGAGATACACCCATTGAGACCAGGTAATGTATCCGCATTTAGCCTAAGCTGCCACAAACATTCCTTTGTCAAGAGTAAATTATCATAATCCCCTCCTTTATCATACTGACTGGGAATACGGTCAATAACAAAAAATACAAATCTCTTGAAGTGTACACATTTAGTGCTATGTAAATACAGAGCATTGGTTGTCTTTTTGTTCCTGATATCCCTATTGTGTTCTAATATTCAATCTTTTAACTTTCTTTTTGTTTTTCCCACGTAGTAAGCTGCACAGGAAATACATGTAGCTAAATAAATAACCCTTTTGGTGTTACAATTAACGTAACCAGGACACTGTATTGATCTAGCGTATCCCTGAACCATAGTATAGGGACCGTCATTTATAAATTTACAACTTCTACAAGACCCGCACTTGCTCATTTTTGATATACAGAATGTTTTAATGTGTTCACTACCCTCCATAATTCCCTTTAGATTCTTTCCTCTACTATAGGTAATCTTGGGGCTATGTCCTAAAATTTCATTAAATTCAGAATTGTTATAAAAAATACAGGACCAAGTATCATGCAATGCCCTTACTATAATACTAGATGTTTGATTAAATGGTAAAATAAATCTATCATTAAACTTATTGACATTGTCAATAGTTTTGTTAATATTGTTGTCTTTCAACAACCCATATTTGATAATGGGTTTAAAAATGTTAATTCTCTTGTTTACCACTTCACCTTTAATAGTGTTAGTAAAATCTAAGGGATAACCCCTATCCAAAAACATCTGTTCTATGTTTTTCATTTCATTCTCAAAATTTGTATCCTCACTAATAATGCGTGACAACCTTATCATTTGGCCTTTCACCAAATTCTTTTTCTGAAATTGTGGATGACAACTAGTATAATGTAGATATGAGTTAGAATATGTAACCTTTCGATAAATGTTGGATTCCACTATTTTGTCCTTAAGATACAACCCTATATCCAAATAATCACACCTCCCTTCGTGTAGCTTTGTTAGATTACCTATAGTAGAGGAACGAATCTAAAGGGAATTATGGAGGGTAGTGAACACATTAAAACATTCTGTATATCAAAAATGAGCAAGTGCGGGTCTTGTAGAAGTTGTAAATTTATAAATGACGGTCCCTATACTATGGTTCAGGGATACACTAGATCAATACAGTGTCCCAGTTATGTTAATTGTAACACCAAAAGGGTTATTTATTTAGCTACATGTATTTCCTGTGCAGCTTACTACGTGGAAAAAACAAAAAGAAAGTTAAAAGATCGAATATTAGAACACAATAGGGATATCAGGAACAAAAAGACAACCAATGCTCTGTATTTACATAGTACTAAATGTGTACACTTCAAGAGATTTGTATTTTTTGTCATTGACCGTATTCCCAGTCAGTATGATAAAGGAGGGGATTATGATAATTTACTCTTGACAAAGGAATGTTTGTGGCAGCTTAGGCTAAATGCGGATACATTACCTGGTCTCAATGGGTGTATCTCCATTTCTAGTATTTTAAAATGGAGATCATTTTGTATATAGTTAAACACACAATTTTTATTTCCCTTCTTAGGTTTAGAGTATAATTGAAAGAGAATATGTGTTAAACGCAACAAATCATATATATATATATATATATATATATATATATTTTTTTTAATGTTTTATTGTTTTAACTACAGTGTTTGGATTAACACAATTTTATTATGTTTATTCTTATTTATTCTTATAAATTTACAATATTTATTCCATAACAGTTTAGGTGTGGTATTTAATTAATATATATATATATATATATATATATTTATATTTATATTTATATATTTATATATTTATATACATTTATATGTATATTTATATTGTATTTATTTATTATATTTATTCCAAATACAAGTCATTTCAAAAGTTTTATGAATAGGTTTTAAATGTTTAGAGAGTGTGACAGATTTACTTATTTAACTTATTCAACTTGTTTAAGTTATTATCAATTAATTAATTTAACAATTTAATAATTATGTATGTTGATTAGAACATCTGACAACTATTTAAACTGCAGCAGAATTTAAAAGTTTTATACTCAGATGATGCCCTACGAACAGAGGGGTGAAAGCGCTTAGTATATTTCATTTTTCTTGTCAACATTTTATTTTTGTTTCATCGTGTTTTCAAAGAGGTGAATAAAGTGGACTTTTATTCTTCGTGGAGCCTGTCTTTAGTTTTACCGGTTTTTATTTTCCGTTTATATTTGAAAATTCAATGCAAAATATTAAATGATAAATAAATTGAATAATATTTAAAATTTAAGTTCATATTCATTTATGCCACATGTGTTGGATGTTTTAATGTTTTAAACACGTGACGTGCTTGTAAAAAATGTGTGTATTTAAAAATTAATAATGTCAATAAATAATAAGATAATCCATTTAAGTTATTGAATAAGTAAATTTATATATATATATATATATATATATATATATATATATATATATATGTATATATATAAATGTTTAAACCTATAAATAATAAAATTTAAAATGTTATGATATTCTTGCTAAGTTGAATAAAGTATGTAAATCTCTTATTATCTTTTAAGGGCTAGCAACTTAAGAATACATTTGATGGATATGTTTTCATTAAGTCCAGGGTATGCGCTTGCGGTAGTCCTAATTTGCCACATTAGCTCGTCTATCTCCAAAGTTAACTGCCATGGGCCACCTCTTGGGTCATTTGTTCTTTGATGTAAAATAACAAATTTAAAATTGTGATTAGGGTACTCAAGTATATGCTTTGCTAAAGCATTATTGATATCCTTTTTGCCGATAGCATACCTATGTTCGTAAATTCTTTGCTTTATTTTTCTCTCAGTTTTGCCGATATAAAAGGCCTTACATTGTACGCATAGTGCTGCATACACAACTCCTTTGCACTCACAATTATATCTTTTGTTTATTTTATATACCCTGTCATTAATTACTGCTTCTTTTGTTATTAAAATTGATGGACATTGTGGGCAAGTGCCGCATTTGTACATGCCATATGATGGAATAAATTGTGGTTTCATCTTTTTTTCTAGAAGAACTTTCAAGTTGTAATTTCTTCTATAAATAACTTTAAGTTGCGACCCTAGTTTGTTGTGCAATACTGGGTCTTCGGAGATGATTCTCCAATTCTTATTCATAATACATCTAATGTCTTTATGGTCACTAGAAAAAGTGCATAAAAAACTGCTTTTATAAGTGTCATTTCTAAGGGAATGAGTTTCTACAAGTTGTTCATCCAGTAGGCTAATGTTGGTGGATCGCTCACTTAGTAGAGGTGTAAAGTGTCCTGAAAGTCTTTTGGACCTAACCTCATCTCTAATGCTAGCTACTAAAATTTCCAAGGTATAAATACGAATATGCCTGCATCTTCTCAAGTATAGATGCAACCATTACAAAGTTGCTAATAAACAGAAAGAAAAAAATAGCGCAGGATATTTCGGATTATAACAGCAATAAGGCATATCCTAGGCCTCCAGTTTTCCATCCTAGAATTTCTAATGCCTTTAATCAACCTACCAGTCTTCTTGATGAAAACAATTTAGAACTAATAGACAATGAAATTAACAACGATTCCATCCTCGATGAGCCACAAACACAACTACCGAGGCGCAGCAAAAGACTAAATAGTAATAAAAATAACAGCATGCTTAATAATAACAATTGACAGGGTAGTTCTAATAACAACCACAATAATAATGCTGATGGGTCAACTCAGGGTTTTCACAGGAACCCCAATGGCCCTCAGAACAATCACCAATCGAACAAGAGACAATATCCACCCAGGAACAGGAGGAGACAGAAGAGGAGATAACTAATCGAACAACGGTAAATGTTTATCCCCTAATACTTAAAAGTACTGGGGGTGACTTTAGTGTTTATAACTTTTCAGAACTTGACATTAAACAAGAATGGGTCGACTTTTTTTCAAAAGGTCTCTCCTTTGTTCCCAGCAAAAAGATGGACTTAGTTAAAACTATCATAGATGTAAAATTGTTTGTTCGTAAACTGAACTTAGATGTTCTAATAGGCAACAGCACATCTTTAGTTAATTCTAGAAGAGTTTCTAGTGTATTTTATCCTGCATTGCACCCCACTCTTGGGTTATTCGATAGAATGTGTGAAATGGACCTTAGGGATTTCCAAAGAACTAGTGATAGCCATTTTGACAACAATACTAACACCAAAATACCAGAGTATGAAATAACTAACCTTTTGCAAATATGTCAAATACGTGCAATGAAACCAGATAAGTGTGGTGGGTTAGTCCTAATGAATCAGGAGGCATACATTAAAGCCATGCTTAAACACCTGAACACAGACGTTTACACAAAAGCATCAGTCAATGAGCTCAACATAGCTTATAGGAGAATTAAGAACATACTAGAAGACCTCTTCTTAGAAGCATACATTGACCTAGATTTGTACCAATATTTATTGATGATAGCACCTAGAGTTCCAGCCCTTTTTGGGGTTCCTAAACTACACAAATCCATCAGTAATCCACCATTTAGACCTATAGTTGATGGGAGAGGTTCAGTCACATACACATGTGCTAAACAAGTTGACAACTTACTGAAGCCAAGAATTCAATGTGAACCTCAAATTTGCAAAGATTCATGGAGCTTCTTACACAATATTAATAATGTAGAATACCATGCTGAAGCACACTTTTTAACTATAGATGTCAAGGACCTCTATACGGTCATCCCCCAACATTTAGGTATGGAATGGATTAGAGATTATTTGATTTCTAAAAAGGTCACTGACAACACTATCTCCTTAATCGAAACACTGCTTGAAGTAGTATTGTCTAATAACTTTATAATGTTTGAAGGAGATCTGTATTTGCAAAAATCTGGGGTAGCTATGGGCTCCCCATGTGGTGGGAGCTTTGCGAATGCCATCATGGCACATTGGGAAAACACCTTACTTTTCCCTCACCCAATGTTTAAAGAACATGTCTCCTGGTACACTAGATACCAGGATGACATGTTTTTGATCTGGAAGTGACCAAAAATTCTAGTCCCTTCTTTTATTACAAGTATTACGGAGCTTACCGATTTTTTGCAATTTACTTTTAGCATAGAAGAAAACAGTATCAACTTTCTAGACATCTTACTTATTAAAGACAAACAAAATTCGAAGTACATTAGTAAGATTTATAGGAAACCCACATACTCCAATGCCTTTCTGCATTTTAGTAGCTGCCATCCTTTCCATCAGAAAAAAGCAGCTGTTAAAGGCCAAATGGTCAGAGCAGCAAGAATGACATCAACTCTCTCAGATTTCGAATATGAATGTGAGAATTTGGAGAATATGTTTATTAATAGAGGGTACCCTTTTAAACTAGGAGCTAGTATTAGAGATGAGGTTAGGTCCAAAAGACTTTCAGGACACTTTACACCTCTACTAAGTGAGCAATCCACCAACATTAGCCTACTGGATGAACAACTTGTAGAAACTCATTCCCTTACAAATGACACTTATAAAAGCAGTTTTTTATGCACTTTTTCTAGTGACCATAAACACATTAGATGTATTATGAATAAGAATTGGAGAATCATCTCTGAAGACCCAGTATTGCACAACAAACTAGGATTGCAACTTAAAGTTATTTATAGAAGAAATTACAACTTGAAAGTTCTTCTAGAAAAAAAGATGAAACCACAATTTATTCCATCAAATGGAATGTACAAATGCGGCAATTGCCCACAATGTCCATCAATTTTAGTAACAAAAGAAGCAGTCATTAACAACAGGGTATATAAAATAAACAAAAGATATAATTGTGAGTGCAAAGGAGTTGTGTATGCAGCACTATGCGAACAATGTAAGGCCTTTTATATAGGCAAAACTGAGAGAAAAATAAAGCAAAGAATTTACGAACATAGGTATGCTATCGGCAAAAAGAATATCAATAATGCTTTAGCAAAGCATATACTTGAGTACCCTAATCACAATTTTAAATTTGTTATTTTACATCAAAGAACAAATGACCCAAGAGGTGGCCCATGGCAGTTAACTTTGGAGATAGACGAGTTAATGTGGCAAATTAGGACTACCGCAAGCGCATACCCTGGACTTAATGAATACATATCCATCAAATGTATTCTTAAGTTGCTAGCCCTTAAAAGATAATAAGAGATTTACATACTTTATTCAACTTAGCTAGAATATCATAACATTTTAAATTTTATTATTTATAGGTTTAAACATATATATATATATATATATATATATATATATATATATATATATATATAAGTTTACTTATTCAATAACTTAAATGGATTATCTTATTATTTATTGACATTATTAATTTTTAAATACACACATTTTTTACAAGCACGTCACGTGTTTAAAACATTTAAACATCCAACACATGTGACATAAATGAATATGAACTTAAATTTTAAATATTATTCAATTTATTTATCATTTAATATTTTGCATTGAATTTTCAAATACAAATGGAAAATAGACCGTAAATGCCCTTAATCGATTAAACTGACTTTTATATAAAGGTAATTTATCAAATTTCTTGCACATAAGCAAGATAAAAGACCCTTCTTAGAGAAACACTGTTAACTATTTACCTAAAGGTTTTTTCTAGTTTTCCGACAATGACGTTTATTTAAACTGTTATTGTATGTCTTTGCTGCTGGATTTAGTAAGGAGTTAACATATGGGGCTTTTTAATAGCCTTGTGCTGCTTAAGATTTGCTTGTTTATTTTATTTTGTTTATTTCATTCTATTTATTTTATACATTGGAAAAGGAGCTATCAACCTATAAACATATTTTGGCAAATGTCCTTTCACTATATAAAATATATAAAATATTTATATCATTGTTTCGTAATGCCAGGTACCTAACAAACCTTCTTTGGAAGGGAAGTGACGTTTTTAACCACTTTCTGGCGATATTTTAAATGATGTGTGATTTTTTACTCTGTATTTTGTATTCTGATGAAGGTGAAGCATAGCCTTTACCGAAAGCGTGTTTTTCATTCATTTGTTTTATCGTTAATTTAAACCTGGTTTCTACCGCTCTCATTGGTTTTCAGTTCACATTTTTGTTTTTAACTAGTTTGTCAGGATTTTCTGTGATTCATGTTCTGTTTATGTCACAGGCTAGGTTGAGGTCCCTTGAACAATTCATTCTTATCCCATTTGATTTGCAGATGTCCAGCATTTCCAGTAGAGCAGAGTCTGATACTGTTCTCTAGGCCAAGCATATGTCACCTCTAAGCAGCCTGCTTTATACTGAGTACACTGATAGGTCTTTCAGTCTTTCCATGTATGTCATGTTTTGTAAGCCCTGTGTTCTTCTGGTCACAAACCTCTGTGTTTTGTCCAGTTGCTTCAGGTGTCTGGTGAGGTACAGACAGAAGGGAGCAATGTACTCATTTAATGGTCTGAAAAGGGTAGAGTGCATCAGAGCTATGACCTCCCTGGTCTTGGATATGATGGCCTTATTTATGAGGTGCACAATGTAGAATGTGTCTCTCACCACTATGGACACATAGTGATTGAAGTGTAAATTGCTATTAACACGTGTTCCCAAGTCTTGCAATGCTATGTTTGAGCTTATAATGGTGCTAAGTACATTACAATTAGCAGGAGTATGTCATTACCAAAGAGACAAGGAGGGGTATTTTGCTGTAAGATTCAGTATGTGAGTTTGGCACCAATCATTTGTCTATGCCAGTCCCTTCTCTAATATGTTAAGACTGTGTCCAACTGACAATTATCTGCAAACTTGGTAAGCCATAGGCCATCTAACTTTGCCTGGACTTTAGATAAATTGTTTCCATACAGTTGAGGGCCCAGCACCAATCCCTGTGGTATTACACTGGTAAGTGATCTAGTGGTGGAGGTGCAGCTCCCAACTTTGACAGTGTGTGTTCTGTTGGTGAGCTACTTGGCTATCCATCTGGTAATGTATAGGCTAATCCCTAGATGGGAGAATTTCTTCATGATATCTGAATGGGGATAGTTTCAAAGGCTTTGGATAATTCAGCATAGGCTGTATGTCTTGGTATCCCTCATCCAGATCTTTGGAGTCATTATCAAAGAAATCCACTAGGTTTAGTAAATGAGATCTACCTATGACAAAACCAAAATGTGTTGAGTAACGTGTGTTGAGGGTCACCTATGTTCCTTTGAACAAGGTCCATGTTGATTCCTTCCCTAATCTTGCAGATAAAGCTTTTTAGGCTTATGGGTCAATAGTGCTATTTCTGCAGATTGATTTGCATTGCATATCACACATTTGATATTAATTTCTGTGGTGTAGGTGATATATGTGTGAAAAAAGTAATGAGACACTAGGATTGCAGTGCTTAGGGGGAGGCAACACGTGGCTTTATTGTATGCATGTGACATATTGTTAGATAGAGCCTTCAGTTTGTTATGTTTCAATTAATTTCATGTCTTAGACAGGAAATGGACAGTAAACAGCAGTAAAACATAATAATATTTCATTTTCCATAGTGCAGTGAGTAGCGGGTTTGCACGATGGTTGTGAAAGATTTTGCAGATGTGAGATGCACATTTCCAATACTTTCCATGTTTGCTCGTAGTTAAACAGTATGCAAATGCAAGCGGCATTGCTAAAGCATGAGAGGTAGTACTGAGTCCATGAAACACAACCTGCTGTTTAAATGACTCTGTGGCAGCAAGTGTAAATGCATTGATACATTTCTTTTTGAGACCAGATGCTACTAGGTTCAAATCCTGGTGAATCTAATGCTTTTGAATACTTTTAAATAAACAGTGATAATGCAATGACATTAACTCTTTATAGTACATGTGCTGCTGTATGTTGGCATAGCACAGCAGGGTTAAGCAAGATTGGGTCGAGATAACCACAGCATTGTACCACCGGTCACAGTTGCGTAGCATTGCTGTGTGATGTGAAACTCTACCAGACACAGAGGTCAAAAAGTGAATCCATTCATTGCTTTTTATTCTAGTTATGTGTGTTGTCCTAATTTTGACCAGATTACAGGTTTTAAAATGAAGGAAAGAAAAAAGTGTTGAAATGAGGAGCAAGTAGGGGGAAGAACAAAGGGAAGCAATACAGGAGTGTGCAGGAGAGAGGTAGGAAAGAACCATAGCTATCCATTTATTCAACAGTAAAAAGTGATCATATGTGCAGAATATTAGCTGAGTTTGGACTGTCACCTCCAGAGAGAGGGGTGACAACAAAGTAATCATGTTGCATAGCCAATTAGACAAAGTCAAGTGTGTCAAGAAGACTGGGGAACCTTGCTAACCACTGTTCATCACTGCTACGTGTAGTTGCATAATGCAACACAGAAATTGCAACAATGTGTTGTTTTTGACCTTTCCCCTTTTACAGATGGCCTGTTTACATGCATTCTGCATGTATTCTGTCTGTTTCCTGGGTGGACCAGTAGTCCAGTTTGTGCATTGCTGTGCTTCGCCCAAGCAAGATAAACACAGCCAAACTTGACATTCATTTTTTCCATTTCCCATGTTTGCACTAAGCAGTGCATCACACAAACATTCCAGCCCAAAAAAAGAAAAAAAAAAGAAAAAGTAGTTGAACTGAATAAAAGCAATCTATGACATCCAGACTACAAAATGTTAGTACACGAGATATTTCCACATAGATCTGCATTTGAACTCTCACTCCAATGAACCTTCAGAACACAGTAAGGGTGCCTCATCCCTCTTTGACACACAAACACCTTTGCATTTATTAACTGAAATCATTCTGCATACAACCAACTACAACTTCATCTACAGTAATATGAAACCATACAAGTGTTATTTGTATATTTATTATTTTTGGATGTAGTTCACTAAGTGATCGCACAACTGGTCATGGGTATTACTTGCAAATATGCAGCTCTATCTTACCTCTCTGGGATTGCTGCTCATTCTTCTCTTATCGGACCAATTATCTGAGACATGTGATCTGTAAGCCATTCTATGCCATTGTCCTAAAAATGTGTGAGAATATTAAATGGCAGTAATATAATATGCAGTTGCCAACAAATGTAGGGGAGGTTAGCTGCTAATGTATAGAACTTGTGAATTGTGTGCTGCTTACTTACATTTCCAACCTTGACAAAATGACATCTAACACTGTGTAAGTCTAACCTGACACACCCACTGGATGTATGGCAGTCTGCATTGCTGTTGCATTTTCCTTTTACATACCAGTAATCATTTACAGTTGCAATCCATTAAAAACAAACACTGAGGGACTGCCAGCACTATGTTTACATCTACGACATGGAGCCAAATATTTGGGATTCTACAGTTCTAATACATTCATACCTCATTTGCATCTTCACCATGCTGACAGCCTTGAATCTACATCATAAAAAGACAACCTTGTAGCTAGGAAAACTGAAGGTGAGGAGACTTGTTTATGTGGTCAACACAGGAAAGAAGTTATTGCTTTGGGATATATCTGCACAGAGGATTACTGAACTTGAGAAGGTATGCTTGCATTTTGTCAGCTATATACTGCATATGCTGAAAAGTATTTCAGAAAAATCTGTTTAATAGCTTATATATATATATATATATATATATATATATATATATATATATATATATATATATTCACTTGAGAAGCCTGAAATATCACAAGCCTGAAAATTCAAAATCCAGAATAAATATATATATATATATATATATATATATATATATATATATATATATATATTTTTTTTTTTTTTTTTTCACTTGAGAAGCCTGAAATATCACAAGCCTGAAAATTCAAAATCCAGAAAACTCAAAAGCCTGAATCCCATAAGACTGAAAACACATAGGATAAATATACTGACTGAAGACAACACAAATCATATTGCATTCCACCAAGTATAAGCAGGGGGGACACCCCCCCACACCCCTGCTACTTAAATATATCAACTCCAAGACTGTACTTCACTACACTTTCATGAGTTGTGTTGTAGTATAGCAAGTTAAAAGGAAACATTACTAAGGTTACAATAGGCAGTCATGAAACATGTGATGGTATGTTTGTCATTTTTTTGTGTGAAGGGCAATCCTGGAGTTGATAAATTTAATTAGCAGGGGGTGTGGGGGTGCAGTGGGGCTTGCCCCCTACTTGGTGAAAAGTGCTATCCTTTGTCTTGTATGTGTTTTTGTGTGTCCTTGTACTGGAATATTGTTATTCTTTGTGTTCTGTATATTTTCAGTCTTTTTGGGATTCAGGCTTTTGAGTTTTCAGGATTTTGAATTTTCAGGCTTTTGGTCTTCCAGATTATGAAATTCAGGCTTGTGATATTTCAGGCTTCCGAAGTGAATCCATACACACACACACACACACACACACATATATATAGATGATTTGATAATCCATGCAAATGTTTATATTTGCAAATTAGATGTCAAAGCATTATATACAAGTATAGGGATTAAAGCAGTCAAGTATTGGTTTGAGACTTCTATGTATTATGGAGCAAGTGAGCAAGAATTTCTTCTGACATTATTGGGAATGGTTTTGGAACATAATGTCTTTAGGTACAGAAAAAAATTGGTATCTGCAGATAAAAGGCACAGCGATGGGTGCAACATTTGCACCCATTTACACTGATTTATTTATGGGGAACTTGGAAGTTGAGGTCATTTATCAACAATATGAATTTAATGCAGAACTAGGTGGATGATTGTTGGGTAGTATGGCAAGGTACACAGGAAAGATGGATACAGTTTGTTGAGTACATTAACAATAATCAGTATGGCATAAGGTTCAGTGACAAAATCGATAGTAATAGCATTGAGTTTTTGGATGTGATGGTTAAGAAAGACAGAGATGGTATGATGGTCATGGATTTATATCAAAAGCCATTCACCAAAAATTCTTTCCTTAGAGCCAATAGTTGCCATCCAGGTCATATAGCCAATAACATCCCAATGGCCCAATTTAAGAGGTTAAAATGAATCTGTAGCAGGGCAGAGGATTTGAGCTACATTCAGATAAATTAAACTTGAGATTTTTGACTAGAGGCTATGGGGCCAGTAAGGTTAATTCTGCTTTAAAGGCAGTTAACTTGATGTGTAAGACACAATTGTTACAGAGGAGAGAGAATCAGACTGGAGAATACCCAGGAACTCTTATGTTTATAACTAGATTTAGAAGTAATACATTTAAGATCAAAGCTATAATAGCAAAGCACTGGCATATTTTCAAAACAGATAGCTTTCTAACTACCTTAATAGATAATCAGTGTAATTTTGGTTATAGAAGAGGTAAAACCATCTGGGAGAGTCTATCTAGTTTTAAAAAATAAAGTTTCAGTTGAGGGGATAAATGAAAATCGAATTGTGGGTAGTACCTACTGAGGACACTGTAGTCAATGCAAAGTAATTTCTAAAACCAAGTCATTCACTTCAGTCAACACAACAAAAATATTTCATAGGTTCATAGATTAGTACTAAGCTAACTGCCCTTGCGAGCCATTTTAAGCCTAGCCAATTATCCCTTGTGAGACTCAAACCTTCCACCTTGTGTTTGTAAGGCAAAGACCTTAACCATTAGGCCACCCTTCCAAACCTGACATCTTATAACTTGCACGAGTGAGCGAGTGGGTGATATATATGGCTGTGTGCCAGTGCGGGTCTTTTTACGTTGGACAGACATCTTTGAGCTTGAGACAGTGGATAGCATTACATATTAGTGATATTAATTGTAAAAGGGCACGCAGTGTGCTATGCAAGTATATATATATATAGATATATATTGATTAGCAAAGACTTGTACATTTTTATCTGTATGCATTAGTTGGAAGTGTACTGATGGCATAGGCATCTTTGTCAAGTTATTTCACAGGTATACAAGACTGGCAATATCTTAACATGGAATGTTGTGTGCTAAATCTGTAAACATGTTTCAGGAACACTTCATTTGATAGCACTTTTAGCATTTCAAAATGATTTGTTAGCAAAATGTGTAATTTGCCTGTTCTTTTGGCGGTGGGGGAGAAAAGCTGCATTTATGTTATGGCAGAAACAAGGTATGTTGCTATTGTTACTCTATTTTTTTTGCATCCAGCCCATACCTGTCAACCTCTTACAGCAAGAAATCTGGACAAAGCCATAAATAAAAGTGGGACAACGGCCCAAAAATAGGGACACATTTTAAATAAAGATCTTACATACCTGAAAGTTGATAGAATAACAGGCTTTGCATTAGTTTGAATTTTCTGAAGGGTATGAAGTCTGGAACTCAAATGTCTCTCATTATTTTCTAACTTCAGTCTTTAAAGATTTGAGAGTCATTTGCCAGAAAAACACAATTTTATGAACAACAGACCAAAAATATGAGGCAAATGTCTAGATATTTTGTGATAATCTGTACAGTTGAAAGGTATGATCCAGCCTGTTGTTCATATTTCAAATCTGTAGACTGTTTTATGTTTCTCTAGTGCTACCTTTTCTGTTTTATTTGAGAACAGTTATTTTGTAGTTATGTGATATTTATGTGTATTATCCTTTCGTTGTCTTTTAGGACACCTAGAAATATGGCACCCAGGCATCCCCTTCTTTGGTGCAATCTTTAAACCATATCTCAACTACCTAATTCACATTTATTTTCCATCCTATAACTGCTTTAGGTTCCCTACCCCTTTGTTCATTGTGCATGCACAGCTATTGCATGGGTTTCTTTCTTGCGTGCCCCCCCCCACTTGGGATTAACCACAATAAACATTTTCCACTGCATCCACTGAAGCTGACTATCTTAACTAAATAAAACACCGGGAAAAAAGAACCTGACACCATACAGCTTTTCTGTTGCAATAGTTGCATAGGTTTCATTCCTGCATGACCCCCACCCCATGTAGGATTACCTACAATACACATTTTCCACTGCATCCACTGAAGCTAACTTAACTTAAATGCACTCACTTGAGGCCCTCCTTAAAATGGAGAAGATCGACATCTGTGCAATGACAGAGACCTGGTTCAAGGCTCCAGAGAGCAACCCTGCATTACCAGGCTGTAATTCATACCACGCCTTTCGGCCACCTAACCTGGACCAAAACACTAAAGGTGGAGGCATGCCCATATTCATTAAGGATATCCACACCTCCAGGCTAATTGCACAGCATAATACATCTGAGATTATCCAAGTGCAGCTAACTCTGGGCAAGACCGCAATCCAAATTGTGGCTTGCTACAGATCCCCCACCATGCCCCAGGATTCCCACTCCTCATTTCTTGACACACTGGAAAATATTAGGGTACAACCCAACACCCTAATAATAGGTGATTTCAACTACCCCACCATTAACTGGGAAAACTACTCATGTACCAACTCTTCTGCTCAACGTTTTCTGGAATTCATAAATTACAATGGCTTGGATCATCTTATCCACACCCCAACCATGGGCAGCAATGTCCTAGCCCTGGTCATTACCAACATGGGCGACTGGTGTTCCACACCAGAGGTCAATTCCTTGTTGGTCAGATCTGACCACAAGCTAATCACCCTAGACATCCACATCCCGCCCCCACCCCCTATTAGGGAAACCACTGTAAAAAACTTCTCTAAAGCCATCTTCACGCTTCTTAAGACAGAAATGGCAAACTTCACGACACCCATGCAGACAGACAATAGAGGTACAACTGTTGAATCCTACACAAATGCACTTTATAAGCACTTACACGAGTGCATTGATCATGCTATCCCTAACAGAACCAAGACGCTATCCTCCAGAAAAGGGAAGCCAATCTGGTGGTCCCCTGCCATAAACAAACTCTACAACAGAAGAAAGAAACTGTTGCAAAAAAGCGTAACATCTCATGATTGGAGGAACTCCCTCATCAGCCTCAGTAAGAAGCTGAGATCCCTCATAAAATCCTCCAAAGCTAGTTATGAAAACAAAAATGCCACTGAGGCTAAAGACAACCACAAAGCATTCTATGGCTATGTCAAGAATCTCAGTTAGCAACACTCAGATCTGCTTTGAGCTACAGCACAATGGCTCTAAATATACAGCAACTGATATTGCCAGCATCCTGGCAGATAGCTTCACTGCTAACTTTACCCCTGTCACCCCTTGAAGGGCCCATCTTTATACTGGAAGAGTGCAAACGTTCCTGTAATCACAGCTGCACAGTTAAAAGCCACAATCTCCAAAGCCAAGAACACAGCATCAATAGGACCTGACAACATCCCAGGCTGTGTTCTACATGAACTACAGAATGAACTGGCACCCCACCTAAGTACCATGTTCACTCATAGCCTCACCTCAGGCTTTTGTGCCTACTGAATAGAGCACAGTGACAGTTATCCCACTCCACAAAGTAGGAGCCATCACAGACCCTGGGAACTACCGGCTCATTAGCCTGATGAGCCTTGTCTGCCAGGCCATGGAATGTATCATCATGGAACAAAGACATTGGTAATCTCCAAACTCTGGACCCCACCCAATTCTAGTTTGTAAAAGGTAGATCATGTCTCCTAAACCTGATAGACTTCTTTGAAGCAGTCATGAAAGCCGTAGACAAGGGTAAGGTGGTTCACACAGCCTATCTTGATCTCACCAAGTCTTTCGACACCACCACCCACTCTGGAGTTATAGATAAACTCAATAAACTAGCTATAAATCCCTATGTCACAAGATGGGTTGCCAACTGGCTCACTGACAGAACCCACACTGTGAAAGTAGCAGACTTCAAATCCAACTTTAGACCAGTGACAAGTGGAGTACCACAGGGTTCAGTCCTCGGTCCTCTCCTGTTTGGTATCTACTTCTATGAAATACAGGCTAACACAGAAGGTCTTTGGCTAACAAAGTTCACAGATGACTGCAAACTAGGTGCCATAATCGAAACTCCTAACGATGTGGACATCCTACAAAAGGGCCTCACTGAGACAGATGCCTGGTGTCAAAGCCATGGCCTGAAGCTCAATGCCATAAAATGCATTTTCACCCCCTTTGGTAAAAACTCTGTAGCCATGAGCTACCACATAGCTGGTAGTCTAATTAACACTGAAAGTGTGATAAGAGACCTTGGGACACAGGTGGACAGTAGTCTTTCCTTTTATAATCACATCACTACAGTAGTCAGGAAATCCTTCTACGTGGCACACCTCATCACAAAAGGTTTATCATCCAGGAAAAAACAGGCAATTGTTCCCCTCTACTCATCACTCATTAGACTCATCCTAGAGTACAGTGCCCTTTTTGGTATGTACCTCACAAGACATCTACAGCAACTGGAAAGGCCACAGAAATACCTCACAAAGAGGATTATTGGCCTCAAACAGATGCCCTAATATATCAAAAAACTCCAGCTTTACTCTGTTGCATATCACGTACTCAGAGGCGATCTCTGCCTATCATACAAAGCTATGTCAAACCCAGAGCTGTTGAACATGCTCCACTTAAAGAAATCCCAATCCCTCAAAGCTACATGTTCTAGGGACCTAAACCTTGTCACCATAATAAACAGAACATGCTGGAAGGATAGATTCCTGTCCCAGAGACTTCCTATACTCTGGAGCAAACTACCTATCTATATCAAACAAAGCTCCTCATTAGCACTCTTCAAAAAAAATCTTGATGATTGGATGGGAAATAGGAAATTCACCCCAGGGATCACTTCTGTGGCTCTGCTCGACAGGGGCACAGGAAAATAATTTTCTTGGGTGGCAAAAGCCAGAGTACCTTTTTGGTTAGACTTATATAGGCCCTAGGGCCAATAGCCTAGTACCTACCTATGAACCTATGAACCTAAAACTCCAGGAAGCAAGAATGTGACACCCTGCATCATTTTCTATTGTAATAGTTGCATGGGTTTCTTTACTGCGTGACCCTCCCCCATTTGGGATTAACCACAATACACATTTTCCACTGCATCCACTGAAGCTGAATATCTTAACTAAATAAAACTCTGGGAAGCAAGAACCTGATACCCTACAACTTTTCAGTTGTAGTAGCTGCATAAGTTTCTTTCCTGCTTGATCCCCCCCCACTTGGGATTAACTACAATACACATTTTCCACTTCATCCACTGAAGCTGGCTATCTTAACTAAATAAAACTCTGGGAAGCAAGAAGCTGACACCCTACAGCTTTTCTATTGTAATAGGTGAATTGCAACTTTGTATTTGTCAAGTTTTAAGGCTTAAAAGATGTATGCACAACATCAAGGTTTCCAGCCAGTTGACACTAGATTGGGCCAATACCTTTAATCAGCCTTACACACACACACACACACACACACACACACACACACACGCACACACGCACACACGCACACACACGCACACACGCACGCACACACGCACACACGCACACACACACACACACACACACACACACACACACACACACACACACACACACACACACACACAGTCCCAAGCCTTTACAGTTTACATTAGTACATTTTGCTTTTATTTCAGCATAGTCTCTAGACTAATCACAACCCTATTTAAAACTGCCAATTAAGCTTTTGTTAGATACTGATATTTTAAGCTCATTACTCACCTTAAACTGATAGTTTTTCAGGTCTTCTCCCTGTGAGGGCTGGACCCACTCTATCACACTGCACTCAACCACCCTCATGTCCATCACAAATATTACTTTGATCTTACTTCTCTCACTTACACTCTCTCTCCTAGCAAAAATCACAGCTTTCCAGACTCCCAACATACCTCCTGCACCTAAAGAATAGTCCCAAACCAAGAGCACAGGCAGGAAACAGATGAATTCAATGGCAAATGCACACCATGAACTGAAGAATCCAGTACAGGAACAAATTCAAGGCAGGACACCAAAATAATCCACAACAACGAAATTTATTCAGAGACTTAGCGCTTTCACCTTACAAGGCATCATCAGAGTCATATTGCTGCTGCAATAACCCTCTTTTATATACTATGAACAATTCATTAACCAATTAATTAATCAATTAAACAATCTACAACATTAAAACATTTAAACCTATATACACTCACCCTAAGAGCCTTTGCATAAAAATTGATTATCACTATTCAATGAATCATACAATAAATTCAAAACATATCTACTAAAATATATACATATATATTGCATTTATATCTACTTGTTCAGTAATATATGCATTTTTAAATACATATAATAATTCTAACATCAAATGTCAACCTATAAAATCTAAAAATATTTACAAAATTTTTTATTTATTTATTTTATTTTTAATATATATGTAAATATATTTGTTATTTTTAACTAATAACTATTATCATGTTTGTAATTCAACTAGGTATAAACAATTACCAGCTCTACAAGACCTGTGATCGATGTACCAAAAGAGGTTTTATAGAAATGTAATCATTAAGCCCAGGGTAGCACATAGCATTTAACCTAAATTGCCATTCCATTTCCTTTAAAGCTACCTTGTTTTTAATGTCACCTCCACTATCCAAAGAAACCTTATCAATAACAAAAAACATGAATTTCGTAAAATTATTGCACTTGACACTATGTAGATATAAAGCATTGTGGGTGTCTTTATTTTTAATGGATCTGAGATGCTCAGGAATCCTGTCCCTTAATCTGCGGGTAGTCATCCCGACATAAAATGCCTCACAGGATATACAGTTGGCCACATATACTACATTTTTTGAGTTACAATTACATATTCCTGGACAGGACAAGGTGTATTTATATCCTGAAATAACCACATAGGGGCCATTTGCTATAAACCTACAGCATCTACAGTTTCCACATTTACTCATCCTTGACCTACCATGCTGCCTATTCTTTTCAAACATACCTTTCAAATTTGGTCCCCTGCTATACACTATCGCAGGTTCATCTCCCACCACCTTCTTCAAATCAATATTCAAACAATGGTCCCACACGTTCCTCAATACTGCACACAATTCCTTGGATTTATCATTGTACTTAATAATGAAGCATGGACCCTCAAGATTTTTAAAATTATTATTCTCACTTACCAATTCCACAGAACTTTGGGTTTCCATCTCAACTACATGATCACCCCTTAAAATGGGGACATAAATATTATGTCTTTTTTTATAAATTTCTTTCTTTACTCTTCGCAATAAACTGATAGGGTAGCCTCGCTCCAATAACATTCCAATTAATTTATAAATTTCTAATCTAAATGTCACATCATCACTCACTAACCTAGAAATACGTGCCATTTGTCCTTTTATTACCCCCTTCCGTTGATGGAAGGGGTGGCAACTCGAAAAATGTAATAATGAATTTGAGTAGTTGTCCTTCCTATAAATTGTACTTGACATCTCATTACCCATTTTTGAAATATTAATATCTAAGTAATTGATACTCTCTGCATCCCAGGAAAAAGTGAACTTTAAATAATCAGTGGTGCCATTTAAGTACTCTACAAATTCCTTGGCGAGAGCTTCACCACCTTTCCATATGATCAAAAGATCATCCAAAAATCTGTTGTACAATATTATATTGTTCATGCATTCTGATGTAAACACAAAAGTTCTTTCCCCTGCCAATAACACCAAATTGGCGTATACCGGGGCACATTTGGCCCCCATGGCCACGCCCGAACATTGTTTATAAATTTCTCTGTTAACTTGATGAAATTATTGTTCAATACACATTCCATCAAGTCACAGTACAAATTCACTCTAGATTTGTCAATAGCTTTACTAAAATTAAGGCTTGCAGCAAATAAGTCCAATCCTTCACTATGAGGGATTACCGAAAAAAGGTTAATGACATCAATCGTCAAAAAACTATAATCATCGGTAATATTCGTAACATCCCTTAATCTATCTAAACAATGCCAGGAGTCCCTTAATATATGGGACACTTCAGTTAAAACTATCTTAGTCCCATGATCAATAAATGCCGCAAGAGGCTCAGTCTTTGAACCCCTTGCAGCAACAATTGGCCTGAATTGTAAATTATTGATACCCTTGTGTACCTTGGGTATTCCAAATATACATGGCAACACTGGGTTCTTAACTAACAAATAATCATATTCCATTTCACTAATCATAGCCTGGAAAAGTGCATCATGCAGGAACATATCAATTTTGGAATACGCCCGGTTCACTTCATTAATAGATGCCAAAGAATAAATACTTTGATCATCTAATACTCTAGACATGAAAATATAATAGTCAATCTTATTCATAAGTACCATCCCACCCCCCTTGTCCGGTTTCATGCACCTCACATTGTTAGAATTTCTAAATTCATTAAGCAATATCCTTTCACTCATGGATAAATTATCGACACCACTACTAGGTGATGCACATATTCTCCTAAACTCGAACTCCAGTAATTTTTCAAAAAACACAAATTCCAGACAAGTGGGTGGGTTAAAAGTACTTTTTCTTTTTAAAGATGAAGAGGAACCCAGGGTGTTATTTACACCCGTATTAAAATTCTGATTGTCATGAAAGTATTTCTGAAGGTTCAACCTCCTCACAAACAATTTCAAACTAGATAAAGTATGTGCTACATCTAGTTTAAAGCTAGGAACGAAGCTTAAACCCTTCGCAAATAATTCAAAATGAGTGTTCCCTATCTCAACTTCTGTATAGTTGTAAATGGTAAAACCTTTTTGCTTTAAAATAGTACAATGTAAACTATCATCAATAACATAACTAGCATTAACCTGTTGCAACCTTGCATCACCACTTAAAATATTGTTGACAGCAACCAATTCAGTACAATGGACACTCTTGTTCATATCTACATTCATTGAAAATACATTACTGGTCAAGGACAAATCACAACCATTGTTGGTTAGACCCACATCTTTAACATTATTGATAGCTTCACTACTGCAATTGTTTTTAAATTCTACCATCTCATTAAAATATGAACGTATAGGCTCATCAGGAATTTTTACTTCATTATTGCAACCATATAAAACCCCATTAACTTGCAGCTCATCCCTTCCCCCCACCAGGGATTCCTGCATAACATTCATTTCACTAACACAAACACCTAATGAATTGTCATCAAACTCTACAGTATTAAATCCTTGCGCATTAAAGTCAGATGAAAAACTATTAGAACAACCATTCAATTCAACAGTAAAAACATCACTCAATTCACTTAATAATGATAACCCCCCCTCCCCCTGTATTGCCCCCCTCGCGGATAATAAGTGGTTCTTGCTCCTTGGTTCAAAAGTCTCTTGGACCTCCGAGGACCTGTATAACTGTCCAAAAAAACTTCATCATCTCCACCAGGAACTTCATCATCACCCTTGTCACAATATTCTCCATTGTCTAAATTTTGTGACATATTAGCTTTTCTAAAATGGTTAAAAGTTTGCCTAGGCCACTTTTTTCCGAGGGGATCAACATTATTAGTAGCATAATCAGTCGTATCTCTCACCAACTTTTTACTTTTAACCATTTTACTTTGCTGCACATAGCTATCTAAATCTTTAAGAACTTTTTCAAAACTGGCTTGGTGCTGAAAAAAAAGTAAGTCAGTTGTAATGCTCATGTGCAGCTTGGTAATGTCATCCTTTAAAGAACACATTTTAAAATTGTTATTGTCTATGATAATGTCAAGAAGCTCCATACCTGTTCTATCAAAAAGCTTGGTTAATTCTTCGTAGGCCTTCGATTCACCGTCAATCCCCATAGGTAATTTCCAAACCCTCAATCCCTTTGGAACTTGCTTACGCTCTTTGGATTGAGCCAAAAACCAATTATCCAACTGCATAGCCCTATATTTGGTACACAATTTATTAAACCGGAATATCTGCTCCTTTAGCGTGGGAAAATCAGCTCCCACTCTCTCCGAATTAATTTTGTTTTCACCAAAAACAGGAGTCTGAAACTATGAGTCCATTTGAAAAACGGGTTCTGCTCTAGCCGAAGGCATCGGGGTTGCAACCAAACCTTGTCCCATCACGTTAGGTTGCCGCAAAACCCCTGGCGCTGTTTTTGAAACTGCTCCACTGTATGAAGTAGACGCATTTGTGACATTGTGTACTTGCCCAGGCTCAATAGAGCTCGCCGGAGGTGAGTGCAATGTAAATAAATCAACCTGTGTGTCCGAGGGGATAACCCCATCCTCTTGAACGTTAGCACCATCATTCTTAACTTCATTACTGCTGGTGTACGCTTTAAGATGTTTGTCCACTACACCTGCCAACTCTTCTAATACAGCTTCCATCATGACCTGAATCCACCAGCGTTGGGAGGCACAGCCGACACAAAAATGTAACACAGAAAGAATAGTCCCAAACCAAGAGCACAGGCAGGAAACAGATGAATTCAACGGCAAATGCACACCACGAACTGAAGAATCCAGTACAGGAACAAATTCAAGGCAGGACACCAAAATAATCCACAACAACGAAATTTATTCAGAGACTTAGCGCTTTCACCTTACAAGGCATCATCAGAGTCATATTGCTGTTGCAATAACCCTCTTTTATATACTGTGAACAATTCATTAACCAATTAATTAATCAATTAAACAATCTACAACATTAAAACATTTAAACCTATATACACTCACCCTAAGAGCCTTTGCATAAAAATTGATTACCACTATTCAATGAATCATACAATAAATTCAAAACATATCTACTAAAATATATACATATATATTGCATTTATATCTACTTGTTCAGTAATATATGCATTTTTAAATACATATAATAATTCTAACATCAAATGTCAACCTATAAAATCTAAAAATATTTACAAAATTTTTTTTTTTTTTTTTTAATATATATGTAAATATATTTGTTGTTTTTAACTAATAACTATTATCATGTTTGTAGTTCAACTAGGTATAAACAATTACCAGCTCTACAAGACCTGTGATCGATGTACCAAAAGAGGTTTTATAGAAATGTAATCATTAAGCCCAGGGTAGCACATAGCATTTAACCTAAATTGCCATTCCATTTCCTTTAAAGCTACCTTGTTTTTAATGTCACCTCCACTATCCAAAGAAACCTTATCAATAACAAAAAACATGAATTTCTTAAAATTATTGCACTTGACACTATGTAGATATAAAGCATTGTGGGTGTCTTTATTTTTAATGGATCTGAGATGCTCAGGAATCCTGTCCCTTAATCTGCGGGTAGTCATCCCGACATAAAATGCCTCACAGGATATACAGTTGGCCACATATACGAAATTTTTTGAGTTACAATTACATATTCCTGGACAGGACAAAGTGTATTTATATCCTGAAATAACCACATAGGGGCCATCTGCTATAAACCTACAGCATCTACAGTTTCCACATTTACTCATCCTTGACCTACCATGCTGCCTATTCTTTTCAAACATACCTTTCAAATTTGGTCCCCTGCTATACACTATCGCAGGTTCATCTCCCACCACCTTCTTCAAATCAATATTCAAACAATGGTCCCACACGTTCCTCAATACTGCACACAATTCCTTGGATTTATCATTGTACTTAATAATGAAGCATGGACCCTCAAGATTTTTAAAATTATTATTCTCACTTACCAATTCCACAGAACTTTGGGTTTCCATCTCAACTACATGATCACCCCTTAAAATGGGGACATAAATATTACGTCTTTTTTTATAAATTTCTTTCTTTACTCTTCGCAATAAACTGATAGGGTAGCCTCGCTCCAATAACATTCCAATTAATTTATAAATTTCTAATCTAAATGTCACATCATCACTCACTAACCTAGAAATACGTGCCATTTGTCCTTTTATTACCCCCTTCCGTTGATGGAAGGGGTGGCAACTCGAAAAATGTAATAATGAATTTGAGTAGTTGTCCTTCCTATAAATTGTACTTGACATCTCATTACCCATTTTTGAAATATTAATATCTAAGTAATTGATACTCTCTGCATCCCAGGAAAAAGTGAACTTTAAATAATCAGTGGTGCCATTTAAGTACTCTACAAATTCCTTGGCGAGAGCTTCACCACCTTTCCATATGATCAAAAGATCATCCAGAAATCTGTTGTACAATATTATATTGTTCATGTATTCTGATGTAAACACAAAAGTTCTTTCCTAAGCCAATAACACCAAATTGGCGTATACCGGGGCACATTTGGCCCCCATGGCCACGCCCGAACATTGTTTATAAATTTCTCCTTCAAACTTGATGAAATTATTGTTCAATATACATTCCATCAAATCACAGTACAAATTCACTCTAGATTTGTCAATAGCTTTACTAAAATTAAGGCTTGCAGCAAATAAGTCCAATCCTTCACTATGAGGGATTACTGAAAAAAGGTTAATGACATCAATCGTCAAAAAACTATAATCATCGGTAATATTATTAACATCCCTTAATCTTTCTAAACAATGCCAGGAGTCCCTTAATATATGGGACACTTCAGTTAAAACTATCTTAGTCCCATGATCAATAAATGCCGCAAGAGGCTCAGTCTTTGAACCCCTTGCAGCAACAATTGGCCTGAATTGTAAATTATTGATACCCTTGTGTACCTTGGGTATTCCAAATATACATGGCAACACTGGGTTCTTAACTAACAAATAATCATATTCCATTTCACTAATCATAGCCTGGAAAAGTGCATCATGCAGGAACATATCAATTTTGGAATACGCCCGGTTCACTTCATTAATAGATGCCAAAGAATAAATACTTTGATCATCTAATACTCTAGACATGAAAGTATAATAGTCAATCTTATTCATAAGTACCATCCCACCCCCCTTGTCCGGTTTCATGCACCTCACATTGTTAGAATTTCTAAATTCATTAAGCAATATCCTTTCACTCATGGATAAATTATCGACACCACTACTAGGTGATGCACATATTCTCCTAAACTCGAACTCCAGTAATTTTTCAAAAAACACAAATTCTGGACAAGTGGGTGGGTTAAAAGTACTTTTTCTTTTTAAAGATGAAGAAGAACCCAGGGTGTTATTTACACCCGTATTAAAATTTTGATTGTCATGAAAGTATTTCTGAAGGTTCAACCTCCTCACAAACAATTTCAAACTAGATAAAGTATGTGCTACATCTAGTTTAAAGCTAGGAACGAAGCTTAAACCCTTCGCAAATAATTCAAAATGAGTGTCCCCTATCTCAACTTCTGTATAGTTGGCTATAGAAATTTAGAAATTCTAGCCAAACTTACCTCAAATTAGGCTTTGGTAGACTTTATTTGTCCTCTGAGTTGTTTGTTTAGTTTGATGAGAGTGCTTTTATCCTGCTGGCTGCTGGACTTCTTAATTTTTGCCATGATTTTCTTCTTCATGTTTTACAGCCTATTGATTCTGTGATTCCATCAGGGTTGTTCGTTATTTTGAGTTAGTTCTGTACTTCTTCCTGGTAGGTGCAGCTGCCTCTTTGCAGCTATTAACATGCTTATACAGGGTTTTCTGTGAACAGTTCTGCATAAGCAGAAGTGTTCTCAGGGTTTATGGGGGCTTTGAAATTTTACCAGGTTCTCACTTAATAGCAGGAGGTTAGCCTTAGAATAGTTCCTGAATATTCCCGTTTAGCTGGGGGTCCAGGTTTTATTTTTACTCCAAAGTAGACCATTTTGGGTCTGACTTTACCAAGGAAGGAATTACAGTAGGGATTCTGCAGCAGTTTCTCATATTAGTGATGACCAGATCCAGTATGGATGCACCCCTGGTTGGTGTACTGAATATCTGGTCCAGGGAGTTTGTGTTTACAAAATCCAGGAACTCTGTGCATGTACATTTGATGTCATATGGGATTTCCAGTTAATTATGTGGTAATTAAAATCACCATGAATTTGGTATTGGGTTGGATGATTAGTGTTTTTAATAAGTTTAAATACATGGTATGGGTTTCCTGGGTCATAGAGGTGGACCTATAGCTTGCAAGGAAGTGGTATTGTATTTTACCTATGGCAATTTGAACATGGAACAGCTCAAGTGCATTGTCCTGTTTGACCAGCCTTGAAATATATTTATTTTTGATGTAAATAGAGACACCTCCACCTTTAGTCCCTGCCTGTGAACTATCTGGTCTAAATGTGAGGAAGTCATTATAACCTTGCACTGTTGGTGTGCTCTCAGCGGCTTTAGACCACGTCTCAGTGACTGCACAGACATCAGCCTTCTCTAGGGTAAAGAGAGATTCTAGGGAGTGGAGTTTTTTGTTTAGGTTCCTAGTATTGAGCAATAATACTTTTAGATTTTCTATGTTTTGATTTGCTATGCCAGAAGTACTTTCAGTTTTGCATTGCCTTAAAAATGCACTATGGGAGAAGACAATGTTTTAGCTATTATTCGAAAGCCTAGAGGGGAGAGGTGCAGACCATCCCTGGCAAAGCATCGCGGTCTGTTGACCATCTCTTCCATGCTGCACTCCCTTACAATGACACCAGAAACTAAGACAATTATTCAAATCAGTCATGTTTTGTTTGCATTGCGGCATCAGTTATTGTATTTGATTATATCAAGACTGAAGTGGTTGTTTTCCAGGTTTTTGATAGTTTATATTCCGGGTTTCACTGAGGTTTTGAATCTAAATAAGATGAATAAACAAAAGACTCCATATATTAGTTCAACTGAATAAAGGAATCCCCAGTCTTATCTACAGGTTATGAATAGTCCAAATGCAGAGTAGCACACCAACGGAGACGGGAACAAGCGTAAAAAATATATAATAAAATGTTCCAAACACCATATACGCTGTTCCCTGTGGCAATAAAACGTAATATAACTCCAAAGATATAGTTCACAACATACACTTCTGGATAATCAATAAAACTGAATTAAAGTTTTATTGATTATCCAGAAGTGTACATTGTGAACTATATCTTTGGAGTTATATCACGTTTTATTGCCACAGGGAACAGCGTATATGGTGTTTGGAACATTTTATCTACAGGTTATATTTAGATGCTAATCATTGTCTGTTAGTTTAATTTATTTGCATGCAATTCAGTTTCTTATGCTGTAATTAGCATGCCACAGTGTTTACCTTATTTGCGGGGTGGTGTGTGCCTCTAAAGTATGATTACTGAATTTAAAACTCTGCGCTACCATGTACATGTTGTGGGCCCATGTAGGGTTTATTGAATCCATTTGAATATTTCCAGCAGGCATTGTGATATGATACATTTTTACTCACCAATCTTTTTTTATTGGTCAATGTTCAAATTCTTGGATGTATACTCAAGTTTTAATTTCTAATTCTCTACAGCATATTAATAATAGCCATGAAAATGATTATAACTGAGTGGAGAAATAAGGTTACTCCTTTAGGTGTTCAAAATTTATAAATACTGTCACTGTTCTGTGTCAAAAGGAAATGTCTACCATTAAGCTGAAAACAAACAAAATAATCTCAGAATATAAGTACTGGATAAAAATGAAATTATTAATTTATGTTTTCTAATCAATTTATACCTTTTGTCTGTTTAATGACTCAGTGATGTATGCAGTAATAATTGATGCAGACACTCATAAATAGTCATTTGGTTTATTATGTTAGCGTATTTGTTTCTCTGTATAAAATTTCAAAAAAATCATGATACAGAAAACTTACATTGGTGAATGTTCATAGGTTCATAGGTAGGTGCTAGCTATCGGCCCTGAGGCCTATATAAGCCTAGCCAAAAAGGTTCCCTGGCTTTCCCAAAAAAAATATTTTCCTGTGCCCTGTCGAGCAGAGCCACAGAAGTGTTCCCCGGGTTGAATTTCCTATCTCCCATCCAATCATCAAGATTTTTCTTAAAGAGGGCTAATGAGGAGCTTTATTTGACATGAATGGGTAGTTTGTTCCAGAGTATGGGAAATCTTTGGCACAGGAATATGTCCCTCCAGCATGTTCTGTTTATTGTGGTGACAAGGTTTAGGTCCCTGGAGTGTGTGGCTTGGAGAGATTGGGATTTCTTTAAGTGTAGCATGTCCAACAGCTCTGGGTTTGACATAGCTTTGTATGTTAGGCAGAGATCGCTCCTGAGTAGGCAATATGCGACAGAGTAGAGCTGGAGTTTTTTGAGACGGTCTGCGTATGGCATCTGTTTGAGGCCGGTAATCCTCTGAGGTAATTCTGTGGTCTTTCTAATTGTTGCAGATGTCTTGTGAGGTACATGCCAGACAGGGCATTGTACTCTATAATGGGTCTGATGAGGGATGAGTAGAGAGGAATAATGACCTCTTTTTTCTGGAGGAGAACCCCTTTGTGATGAGGTGTGCCATGTAGAAGGGTTTCCTAACTACTGTGTTGATATGATTATCAAAGGTGAGACTACTGTCCACCTGTGTCCCAAGGTCTCTTATCACACTTTCAGCATTTAGTAGGCTATCACCTATGTGGTAGTTCATTGGAACAGAGTTTTTCCCCAAAGGGGATGGCAGTGCACTTCTTGGCATTGAGCTTGAGGCCATGACTTTGACACCAAGCATCTGTCTTAGTGAGGACCCTTTGTAGAATGTCCACATCGTTAGGCAATTCTATTAAAGCTTCTAGTTTGCAGTCATCTGCAAACTTCATTAGCCATGGACCTTCTGTGTTAGCATGAACTTCAGAGAAGTAGATGCCAAACAGGAGAGGACCCAGGACTGAACCCTGTGGTACCCCACTTGTCACTGGTCTGAAGTCGGGTTTGGAGTCGGCTTCTTTCACTGTGTGGGTTCTGTCAGTGAGCCAGTTGGCCACCCATCTTGTGACATAGGGATTTATGCCCAGTTTAGTGAGTTTATCTATAATTCCAGAGTGGAGGATGATGTTGAAAGCCTTGGTGAGGTTATGATAGGCTGTGTGCACCACCTTACCCTCGTCCACTGCTCTGATGACTGCTTCAAAAAAGTCAATCAGGCTTAGAAGGCATGATATACCTTTTACAAACCCAAACTGAGTGGGGTCCAGAGTTTGGAGGTTACCTATGTCTCTGTTTATAAGTTCCAAGATGATGTGCTCCATGGCCTTGCAGTCCAGGCTCGTCAAGCTAATGGGGTGATAGTTCCCGGGGTCCATGGTGACACCCCCTTTGTGGAGTGGGATAACTGTTGCTGTGCACCATTCAGTAGGCACAAAGCCTGAGGTGAGGCAATGACTGAACATGGTACTTAGGTGGGGTGTCAGTTCATTCTGTAGTTCATGCAGAAAGCAGCCTGGGATGTTGTCTGGTCCCATGGATGCTGTGTTCTTGGCTTTGGAGAGTGTGGTCTTTACTTGTGCATTCGTGATTATGGGGGCTTTCCATTCTTCCAGTATTGAGATGGACCCTTTGAGGCAGGTGAGAGGGGTAAAGTTGGCCCTGAACCTATATGCCAGGATGTTGGCAATATCAGTTGGTTCTGTATATATAGTGCCATTGTGCTGTAACTCAGAGCAGATCTGAGTGTTGCCATTGAGATTCTTGACATAACTGTAGAATGCTTTGTGGTTGCCTTTAGAATCAGTGGCAATTTTATTTTTGTAATTAGCTTTCGAGGATTTTATGAGGAATCTCAGCTTCTTACTGAGGCTAATCAGAGAGTTCCTCCAATCATGAGATTTTACTCGTTTTTTGCAACAACTTTTTCCTTCTGTTGTAAAGTTTATTTATGGAAGAGGACTACCATAGTGGCTTCCTTTTTTTGGAGGATAGCGTCTTGGTTCTGTTGGGGATGGCACAATCCATGCACTAGTGTATGTGCTAATACAGTGCATTTGTATAAGATTTAGCAGTTGTACCTTTATTTTCCGTCTGCATGGTTATCGTGAAGTTTGCCACTTCTGTCTTAAGAAGCATGAAGTTGGCTTTGGAGAAATTTTTTACGGTGGTTTCCTTGACAGGGTGGGGGGTGATGGGATATGGATGTCTATGGTGATTAGCTTGTGGTCAGATCTGACCAGCGAGGAGTTGACCTCTGTCATGGAACACTGGTTACCCATATTGGTAATAACCAGGTCCAGGATATTGCTCTCCCTAGTGAGGTATGGACAAGCAGATCCAAGGCATTGGAATTTATGAATTCCAGAAAACATTGAGCAAATGAGTTAGTACATGAGTAGTTTTCCCAGTTGATGATGGTGTAGTTGAAATAACCCATTATTAGGGTATTGGGTTGTACCTTAATATTTTCCAGTATATCAGGTAATCAGGAGTGGGAATCCTGGGGCATAGTAAGGGATCTGTAACAAGCTACAACCTGGATTGCAGTGTTGCCCAGTGTTAGTTGTACTTGGATAATTTTGGATGCATTATGTTGAGCAACTAGCTTGGAGGTGTGGGTATCCTTAATGAATATGGACACTCCTCCTCCTTTAGTGATTTGATCCAGGTTAGGTGGCCAAAAGGTGTGGTATTTATTATAGCCTGGTAATGCAGGGGTGCTCTCTGGAGCCTTGAACCAGTTTAATGATATACAAATTGCATACCATATCCATCTGTATAATACTTAATAGATACTAATTAAACATAAGTCTTCTTGCAGGACAGAATTACTAAATGAACAGTACGCAGCATGGAAATTAGAACTATTTATGTTATTGTGGTGCATGGGTAACATGTTGAAGGCTGAAATAATATGTACATTAACTACTTGAATTCAAAGCTCGAATGATGTTAGTTCTTGATGTAATGAATAAAGCACTGTAATGCATTCTAGATCAACACAGATTGCATTACATAATATAAAAAAAAGTATTCATTTTTTTCACCAGCATATGGAACTAATTTGATTTCAGTAATGCACATTTTGCAACCTTCGGCTTCAGCAAGGATAATATTTGTATTTATAGGCAAACAAGTATTTATCATTTTATACAAGATTGTTAGCAAGATTCAGCTTTTTTATTCTTTTATAAGATGAAAACACAACATACAAGGTACAAAATATTAGTGCATGCAATTGTCTCAGTTCTATTATGACAGACAGAGCTTAAGGTTAACTTATGTATAACACAAAAATAATTGATTTCATTGTACTGCCAGATGGAGTAGGTGTAGATGACTTTAACTGCAGATTATGATTCAAACTAAGTAGCCTCCTAACCCATATTTATTGAAGAAAAAAGGTATGATAAAGTTTTGTCTTTGTGAAATTATGATCATTTGCACTTTAGTTGCTGTTTTCTTGTGATACCTGGGATTAAATAAATAGTAATAAACTAATGATAGACTTTGAAATCCTAAACAAATTGAAATATTGCTTTTGTTCAACATGTCATGCTTACAAACAGGGTTTCAATGTTCAGATATTATCTTATTGTAGGTTTCTTCTTGTTAAATTAAAGTTTTCTTGGAAAAAAGGTGCATACTTTACAGAAGCCTCAACTATTAAAATGTTTGTTTTGGTTCTGAGATAAGATGTAGTCAATATTCTGTCAGTTTTTGTTAATGAATGTTGCTTTTCAAGGCATGCAGGACCATTAAGTCAGGTGATATAGCAGAATTATTTCACAAGTGGTGGTATGTGGCTAAACTAAGATGTCTGCTATCAGCTTTGAATAGACATAGGTGATATACCCTCTTCTAGCCCAAGATCCTGTACTAGATTTTTAACAAAGGGGAAACATCTCAGGGTGGGATACTCAACATATACAAATAGCTGGATTAAAGTAATTTCTTGGGTGATAGGTGGTTGCTAATACCTGAGAAGAAGAAGAGAATGCATTGTATTATATTTATTTATAGTAGATCTAATACCCACATCATTATTTTGTATATTTTTTAAGTACTGTTGTGTGGTAGTCACTAGACTGCAATCCTTAGAAAAGTCTGACAAGACAAGGCTGACCATATTTTTAGTGTTACAAAAGTTTCATGTTTTGTACTTTCTGAAGTAACCTCAAGCTTCTTCTAAACTGCAGCTTTTCAGAAATCAAGTTAACCTTTCTGAAGAGAAACTTTAGTAAATTCATGACTTTTAGCTTTTATTTTGTATCAGGTTTAGGATGGTCATAAAGTCTCAGACTGGAATATCTTCCTCAATGAAATAGCCACTTAAGCTGTCCTTTGGAATGAACTAGAATATTCAAATGCCTCAAAACTGGTATATACTAAAAATAAAGTAGAACTCTGTAATGGCTGCAAAATTGGAATGATAGTCTTTTCTGACATTTATATGAATTTGTAACTTTAAGACTTTGTTAAATGTTTAGATATTAACCCCATTTTTAATCTCCTATGTTATAGTAATATTCTTGTGTATATGTATGTTTTTAATGGCTCATAACAGAAAATAATTCTTATCTGTGAATTGTACTTTTTGCAGACAACAAATGCCCACCTTAATGTGCTACAGACAATGTAATAGATTGGCCTACTTTGTGATATTTATTTTGCTTATATTTTTATCAGGGCACATAGGCTAAGTGAAAAAATGTTTCAGCTATAAATCAGATCAGAGGTGATACCTCTAGAGCTGGAAAGAAGTACATATAATATAGTGGAAAGAAATTTACATTTAAGGCATGATCTATAATACTATGAACTTAATTTGTTTGTTTGTGTCTTTCGGCTTTTCCTGGTTAGGGGTCGCCACAGCGGAACTCCGGTCCGCTAATGATTGGCAGTAGAGTTTTACGTGCTGGCTTGCTGGGCCTAACGCACAAGAAAATTACGAAATACCCAGGTTAACAGTCAGTAATGACTTTAGTATGTATAGACTTGTTACTAGCTGTAAGATAACTAAATACATATAGAATCCAGGGCTGTGGATAAGTTATTTAAATGAATCCACAATTTAATATATAGGTGTACAACACATGAAATATGCAGCAGCTGTACAACACATTAGGGATTACTAGGATTTTTACATCAAAAGAAAGATTAAAGGATTAAATGATTATTGTACTCCTTAAGGGAACAGCATACCTTGGAGAAAGGAAAGTTTCATGCTCATTTTCATGAATATGAGTTGACAGTTTTCATGAAATCAGTGGAATGCAAACATTCCTAAGAAGCAAAATCAGGTTAGTTCTAAAGGAGCTACAATTGGTGAGATTATGTATATTTGTTAGAAGGTGATTCTATTGACCAAAAAGTATTGCATTGAAACTTTGTTACCCTAGCACTAAAACAAAGATTGCTCCTGTTAAAGTCAGAGCACTACTGAAGATGGATCTAAGACTGTGCTGGCATATTTTGATTGTTTCCAAAACATAAGAAACAAACACAAACGACTGTAAAAACAAAAAAAGAGAGACATACATTCACAAGTAACTAGAAAACAAGTCTTTAATTCCCCAAAACTTCAGTATGAAGCACTTTTTGTTAAGCTAGATAGTAAAACTTCTTCAGTCCTATTAATATGCTTCTTCCTTTTATGTCTGAGTGCTAGTAACTGAGCAAATTGCAGCAGTGGTATTGTGGCCAATGCAGAACCACTGCTGGGCCTGATGATGTATGCCATATTTATTAATATGCTATATGAGTTGCTCATATAGGAGCTTTTTGAAAATTGTAAAAGATTATAAATAGATTTGTAGTCATATGAGGAATAAGGGGAGGTGATGTTAAGAATATAGATTACAATAGGATACTTGAGAAATGAAAACTATTGGAGAAAAGTTTGAATATAACAGGTAAAGCCAAACAGACAAATGGATAAAGAGCTGCATGGTTAGGGTTGGGGTGGTGAATATTTATAGCTTTTCAAGAACTGTTTGTTTATTTTTTGTTGAGATGCTGAAAAATGAAAAGGAAGGTCTGTTTTAAAATGGGAAGATGGAGAAATTAGGACTAAACTTAAAGAATACCTTCATACAAGTAATACCAATAGCTGTTTCATAGAGGCAAGACTGCAACATATTTGCTTGAACAATAACTAAACTAAGGTATTAACATTACATATAGTTTTATGGTAGGTTTCCCATACACTTGTATAGCATTTTTATCTCACATAATGCTTATTACATGTTTTGACCTCTTCTGCATTTATTTAGTCTTATTTATTTATTTTATTTTGAATTTGTTAACCATAGTAGAGCAGTGATCTCACTGGACCCATTTCTGTCTCAGCTTGGGGAAAACACAATAGATACATGACATTATATAAAGAGAAAATTTCAAAATGCAGTCTATGCATATATACAAAGTGAGTATCATAGTTTGCGAGAATAAAGGCAATATATAAATGACATTATATACAGAATGAATGAAAAAAAAACAGTATTTACATGCTTTAAATATAGAATGACATCAGAGTTGGCATGTTGAAAGAATCATAATCAAATATAGAGTCAGGGCAAGGTATGTAGAGAGAAGAAGGAATGAAGAAGTTAAGTCATATGATCAGAGAGATAACAGCTGCATTTTCCTCGGGTCTTGAAATATGCTTTTACTGATTTTTGAGAAAAGAAGGGAAGATGTTCCACAGTTTGGGATGAAGGACTGACAAAGCATGGTCTGTACAGCAAAGACTAGTGTGTGTGTGTGTGTGTGTGTGTGTGTGTGTGTGTGTGTGTGTGTGTTGGGGGAGTTTGGAGAAGAGGACACGGGTGGTTAAAATGTCTAAGGTGTATATTGCTGCATCTCTGAATAGTCTTGAAGGTACTGGAGGGAGGTGTCATTCTTGATATGTTTAAATAGTTAAAAGGTAAGTAGAAAGTCTACACATTGTTTCAAAGATAGCCAGTTAGCTTTTTTCAATGATTTTTGCCATGGCTTTCATTTCATGGGGAAAAAGATTGATGAATCTGCAAATGGCATTTAAAATGGACTGAATGGTGGATATATTTCTTTCAGAAGCTGCAGCAATTAGTGGGAGACAATATCCTAGATGAGCCTGTAAGATATCATCATCTTGGCATATCTACAGGGTCTGGATAGAAAAGGGAAGATGCTATTAGCCAAAACAGGAGAGAGTTGATTTATTTGTGCCTAGTTCAGGTGGAGTTGGAAATTTAGGACGGGGTCTAAATAAACATGTACATCTAAACATGTACATATTTGAATGAGGTGACATTTCAATAGTGCTATTGAAATGACCAAGGATTTTTAGTTGCTTGGAGATAGAAGTGAGGTTTTGACTAGTGCCAAAAAGCATTGTTTTTGTTTTAGATGAATTTAGTAGTAATTGTCTGTCAGTGACAAATTGAATAAGGGCATGAAAATGAGGCTGAAGTTCAAGTTCAAGAGAAAAGACAAAATGGCTGGAGTATAACAGGACCATGGCATCAGCATAAAGCAGGAGAGGAAGATGGGGTGAGTCAAAAGAAAGCTTGTTAATGTAGATAGAAAAAGGGGAAGTGCAAGAATAGATCCTTGAGGTACACCATTCTACACAAGGACTGAGGTAGAGGTAGATGAACTGAAATAAACTGAGAATGGGAAGATAGATGGGTAGTTTTTAAACCAGAGCAGCGTGCCATCAGTAATGCCTGTTTCAATAAGATGGTCTATGAGAAATGAGTGATTAACAAGATCAAAGGTTCTGGTGTGGCCAACAAAAATTGCTGCAGTAATTAGGCCTTTGTTCATTCCAAAAAGAATGTTGTCACTGAGTGTCCAGATAGCTATGGATATACACTGACCAGTCCAAAAGCCATGTTGCTTTTGAGAGAGAAGGTGGTATTGGTTGATGCATTGAGTGAGTAGCAAACATTGATAAATAAAACATGGATGAAGGTTGTAAATACACGGGGGGATATCATGTTTAATCTGTTCAAACAGAGGGTAAATGGCCTTGCATGTGATAGATCTAAAGTAGAATGAAGGGATGTATGGAGAGGAGGGAGGAGTGTTAGATGCAGTGGGATTGTCTAGAGAAAGGGCTGGGAAGGTTGTTGAAATGAGAAAGGAAAATCGGAGGCGGAAAGTTGAGAGGATGTGGAATTCTTGGAGAAAGGCTCTACATAATTGTAAGATGGCTGACTTCTTTCCAGACATTTTTGGGTGATTTTCTTAGTTAGGTTTGGGATTTCATCAAGTGTTTTTTATAATGAAGTACAGCTTGTTTGGCAAGATTGCATAGCTGGGTGTAACACTGTTTGTTTATAGTAGTAGGAAGTGTTCTCCAAGATTGTCACGTCTTGTCTCTGAGTTATAGAAGAATTTAAGTCCATGGATTAACCAGTTGTTAATTTTCAGTTTGTATAGTCTTTGGATTACTAGAAAACATGAGTTTTGGTGGTTAGTAAGTATAGAGGTGAGTAGTTCTACAGCAGTTAGATGAGCTCAAAGCTGGTGATCAGTAAAATAAGGAGAAGGTGTATTTAAGTTTGTTAGTGTTATTCTGTGATTTATTACAGAAATATATGAAATTTGGGGGTACATTTACATATGGTTGATGGATATGAAAACTTATAGGGCAGTAGTAACTCAACGATGGTGGATGGATGGTGATGTCTGAGATAAGAGAAGTTTTTTTAGTTAATATGAGATCATGGAGGGAGTGGTAAGACAACTAGGGTTTGGGTATAGTAGGTTGAGATATGAGCTGGGTGAGGTTGACCTCTGTTAGATGATTGTACAGGTTATTGAAAATGGAACTGAACAGGATGAGATTGAAATCTCCAAGTATTGTGAGATTTCTGATATATTTTGTGGCAGAAGCTATTTATTTTAGTAGATTAGTTTGAGGAGTGAGGGGTAGATATGCAACAACGAGATGCAGTATGGTATTCTTGTGGGAGGGAATGGATATGAGCAGCCAGTTCAAATAATACTTTCTGATAGTGTTTCTTTAATCATGCAATTGCACATTTAGTGTGACTTGAACAGAAGGAGAATTCCATCTCCTTGTCTTGTGCCTGGATCAATGTCAAAAAAGTAGTTCTAACCAAGGAAAAAAGGATGTAAAGAAGATTGTTAGCCTTAACCCATGATTCTGTGACAGCAACAAAATCAGGCTTTAAGGAAATAAAGGCATTAATCTGGTCAGTTGTGTTTCTTATACTTTTGCATTGATTAGGATACAGGGGTGCTAAGAGGGACGTAGGTTACCTTTGCTATTACCTCAAAGGATAGAAAGAGTAATACTGGTGAAAGTTCGTAGAGATTTTTTAGACAGGAGCAGGAGTAGATTATTAAATGATTGATGAGTAAATATATATATATATATATATATATATATATATATATATATATATATAGATATATATATATCGAGAGAGAGAGAGAGAGTAATTGAGGTGATAAGTGTGGTAGGATGTGGAGGGAAAATGGAGGATATGTACAGAAGATGGAGGATATATATGGGATGCTTAACATGGAATGTAGAGTTAAACAAAACTGGGTGAAGTAAGAGTTAGGAGCACTTGACAGAGCGAGTGATTTGGTAGGTATTGTTTGGGGGCTACTATTGGGTGTTAACAGGAGGAGCAAAAGTAGGTAATTAGGAAAAAAAGTAGAACAAGTTTTGTGGTAAAGAAGAGAAAGATATACAGACAAATTCAATAAACCTTAAATGGCCCATTTTGACATGCACAAGTTTTAAATTCAGTAATCATGGTGTAGAGAAATGTATCACTGCACAAACAAGGTAATCAAAGTGCCATGCTAATTATAGCATAAACAGCCGAACTGCATGCAAATCAACTAATCCAACATGGTGAAGCTATTCAGCCAGCTTCTAGAGAAAAATTGCACAGGACACTAAGGATAATCACAAGGCTTTCTTTAGTTATGTTAGGAACCTGGGTGGGAATTCCCAGATATGCTCAGAATTAGTCCAAAATGACAAAAATACACTGAACCCACAGACATTGCCAACATCCTAGCTGACAGGTTCAGTGCAAACTTCTCCACCCCCTCCCCACCAAAAGGGCAGATATCTATCCCAGCAGATTGCTGCCCCCCTGACATCTCAGATGGTCAGGTAAGAGCCGCCCTCTCCAAAGCAAAAAACACAGCATCAATGGGACCAGACGGTGTCCCGGGCTGCATCCTACATGAACTCCAAGAAGATCTAAACCCAAACATAAAACTACTGTTCAGTCTCAGCCTTACTACAGGATATGTACCCAAAGAGTGGCGTACAGCAACAGTGGTCCCTCTCCACAAAGGTGGTGCCTCAACGGATCCTGGAAACTATCACCCCGTAAGTCAGACAAGCTTGGTCTGCAAAGCTATGGAAAGGATCATCATGGACCTCATAAATAAAGATATTGGGGACCTACAGACACTGGATCCTACCCAGTTCGGCTTTGTTAAGGGCAGATCCTGCCTCTTAAACCTGGTCAATTTCTTTGAAACAGTCACCAAGGCCATTGACGAGGGGAAGGTGGTCCACACAGCCTACCTGGACCTCGCAAAAGCCTTCGATACAATACCCCACTCGGGCATTATAGATAAGCTCACCAGCTTAAATATAAACCCCTATGTCACTAGATGGGTTGCAAACTGGCTCAAGGACAGACCCCCCCTTGGTTAGAATTGCTGAAGCCATGTCAGACTCCAAACCAGTAACAAGTGGCGTCCCACAAGGCTCAGTCCTGGGACCTCTCTTGTTCGGTATATATTTCTCGGAGGTACAGGCCAACACGGAAGGACTGTGGCTGACCAAGTTCGCAGATGACTGCAAACTAGGCACCATAATCGACTCTCCAGCCGACACAAGCATCCTACAAAAGGGCCTCATAGAAACAGACAACTGGTACCAGAGCCATGGCCTCAAGCTAAATGCCAAAAAGTGTATAGTCATCCCCTTTGGCAAAAACAAAGTGCCCACAAATTACCACATAGGTGGTAATCCATTAAGTACGGAAGAAGTAATTAGGGACCTGGGGACCCAAGTTGATAGCAGTCTCTCATTTGAAAACCACGTGGCCAAAGTGGTTAGAAAAACATTTTATATAGTCCACCTAATCATGAAGGGATTCACATCTAGATTAGGGGAGGTCATTGTGCCTCTTTACTCATCCCTCATCAGGCCCATAATTGAGTACAATGCCCCTTTTGGGATGTACCTTACCAGACACCTGCAGCAACTGGAAAGACCCCAAAAGTACCTCACCAAGAGGATCAAAGGGCTCAAACAGATGCCGTATGCTGCCAGGTTAAAGAAACTCCAGCTCTACTCAGTGGCATACCGCCTGCTCAGAGGCGATCTGTGCCTGATGTATAAAGCCATGTCCAACCCAGAATTAATGGACATGCTGCACCTCAGAAAATCCAAATCCCATCGAGCTACACGCTCGAGAGACTTGAACCTCAGCAGTGAAATAAATAGAACATGCTGGAGGGACAGATTCATAATCCAGAGGCTCCCTTCACTCTGGAATAAAATCCCAGTCCAGGTTAGGCAGAATCCCTCATTGACTCCCTTCAAGAGGAATCTTGATGACTGGATGGGAGATCGTAGGTTTACCCCGGGTATCACTTCTGTGTCACTGTTAGACAGAGGCACAGTATACTAACCTCGAAAAAGGGCATAGCAAAATTCATTTAAAATGGGTGGCGAAAGCCAAACACACTCTGGCTAGGCTTATAAATGCCTTAGGGCAGATAGCCTAGTATGAACCTATGAACCTATGAACCTATGAGCCATGTAGACTCAGGGCTGGCTATCCCTGTGAATTCCAAAGCCTATTGAAATTCAGCCATAGGAAGGAGTCTACATAGAAAGAATATTAGGGGCTGCTGCTGCTTTAATTCATATGTATGTGAAACAGGCTGAAGTCCATGATGCTGCTGCTGCAGTAGACCAAGGCCAAGAAGAAGAAGAGTATTCAAGCCCAGTTTAACTTTTCACAGCCTACATGATGTGGAAATTGTAGTGGGCTACAGGGTGGATAGGGTCACACTGCAGGAACTCTTCAACCTCTGTAATCCTCAACTCAGAGCCAGGGCCAACCAAGGGGAACCCATCCCAGTGGAGACAAAGGCATATGTAGCACTTAGAATCTTAGCTACAAGTATAGAATCTTAGCACCAAGTACCTTTTAGAAACCAACTGGGGACATGCTGGAGGTGTCACAGGCATCAGTATCCAGGATCCTTCATCAATTCCTGAATGCTATGCTCCAACATGGCAGTGACCTTATCTATTTTGCCTGTACACCTGTTGAGAGGGACAGAAATATGTAGGAGTTCTACTGTGTAGCACCCTACCCTGGAAAAAGGCAGATCATGTCTCCTAAACCAGATGGACTTCTTTGACACAGTCACCAAAGCCATAGACGAGGGTAAAGTGATTCACACAGCCTATCTAGAAATCACCAAGGCTTTCGACAGCATCCCCCACTCAGGAATTATAGATAAACTCACTGAACTAGGTATAAATCCCTATGTCACAAGATGGGTTGCTAACTGGCTCACTGACAGAACACACAGTGTGAAAATAGCAGACTCCAAATCCGACTTCAGACAAGTGACAAGTGGAGTACCACAGGGTTCAGTCCTGGGTCATGTCCTGTTTGGTATCTACTTTTCTGAAGTACAGGGTAACACAGAAGGTCTTTGGCTAACGAAGTTCACAGATGACTGGAAATTAGGAGCTATAATCAAAACTCCTAACGATGTAGACAGCCTACAAAAGGGCCTCACTGAGACAGATGCCTGGCATCAAAGCCATGGCCTCAAGCTCAATGCCAAAAAGTGCATTGTCATCCCCTTTGGTAAAAACTCTGTAGCCATGAGCTACGACATAGTCGGTATTTACTTAACACCAAAAGTGTGATAAGCGACCTTGAGACACAGGTGGACAGTAGTCTCTCCTTTGATAATCACATTGCCACAGTAGTCAGGAAATCCTTCTACGTGGCACATCTCATCACAAAATGTTTCTCATCCAGGAAAAAAGAGGTTATTGTTCCCCTCTACTCGTCACACACTAGACCCATTATAGAGTACAATGCCCCTTTTGATATGTACCTCACAAGACATCTACAACAACTGGAAAGGCCACAGAAATACCTCACAAAGAGAATTACCATCCTCAAAATGATGCCCTATGCAGATCATCTCAAAAAACTCCAGCTTTACTCCATTGCATATCACCTACTCAGAAGCGATCTCTGACTAACATACAAAGCTATGTCAAACCAGAGCTGTTGGACATGCTCCACTTAATGAAATCCCAATCCCTCCAAGCTACACACTCTAGGGATGTAAACCTTGTCACCACAATAAACAGAACATGCTGGACGGATAGAGTCCTGTCCCAGAGACTTCCCATACTCTGGAACAAACTACCTATCTATATCAAACAAAGCTCCTCTTGATCTTGATGATTGGATGGGAAATAAGAAATACACCCCAGGGATCACTTCTGTGGCTTTGTTCGACAGGGGCACAGGAAAATAATTTCCTTGGGTGGCGAAAGCCAGGGTACCTTTTTGGCTAGGCTTATATAGGACCTAGGGCCAATAGCCTAGTATCTACCTATGAAACTATGAATCTATAAAGTACTGGGTGCTAAAGATTGCACTCATATAGAAATTAAGGCACCACCTGGGGAACAGCTTAGGCTCTACATAAACAGAAAGGGCTACCATCACTCTATTAACTAGCAATTCATGTGTAATTCCAACAGTATCATCTTTAACTGTTGTGATGGCAACCCTGGCAGTTACCATGAGTCACATATCTGGCACACCTCCCAACTGTACCAGATGTTCACTAGGGAGGATATCCCACAGGGTCATTTACTGGGGGATGCAGGTTATGCACTTGAACTGTGGCTGATGACACCAATCAGAAATGCACGCACACACACACACACACACACACACACACACACACACACACACACACACACACACACACACACACACACACAGAGAAACCTCAATGAGACACATGTTCAAACCAGAAATATAAGAAATCATGTGTTTGCACTGCTGAAGTCACAATTCCAGTGCCTAGATACATCTGGGCAAGTCTTGCAGTACAATTCATGAACATGTACTGAAATATTCACAGTATGTGCCATGCTATACAACATCATCCTGAGAAAACAGTTTCAGCAGGATCAGCAAGGGGAAAGAGCACACATCCCACCACCAATGCCAAAGTCACCACAGCCACAGGCAGATGATGAATCAGAGGGGAACCACCAGCTGCTTTGGGTGTAGACAGATGTAGGCATGCTCAATACGTCCTCACATTGGCTAAGAGACAATACATATCACACTCGCTCAACACCTAGGGGCTTAAAACCTTCCTCCTATGCAAATACATATAGTAACATTGATGCCAGGCAGCTCTCATAACCTTTACCTCCCCATATATTGGCTGTATGATGCTTGCATCAGACAGAGTCAGCCCTGACCTAAAACTGTGGCGACTGCTGCATTTACAAGAAAAGTCATGAACCAGGAGTGTATTTTGTAATAATATGAATGAGTGGTATATTCTTGCATGTTCTTACTTGGTAGTGTAAGCAAGTGAAAAGTGGGAGATTTGTACAGAAATGGCCTTAACGTGACTGCAGATACATATTTGACTTATATGTGCAGGCTGGAAGCAAAAAAGAACTGTAACAATAGCAACATGTCCTTGTTTGTGCCATAACAGAAATGCAGCTTTGCTTCCCCACCCCCAAAAGAAAGGCAAATGACACATTTGGCTAACAAAGTATCTTTGAAATGCTAAAAGTGCTATCAAATGACCTGTCCCTGAAACATATCTACAGACTTAATGTAGAATATTCCATGTGACTGTATTGTCGGTCATGTATAACTGTGAAATACCCTGGCAAACTTGCCCATGCCATCAGTATACATCTAGCTAATGCATGCAGGTAAAAGTGTAAAAGCCTTTGCTAATCAAAATGTATATAAAGCTATTAAATAGATTATTCAAAATTACATGTCAGCATATGCAGTATGTAGTTGACAAAATACAGGCATCCCTTCTCAAAATCAGTAATCCTCTGTGTAGATATATCCCAAATTAATAGCATCTCTTCTGTGTTCACCACATAAACAAGTCTGCTCACCTTCAATTTCCCCTAGCTACATTGTTGCCATTTCTGGTGTAGATTCAGGGCTGTCAGCAAGGTGAAGAAGAAAATGAGGTATGAACTCATTAGAAATACTGAATCCCAAATCCTTGGCTCTGTGTATCAGATGTAATCATAGTGCAGGCACTCCCTCAGTGTTTGTGTCTATTGGATTGCAACTGTGAAAGATTACTGTTTGGGAGAAGGTAAACAAAACAGCAATGCAGACTGCCCTAAACCCAGTGGGTATGTCAGGTTACACTTACAAAGTGTTAGAGGTACTTTTGTCAATGTTGGAAATGTAAGTAAGCAGCACACAATTCACATGTTCAAACTCCCCTTCATTTGTTGGCAACTGAATCTGATATTATTACCATTTAACATCCTCACACATTTTAAGGCCAATGATATAGAATGTCTTAATGACTGCATGTCTCTGATTACTGGTCAGATAAGTTAGGAATGACCAACAAACACAGAGAAGTAACACAGAGCTGTATATTTGCAAACAATAATCTTAACTGGTTTTGTGATTGCTCAGTGCACTACATCAAAAAATAATAAATGTACAAATAACAGTTGTATGGTGTCATATTACTGTAGATGATGTTGCAATTGGTTGTTTGAAGAATGATTTCAGTTTCCTGCTGCAAAACTGTTTGTGTGGCAAAGAGAGATAAGTCACCCTTACTCTGTTCTGAAGGTTCAGTGGAGTGAGACATCAAATCCAGACCTCTGTAGAAATACCTCATTTGTACTAACATTTTGTAGTGTGTATGCCATACATTGTTTTTCCTAATTTCAGCTACTTTCTTTTTTTTTTTTGCCTTTAATTTTTTTATTATTTTTTTGGGGTGGCAGTGTTTGCATGATGTGACACTTAGCTCAATCACAGGAACAGAGAAAATTAATGGCGGGTTTGGCTAGGTTTCTCTCATTTGCGTGAAGTGCGGCAGTGTGCAAACTGGACAAATGGGCCATCCAGGAAGCAGACAGGACCCAGATATCCAAAAATAGAAACCGGATACATTCACTTAATTCTATTGGCCACCACACAATCTTGCTAAGTGGTATTGCACTGTGATTAACATAGAGACCTTAAGAATGATTATGAAGTCATGGAATGTCATGTAACTAGTCATGTGGCAGCAGGTGTAAGTGTACGGCTGGAATGCACATGGTCCTGGGTTCTATTACAGGGTGTGCAACCATTTTTTACTGTTGCAACATTGCAGTTGATAGCAATGAATTGAAGCATGAACAGTTGTTATTTCAATTTTCTTGTAGCAACAGGTGTAAGTGTAGTATTACCATGCACACTGTTCTGAATTCTAATAAAGGATATTCTGTATAGTTTTACTGTTGTTTCACTTCCCATTATAATCACTCTCATGTATAACACTTTAGATAGTAGAGCTGATATTAATTATATGTATGAGGGATGAGACACTGTTATTGTGTTATCAGATTAACCTTCCAATTGCAATTATTTCATTCCTCACTGCTTGGCACAGCTGCTGTCCACTTGTCATCACACAAATGTGTTTACTTGGGTGTGTGTACTCCAGTAAATGTGATAACTGGAATTGGTGGGAAAGCATCAGTCTCCATTGCTCTAGGTCTGCTGGAAGGGATCTATTCAGAAGACTGAAGTTTTAAAACTTTGAATTTCATATGGCTGAGACCATATGATTGAAGTTTCAAAAAGTCGAACACCTGAAATAAAAACAAAAAATAAACAAAATAAATGTCCTGTACATTTTTGCAGGGAGGCCCCTGCTGTTTAAATATACCAACTCCAAGATCACACTACAGTGAAGAAAAGGGAAAATTTCCCATTAAGCACTGTATGGAGATATCTGTTCAGAATGTTCTAAGTTTTAAAACTTTTTTATTTATTTATTTTATTTTATTTTACATTTGTTGACCGGGCTAGTCTAGCTGGAAGAATTTCCATTTTCAGTAGAGGCCCGGGGAGAAAAGCTCCACAAAGTGAGATACATTCTAAGAAGAAGTAAAAAAGTTTACACACACAAATTGTTATATAAAATGTACTAACAGTACTAATAATAATGAACATCTAAGAGTTAGTAATAGAGTTAGCAAGTAAAAACATATAAAAATAAAAATAAAAGATAACACTCTTATGTGTAAAATACTAGTACAGGAGTTAGTTACTATGACTTCAATCATATGGTCTCAGCCATATGAAATTCAAAGTTTTAAAACTCCGATCGTTGGAAGGGAACCCACTGAAAGACATGGCTGGTGTTAGTGGGAAAGATGCCAAGTTTCTGGCCAGAGGTGGAGTGCCCAGGAGTCCAAGATATTTATTGGTGTCCTAGTAAAGCACCAAAGCCACAGTCTTCAGCAGGGGGACTATTCTGGATCCCACTACAAGTTTGAGGCTTGGAATAGTTTAGCCCAGGCTGCATTCAGTGCCACTGGTATCCCGCACATTGTTGAGAAATGTAGGCATCATTTAAATGACCTACAGTAGAGGAAGTGGGATACTTTTGACCATTGATTGGAGGAATTTAGGAGTGCAGACATCTCACAGCTATGTAGCTATCAATTAAAGACAGTACTTGTAAGACATAGAAAGCTTAATATAGGCATGACTGGTATGTATAATACTCTTCTTTCCTTTTCTGTTCTTTCCCCAGCTGCCAGAGATCAGGAGTTCAATGTCCAGATCTATAAAAAACTCAGTTGGAGAGACTGAGGGAAGCAAGTGGTATGTATGCTGTAGAGAAGTATTATTGTAGCATTAAAAGTTAAAGATAGCTTTTTGGTATTTTATAGAGTTGTATCAAATTGAGCATGCATATCACAACTGTAAAAGCAAGATGCATGCATTAGTTTCTAGCACAAATCAATTGTAAGAGTCTAATATTAGACTTTAGTCAGAGATTGAGGACTCAAATATCACAATTCGCAAATATACAATACTGTTATTTCTTCAATAACATTTATATTAAATTAAAATCTCTATACCAGTGTCACAAATTCCCTCCTATAAACTGTCATTTGTATAACTGGAACATGCATATGTGCAATATATGCACATTTCAAGAATTGCATGCAGCAATCTGTAGTATAGTGTGTATCTATTAGGAAGTATATTTAAATGCAAAAAATAGAGTCGTATAATTGTACTAAAGCATTGTATGTCACATATGGTACTAATTTTATCTCTTTTTATCTGTCACCCGAACCTTTATCTCTTTTTTCTTATTTTCTTTATTTTTGTTTTATTATATTTTATTTAAAAATAGTTTATTTTTCTTTTTATTTCAATTAATTTTATTTTATTTTATGTTTAAAGATATTTAAGTTTATTTTATTTTTAAAAATATTTTTTTCTTTTCTTTTCTTTTTTATTTTTATTATGTGTTGTCAAAATGTGTCCATATCATCCATATGTACCATATCACAAAAGTCTCCACCACACAGTGAGGTAGGTCAGCCCCATTGGATCGGCCTGCCCTTGATCTAGCTCCAGCACAAATGCCCAGAAAGTCTGTGAGCCAACCTGGTAGCACTGCCTCTGCTGTCCCTGAACTACCTGCTCCCTCAGGTAGCCCTGGCTCAGAGACTGGTCCAGTGGCAGAGGTGAGGATTTTCATCATTTGCAGTGATTTGCCAGGGTTGGTGATTAGGATGGTGCACGTCTAAGCTGGATGGAGAGGCTGCTCTCATTCATGTTCTGGAGGAGGAGGAGACATGAAGCACTCTAGCCACCTGCGGAGTAAGGTGACTGGGATGACAGTCAAGTGGGTGAGGACTTGATTCTCACTGTCTCCGAAATTTATGTCCATGGGCCAAGGTTGTTCCCACCCTCACCCCAATCATGGTGTCTTCCAACCTTTTGCATCCATCACCATCCCTGTCTTTTGTCTTATTTGTCTTGTCTGTCTACAGTTGCTTCCTCTCCTACCCAACTTACCTGACTCAGACTTAGCTACATCCCTTCTGCAACATTCATCTCTCTCTCAAATAAATAATAAATGGGCATCTGTCCCACACAAAAAAGTCCCATACATAGCTCTCCATTTCACACATGTCTCATCTTGACACACTTGATTTGGTCCAGTTGGCTATACAATCTGATTGCGTTGTGGTCACCCCCTCTTTGTGGAGGTGACAGTCCAAAATAAGTTAATATTCTTCACATATTTTTAGTTTACACTGTTAAAGAAATGGATAGGTATGTCTCTTTCCTACCTGTCTCCTGCACATTCCTGTACTGCTTTCCCTTTGTTCTTCCTCCTGCTTGCTTGCATTTTCACCACTTTCCTAGCAACCCCATTTTCACCACTTTAATCTAGTCGAAAAATAGAATCACACACAACACACATAAGTAGCAGAAAAGCAATGGAACCCTTCAGTTTCTGGGCTCCATGTTTGTGCAGAGGTGCGCATTGTGCACCAACATACAACAATGGTGAACAGCAGCAAACTGCTGCTGTTACCTCCATTCAATGCTGCTTAACCCTGCTGTGCTATGCTAACACAGAGCTACACATGTACTTTAAAGAATTCATGACATTGCATTATCAATATTTACTGAAAAGTATTTAAATGTGTTAGATACACCTGGATTTGAACCAACTATTATCTGGGCTCAAAAAGGCATGTATCAGTGCTTTAACACATGTTGCTACAGAGTCAGTTAAGCAACATGTGTGTTTCAAAGTGTCAGTACTAAGTCTTAGACTTCAGCAATGTGGTTCATGTTTGCGTACTGCTTAGCTAAGCACAAACATGAATAGTATAGGAAATGTGTATCTTGCATGCGTAGGCACTTGGCCAACTGTCCCACAAATCTGCTGCTCACTGCACTATGGGAAAGTAAATATTATTATGTATTACTGCTGTTTACTGTCCATTTCCCAACTATAATATGAAATTACATGTGGAAACGTTACAAACTGAAGGCCCTATCTAAGAATATGTCACATATTTACAAAATAGCCATGTGTTGCCTCCCCCAAGCACTGCAACCCTCATGTCTCAGTACTTTTTCCACACATATATCAACTACACGAAAGAAAGTAATATCCAGTGTTGTGTGATATGTAATGCAGATCAATCTGGTAACATGACACTACAACTATTGACCCATACGCCTAAATAGCATTATCTGCAAGGCTAGGGAAGGAATCAGCATGGACCTTATCCCCAGGGATATAGGTGACCTTCAACACACCTGACCCAGCCCATTTTGTTTTTGTCAAGGGTAGAACTTGCTTATTAAACCTAGGGGACTTCTTTGATACTGGCCCCAAAGACCTGGCTGAGGGATAACAGGACATACCATCTATGATGAGTTGCAGAATGCCTTTGCCACTATTTCCCCTTCATGTCTCTTAGTGAAAATCTCCCATCTGGGAATTAAGCCATACATTACTAGATGAATAGCCAACTGGATCACCGACAGAACACCCAATGTCAAAGTTGGGGACTGCACTTCCACTACTAGCCACTTACATGTAGAATACCACAAGGATCTGTGCTGGGCCCTAAACTGTTTGGAAACTATTTCTCTGAAGTCCAGGCAACTGTAGATTGCCTATGCTTTACCAAGTTTGCAGATGACTGTTAAATGGATGCACTCATATTGGGTCCCCAATGATGTTAACATATTACAGAAGGGGCTGACACAGACAAATTATTGGTCCCAAACTCACTGACTGAACCTTAAAGCAAACAGTGCCTCATTGTCCCTTTGGCAGTGAAGTACCCCTGATAATTATGATATACATATCACCCCACTAAGCTCAAACACACTGTTGTGAGACTTGAGAACACATGTTAATAGCAATTTGCACTTTCATTGCTATGTGCCCATAGTGGTGAGACATACATTCTGCATTGCCCACCTCATACATATGGACATCACATCCGAAACCAAGAAGGCCATAGCTTTGCTGTAATCTTCCCTTATCAAGCCACTAACTGAGTACAGTGCACCCTTCTGTCTGTACCACAACAGACACCTGCAGCAATTGGACACAACACAGAGGTTTGTGACTCTGAGAATCCAGGGCCTTCAAACATGACATACATGGAAAGACTGATAGCTCTGTCTCTGTACTCAGTATCATGCAGGCTGCTGAGAGGTGACCTATACCTGGCCTACAGAGCAGTCTCAGACCTTGAATTAGTGGAAATACTGGACATCTGTAAACCAAATGGGAGAAGAATAACTTGCTACAGGGTTCTCAACCTAATCTGTGACATAAACAGAACATGCTGGGGAGACAGATATCCTCCCCAATGATTGACACTTCTCTTTAATAGGTTCACACTGTGTGTGAAGCAGTGGTCCTCAATGACACTGTTCAAGTGAAACCTTGGCAACTAGTTGGGTGATTGTAAAGTCACCTTTGGGTGGCACCTGTGTCCTTCATGGACAGGGCCAGTTGGTGCTGCTCACAAAATTTGTCTGCTAACAATGTCCATCTAACTATGCTCAATAAGGGTACATGTGTTTCTATACACCTAGGCTCATAAACACCCTAAGGCCATTAGGCTAGTAACCTCCTATGAACCTATGAAGCTTTGAACCTAAACAGGCCTCCGAACATCTTGTCTCCCAGTTGGTCTGCTGCTGTCATCTACTATAAGTTGACCTGCAGTTTTGTAAAAGTCAGACTGTACTGAGTTCTTTAGTTTTCACTCCAATCAACTGTGTGTGTGTGTGTGTGTGTGTGTGTGTGTGTGTGTGTGTGTGTGTGTGTGTGTGTCTGTGTCTCTGTGTGTGTGTCTGTGTCTCTGTGTGTGTGTCTGTGTCTCTGTGTGTGTGTCTGTGCGTGTGTGCGTGTGTGCGTGTGTGTGTGTGTGTGCATGTGTGTGTGTCTAAACAGAAGAGAAGTGTGTAACCCACATTTATTGTTACAATGCCATGGATTGACAGCATTTTGATACTTGTCAATGCCTACACATCCATTTCATGCAAACCTCCCAACATCTGCTCTCCCACATGGCCTGCTGACGTCATGTACTATAAGTTGACCTGCATTGTTGTAAAAGTCAGACCTGTGCTGTGGCTCTTGCATAAAGTACTGTTTTCTGTAGTCTGTGTACTTAGGTAGGGGTTCAGTTCTCACTGCAGTTTTGTGTATGTGTGTGTCTGTGTGTCTGTGTGTGTGTGTGTGTGTGTGTGTGTGTGTGTGTGTGTGTGTGTGTGTGTGTGTGTGTGTGCGTGTGTGTGTGTGTGTGTGTGTGTGTGTGTGTGTGTGTGTGTGTGTGTGTGTGTGTGTGATTTTGCTAGACATTACAGAGAGCATGTTACACCAGTATGTGGGGCACTGTTATTACCCTATTCTCCTCAACATACATTGCTGATGTTACCCCAACAGAGACACTTCAAGTCAAACTTGTGCCATGGCACTTCTGTAAAGTACTGTCTTCTGTTGTCTGTGTACATTAGCTAGGTAGGGGTTCTATTTTCACTGCAGTCAACTGGGGGTCTGTGTGTGTATGCACTCTTGCTTGATATTACAGAGACAATTGTACACCAACATACAGGACACTGTTATTAGCATATTCTCCTCAACAGACACTGCTGATGTCATCAGTTATATCAGATTTGTGGATATGCAGTACACCTATCAGGGCAAGGTAAGATACTGGCCTGGATGTCAGGCAGATGTCACCTCATCCTAGGCAAGATAGATTACTGTGGCATGGCTTTTAGTCTATCCACATACATCATGGCATGGTTTGTAGGCCCTGTGGTTTCTTGATGAGAAAGCCCTGTGGTCTCTCCAGCTGCTCTATGTGTCAGGTGAGGTACATAAAAAAGAGAGCATTATACTCTATTAGTGTTCTTATGAGGTTTGACTACAGTGCTGTCATACAATTCTAAGATCTGAATACGATGACATGACTTATTATGTGCACAAGATAGGCTTTCAATACTAGTGTGGACGCTTGGTGGTCGAAGTTCAGATTGCTATCTATATGTGTTCCCAGTGCTTGCATCACTGGCTTTCAGCATAGCAAAACTGTTGTCAATGCTGTGATTAACATGGAATTCCACTTTGCACACAGACAGCATTAAAAATCTACATTTCTGCATTTATCTGTAGATTGTGTGCATTTGTCACCAGTCATTTGTCTGTGTTACCTCCTTCTGTAATACATTATCATCATTGCTGGACTCAATGATTTTATCCAATATGCAAGAATCAGCAAACTTAGTAAGCCAAAGGTCATATAATTTAACCTGAACTGTTCAGAAATAGTCCAAGCAGTGAAGTGCCAAGCACAGATCCCTGGGGCTTGCCAGTGGTGACAGCTGTACTGGTAAAGGTTGATTCACCAGCGTTCACAGTATGTGTTCTGTTGGTGAGACAATTAGTTGCCCATCTAATGAAATGAGGATTAATCCCCAGATGGGTGGGTTTCTCAATAATACCTGCATGGGGGCATTGTAGGCCAGATTAGGATAGGCAGTATGCACTATCTTACCTTCATCCAGGCATATCACATGTAATCACTGGGCTGATACAACATCACAGATCACGTATAGTGTGACTCAGGACATACAGCTTCCTGATACCATTGAATATGCATTTCAACACACCCTCCACATGGGCTGTGTTCCTGTAGAAGGGTGTACATCAACATGCACTTATCTGAGTTGGGTAGACAGCACCTGATGCATGCATGTATAAAGACATCCTCACTCTCCTCAGCTGTGAGATAGACCAACGTGTCATCATGGACCTCTTCTAAATGGACACACGTAATATTCCAGCTTTGTACAATACACCTGTATGAGCTGCTAATGCTAAATCTTTTCTGTTACATCTGATAGATGTTTTCAAAGAGGTCATCAAGGGCATGCATGATGACAACAGTATCATCTTGTGGAAGTTGACCAGGTCAAGGCAGTTGACACAAATGTACATGAAGGTATTCAATCAACACTGTCATATGTGGCCATAAACACCTGCATCACCAAGTCTCAGGCCAGAGTATCACATATGTGGCATCTCACTATGTTAAAATGTGTGACATGACATATCTCAGGTTCAGTGATCACGTCCATACATCAGGGCTCTCTGCTAGGCCCTTTCCTGTTCCTTATTGATGTGATGGTCATCACAGATGACATACACATCCTGTGTCCAAACAGCTGCCTGAAGGTCTAGAGATTGTGGGCAATCATTAACTCCAACTGTGATATTAGTATAATATAGACAGTAGCAACACATATCAAAAATTGCTGCCACAGCCATGATAATACTTGAAATGACAAGAAAACATGGGGGTGTTTGTTAAGTCAGGAAAATAAACACACAGCCCAAGTATAATATGGACATCACACCCTATAATCAGACTAATAGGTATGTGATCTTTGTCCTGGGGTAGATGGTAAATGGACATCCACCAGCATGTGGTTACAGTGCTGACTACACCCTTGAATGTACCAAAAGTACTGGGTATGTGAAGTACATCCACATCAGATGCCATAATACCATCACAGGTCCCAGACTTCATAACACCAATAACCTTCTTCATGTACCTCCCTATGCATCTTCCAGTTATGTGTAACTGAAGTGTACCACTTTTGTCACATTGACCTGTCACACTGTTTATTGGCCATACCTATAGGTATTCCTTTGTGGAATATACATGACTGTCTGATGGTGTGGAAAGCCAGTCAAGTTGTTACAACAGAAGCATGTGTGCTACCTGTTCTGCTGATGCACACATTACATACATAGATGTTTGACAACATTAATAGCATGCATATGATTCGTGACACTGTGGATTGTGCCATATATGTATTCCATTCACATCAGTCAGCTAGCCTATATTGCTCATAATGTTCATAAGCAGTGTCACTCCTAACACCTTCAGCATATATTACAGTGCTAGGACAGTGTGCATGGTTACCCTCATAGAGTGTTTATGTCTCATAATAGTTCAAGTGTGTGTGTTCAGACATCTCTTATCACTGTAAATCACATGTTATATCACAGGCATGGGATTACTGTGGTATTGTTTTGATACTGGCCATGATTCTGGTTGGTTCTTTTAATGTTTTCCACAATCCTTTAGCTATGCCCCACTTGCTGGAGACCTCTGCTGAGATTACACTCATATTCAGGCATATCAGTTTGCACAGCTTCAAATTATGCACCCTACCCCAATTATATGTTAGATCCCTGGTATATGCCCTCTGCATTATTCATGTAAGGATGTTTATCTCATACAGACATCCTCCCCATTGTTGTGTCACCTTGTGTGAGAGTCAGACAAGTGTACAATATAGATATGTGATTGGTGCTGCTACAACCATCTTCTATTGACATTCCCTCATCTGCTGTACATTAGGTTGTGTCACCTGTTTTCATTCCCTGTGTTCATTCATACAATTCATCTGTGTCCCTATTCAATGCACACACACTTCCCCTGACTGTTCATTTTACATGGCAGTCCAATGTACCATTACAGATCATTTACAGAACTTCAGTACAGAATGTCAGAAATGGGTATCATAATACTGTGCACTGTAGGTACATTGTTCTGTACTGTGTTTGAACCATATACTTTGCTTTCATGCCTCTCAACTGTCCAGATATTCTCTAGATGTCCAGATGTGTTCCTTATCAAATTTGTGACTTTCTGCTATATCACTGGGATGATCTCAGGACTGATATGACTCAGTATTACATATATCTCAGTTCACACCTCTCAACTGTCCTGAGTTTTGCAGAATGCCCAGTTTTTGTCTCATATTTTCCTCATAAAACTTTGGTTTCCTGGCAAATCATTGGCATGTCAGTGTGGACTGAAGTCAGAAAATAATGACAGGCATTTAAGTTTCAAACTTCATGCTCTTCAGAAAAATACATGCTACTGTAAAACCTATTATTCTATCAACTTTCTACATCTGAAAGAGCAATATTAAAATCTGTCCCTACTGTTGGTACTTTCTCTTCCTATTAGTTATGGCTTTGACCAGATTTATTGCTCTAAGAGGTTGAGAGATGTGTTTGAGTTTCATTCTGCCACATTTTTATGTGACATCAGTGTCAATTATGTTCCTATTTCTGTTTAATTGTCCCATCATTATGTTGTCCTTTGTGCAGATGTATTGAACTGACAGATGGAGAGCTACTTGTGAAGCTCTGGTGATCATTGTGGCATTCCTCACAAAACCACTTACTGTAGGTGCTCTGCTTTAAATAGAATTGCTATTCATGTTCATCTACATAATTTCCTGGCTGGCAACACTATTGCCAGCCATAAAACCTCACTTAGACATGGTCCATGACATGAATATGCATCGCAAGATGGTGCGAGCTGCTGCATGCCACGCACCCCTGCACACATGTAAACTATGTGTAAGCTTCGCATGGAGCCTACACAGAGATTACTGAATCCTGGGGACAGTGATGTACACTAACGATGGAAAGAAGATGAAGCTAGGTAGGCGAAACATGAGTGTGAGAGTGGAAATTGGAATGTGTGTCTTTAATAGGGTGGTTTTATGCTGGAAGACGTTGGTGTGGAAAGGAGCAAATAAATCTCATGAATTGGGGAGTGGTTGGGAACTGGGGGTGGGAGTAGAGCAAAGCGGACAGAAATCACACTCTCTGTGAGTCAATCAGCCTGCGAGCCTACAGTAAGTAAGAACATTCACTGGTAAGCTGATATATAAGGTTAGCGTTATGCTCCAGAAAAATAACAGAATGAAATATTTTAAGAATTAAAAAAATAAAATTGCTAACTAGAGTTAATTGATAAAAACAGAAGGGGGGGTGCACAGCTGAATTTATTTAGTAATTATAGTTTGAATCAAGCCCCAAAAAATCTCCAAGCACTTTCCAAGTAGAAAGGAAAATAAATGAAGAGTGTAAAATATCACTTGCAGTTTTGTAAGCCTTAGCAAGGTCAGGCAGTTAATTAACAGTTTAGAACTTCCATTTACATTAAAATCTATACATCAGAAGGGCTGCAACAGCAAGCACCTTGTGCAGGTATTTTATTATTTGTTGGACACTGACAAATGTTGAGCTTGCTATGTACAAGTGTATAATTAAACGAAAAAATGTTCCAGAATTTTTTAGGATATAATAGTTTTCCAGTACCGAAAGGCAAGCCTCAGCCCAAATGAGGTTTGGCCAAGGTTGTGCAGGCCACATCTAGCCTTCCTTAATTAGTCTTCTGCTTTTTATCTTTCTTAACTCATATCAACCTATTTACCTCTACTGCATTTCATACCTAGGTTTTCTGCAACCTCCTTTCACAAACATATGAAAATGTTTTTTCTTCTTGTAATTTTATAAACTGTAATTCATTATTTTATGCATTATGTTATTTCAGTCTGTAACAGTGTTGTCTAGGTCATGCTCAAAAAGGGTAGATGACCAGGGCACATACCCAGTTAACAAATTTATTTTTATTTCTAAGTTTGTTTGTTTGTTTTTTTTTCTGTAGAGTATACTGCTCAGAAATGAACAGCTGGAGGTACAGCCCAGGTGAATACATATAGATAGATAGATATGGCTCTACTTCAGTAGACTGAAATCCCACTTACCTGAATTTTAAAATACTGAGAAGACAGAGCCAAAAAAACATAATACCGTCAGCCTGGAACACCGACATTTCACTACAGGTAAGTAACCATTTGGCTACCATTGTGAACTTTGCCCCTAACCCCTGCGGTAGTGCAATCATGGAGTTGGTATATTTACTTACACGTGGTGTGTGGGGCGCAGCCACCACATGGGTTGGTTTAGGTTACTTTCTGTTTTATTCTATTTTTTAGGTTGGCCTAGTGGTTACTTACATGGAGTGAAATGTCGGTGTTCCGGGTGGTCAGTCTTCTGATGTAGTAGACCCCTATATAAAGCGAAAACATTGAATTTCATATGATCCAGACCATATGATCGATGTTTCGGAATATCAAAATTCCAAAACAAATCCCCTAAAAAACAATTTAAATGTTTCTGCAGGAGGGGGAAAGCCCTCTTGCCCCCCCCCACACCCTAGCTACTTAAATATTCCAACTCTGAGATGGCACTACAGTGAGGAAGAAGTAAATTTCCTATTCAGCACTGTATGCAGATCTCCAGTCACAATGTCTGGATTCCAAAAGTTCGATCATATGTTCTCGGCCATATGAAATTCGATCTTTCAGGATTTCAGCATTGTGAAGTGTTCCCATACATATCCACATACATATGATATGTACAAGTGATGCATTGCATATTGTACAGTAAAGGGTCATTTGTGTTCTAAAACATGCACACTGATTGGAAAAAACACAGCATGCTTGTAGTAAATCAGGCATTGCTGATTGAAATGATCCCCAGGATTCATTCTGTACCAGTATTAATTTTCTGCAGCTAAGTAGCTACAGAGCTACTTTTTGACCATTACAAAAGAAACTAGTTCCAACCAGTGTATAGTTATACTTTTTTTGCTATACTCCCAAACATACATTATACCAAAAAACACATACAGTTTTGTGCCGCATAAAGAATAACAATAACCTGTAGTGTGGCACACCAACAGCAATTTTTCAGTATCACTCAGCATTGTTAAAGTTTATTTTCTTACAAATGCTGTTAGTGAAAAAATACAGATCATATAACTTTCATCATGTAGTACCTCAATTTAAAAACAATATATATTTTCATCTTTTTTTAAACACTTCACCTTTTTTTTCTTCAAAAACATGCATGCTGATTAGACAGACCAATCAATGTGCCCATTGCTAATTGACTATCCCTCTCATAAGTGACTAAAACTCATTTTCTTCCAGTAATTGGAGACCGTTAATTGATTAAAAAAATCTGTCAGAATGTTCAATGGACTGTGCATTCACTAGCACTTACAAGCTTGGTGCATGAGTACATATTCTGTGTGTCCTGGACTTCAAAGAGTTGGTGGAAAAAATGAAAGATCATTTATACGATGACATTATTTAGAAAAGTAAATTTTTTTTCTTAAATAATGTCATTGTATAATAGCAATAATGCACAAATGGTTGTAGGTAATGCCAGATTTACCCACATGTGGGTTTGTTTAATCACTTAGGCTTGACCCTTGTCATTAAAGCACACCAACCATGGATAAATCCTGAGACTTATTATGGAGCTGCATTAGAATTTTTTTAGGAATTTAGAGGCGGAGGATATGTACCTTGTGCAGGAGAGAAGAGATTGTCAGACATTTGGAGGAAACACAGTGGGGTGGTTAGTGTATTGCAATTTGGGTGGTTGGGATTTGTTAGGTGGGTGAATCTTCTGTGGAAGTAGGGAGAGGCTTTGGATAAATATTGCCGTGAGTTGAGTGAATGGAATAGACTGTTAAGGTCTGAAGAAAAGAGATCTTAGGAGAAGGTAAGTGCAATGGTTTATGGGCACCCAAGTTGCTTTGGAGAGTGTGGAGTAGCTGTATTCATATGTAGGAGAGTTAGTAATAAAAAGGAATTTTTGTCAGATGTAGACTGCATAGTAGATATGCTTTTGCTAGAGACATTGGCTGTAATTAGTAGTCCATTTTCAAACAGAGTTAAAAGAACTACTTTGCTTACTGTGTTTCTGGTTAAAGCAGACTGATATGTAGAAATTTTTCTGTTCCAGAAGAGCAGATTGACTTTCACAGTCCCCACAACTGACATTCACATGGCACATATTCCACTCTTTGTTAACTGGGTCTACTGGACCTGCATTTGCATCCCCCAGTCTGTACATGACCCACATCTAGGGCTGATGAAATGGTTGAGGAAACTGCTGCAGTGTCATGCTGTTCCTGTGGATTGGGAATACCTTACAAACTCTACTATGGTTGCCTTTGGGAGGTACTGGTATCCTTCTGCACATGTGCAATCTGTCAATCAAGAGGCATATCACTTGCAGCTAAGAGCTCACCTGACTTTTCATGCTGCAGTTATAGTGAGCCATGCTGCCCCCCTCAGGATGGATAAGACAGCATTAGCTGCTCACTCCAATCCTCCCCTGCCTGCTCCCTTCAATGTCAATGCATGTAGTTAAACATGGGTCATCTAAGGCACAACTGGCCTTTATCCTCTGTGCCATGGAAACAAAGCATCTTGTTTGTAGTTTTTCAGTGTGGGTGAAGCAGTTCAGGGATTAGTCAAGCTGTATATCTATACTTTTGAAGGTTGTTGTTGTTGTTTCTACTAGGATGTTATTAATGAATTTGATTTTTAGAAATTGGGAAATTTAGCTAGTTTTTGTGGAGGGCCTAACAACATAGTCTTAGTTTTTACATAACTGAGTAGAATTGTTGTTCTAGTTTGCAGCTATTTATTTTATTGAATAGATTGTTTATTTTTCTTTACTTAAGTCTATATGTTTACATAAACATTAACATAAGCTAAGTCTTACAGTTTCTACAATCTGAGTATAGGGACAGATGAATGCCTAAGTATACTCACATGCAGTAGGTAGCTGTATGGTGCATGCTCTGTACAAGACAATGTGGATCCATAGAACCCCCAACAATACCTATACCACTGATATATATTACAGCCCATAATGATGGGCAATGCATTTAACAGTTTTTTATGTAGTCCAAAATAACAACCAGTACATAGCTTACTTCCCCCCACTGAAACAGGACAAACTATTTGCTTTGATTTCATTGTCAGACCAGTTCCTCCTTCTTTTCTTTTTTTACTACAGTATATTGCTGCTAATACATTAAATACTTAAACACACATATAAATCTTTACTTAGTCTTCCTGGGCTTGTGTACTGTCCCATGTAATTATTCTTTGCCTGCTGTCAGCTTCTATTTTATACTGGCCAACTCATGCAGTTGTTAGCTATGTCTGGAGACCTTCTTAACTTATAATGGTTAAGGTGTTTGCCTTATAAACCGAAGGTGCTGGGCTTGATTCTCACATGGGGTAATTGGCTAGGCTTAAAATGGCCCACAACAGCAGTTAGACTAGTACTAATCTATGAACCTATGAACCTATGCAATTGCCAAAGCTTACCCATTGTTTTTCCCAACACTGTTACATTGTTAATTCAGTGGTTGGATCCTGTTCTATTCACCCTCGCTATACTTATGCTCATGCTGTGAACCTTACCCTACCCTAATTCCCACCCACCCCTCCATTCAATACTTGAACTATTCTAACTCAACCCTGACATCTCTCCCAACCAATCATTGCATTGAAACAATCAAATCATAACCCAGTAGCAGTTGTCCTACAATTAGCATTTCTGACTTGTTTACTGAAAGTGCTGCAACCTAGCATGCGTTTTTGGAAGTTCTACTGTTGTAACTTTAATGGCTTTTGCCAAGTAATATTTTAAAGTACAATCTAATATAATCATCAAAATCTAACTTACATATCATACAAATTGACTCTGACTCAAACCCTACTAGTGTGCATCCTCAGCATATTAGTACTCTTTACCAACTACCATACCTCCCTACTAAAGATAATTAATACTTACTAACCCCCAGGCTTCACAAAAAGTAAAACTTGTACAATGCTATAAGAAACTTGCTAAATTTGCAGCTCATACCACTTTAAGTACCCACCACTGCATGGCACAGAAAAACCTAAATTGGTTAGAACTGCCACATCAACTGACATATACACAACATCATTACACTTATAAAATTATTCAGCATCCATCTGCCTGTCCAGCACTAAAAAGCATTCTACACAACTATGTTCCCAGTTCTTCACTGAGATCCAGTGACTAAAATCTCTTGTCTGTCTAGAGACCTAGCAAATCTGCTGGGCATTGTCTGTATTTGTACAAGGTTGCTAAGGCCTGGAACTCCATACTTGTATTCATCAGGTCTATACACTCTCTCCCCTCTTACAAAACCACTCTGAATGAATTCCTAGCTAACACCTTACTTTGTTCTTGCTCAAAACCAGGATAAACTAAATGTGAGCAAGTACCTTTTCCTCCCTTCTACCTCCTTACTCTCCCTTCATCACTTACGTCCTTACTGCTATTTAAGTCTCTTCCCTGGCTTTCTCTTTAAATATACAATAAGATTGCTTTTCCCCTCACTTCATATTGCAATTTCTATCTCTGTTTTTTTAACTTAGCTTTATTTCTCTACAATCTGTCTAACATTTCTGTAAATATTAAATGATTGTCATATACATTGCATCAATTCTTAATCAATGCTTTTATATTATGTCTAATTTGTTATAATTATTTAAACTGCAGATGATTTTGTTTTATTTTTGAAGATTGTAAATTATTATTTCTTAAAATGTTTTGTAATAATTGGGAGGTTTTATTCCTGGGCCTCCACTGAAAATGGGCTTCTACCCAGTCAGACTTTCCTGGAAATCAAATGCCACTAAATAAATAACAAATAACCCCACAATCATTACACCAACAGTTACTAAGTCTCTAATTCACCACAGAACCCATGCTGTACCATCAAACCTTCTTAGATACTTTCAATTACAAATATCTTAAATTTAAGTATGCTAGCATAAAAATCCAATAAAACAATCCCAAATGCATTTTGGTACATACTTTCCTTGTTAAAATTTCCACCCAAAAAAATCAGTGGAGACATTCACCCAACACCTAACCTCACAGAAAAGAAAAACATCAATCAAATGCTGAAAGGTTAATTATTAGTGGCCCAGGAATGTGGACTATGTACATGTTGGTTTACAAAATCCATTGAACATGTGGGAGAAACAGACAAATGCAGATTATATAAAGCAGAACTGGAAAGAGCTGCATACATTGTTGCTGGATACAATACATTCCTGGAAGACGACCTGTATACTGAAAGGCATAATAACGTGGCAAGACTGTTGCCATACATCTTAACTGTAAAGATTTTTGCAGAATGTCCAGATATTTGCCTTATATCTTTGGTCTGTTTCTCATAAAATTCTGGTTTTCTGCCAAATCATTGGCAAATCATTGAGGCCTGAAGTCAGAAAATGAAGACAGACATTTGAGTTTCAGGCTTCATACCCTTCAAAAAATTTATGATGATGCAAAACTTGTTATTCTATCAACTTTCTCCTGATGCAAAACCTGTTATTCTATCAACTTTCTAAGTTTGTAAGAGCAATATTTAAAACATTTTCCTATTTCTGGGCCTTGGTTATTTATGGCTTTGTCCAGATTTCTTCCTCTAAGAGGTTGAGTGGTATGACTGTTGCATTTGAGGTTGTGCAAGCATTACAGTATTACAGTAGCTGAGACATTGGATACATGAGCCACAAAGCATTATATAGAATGGTGAAGATTATATCAAACGGAATCACCTGTTATCAATTGTGCAAAAAATAGATGCAAGAAAACCAGATATAGTAATTCATGAAAAGAAGATAAAACAGCACTGATCACTGAAATTGTTACATCCAGTAATTACAGTATCTTAAACACAGAGAGGCACAAGGTCATAAAATACTAAGATTTGCAGGCAATTTGGAAGAATGGCACCCAGACAGTTCCAATAATAGTAGGAGCAATGGTTCTCATACAAAAAGAATTTACAGGAGTCAGCTCTGTGCACATTGCTGGTGCTGCAAAGAGCATTGTTGGCTAACATCAAAAACTGAAACAATAATGATTTCATGAATTTCAATCATACTTTGACTTAGGAATGGGGTCCATTCCTGTCATGGTATTAGAAACCCAAAAGACTTTGAAAAATGTATGCAAAGATGGCGGCACCCTGAATGGCTGCTGCTACTCTGGCTCCCAAATGTGCATTTCATGTTTTATGTAGTTTATGTAGTTTTCTGTCAGTATGCCATCTGTTTGAGCTCCCTTTTTGTTGTTGGGTGTGTGCTGACAGCAGCAGTGGTATTTTTTCTGCTTGATTCTAGAGGATTAGCCTTGAGTTTTTGTTTCTTTCAGCAACCTTTAAGCTGATCACATTTATTTCGGGCCTTCAGAGATGACGGTTGTATCAAGTGCAGGAATCGGAGCCTGCTTGTGGATTTATGGACTCTTTTGGTTCTGTTGGGTCAAGGGATTAGGTTGTAATTTGGAACATTGCTGGTTTTGGAGGATGGAGCTGATGATCTTGGTGAGGATGGTGTGGATGGACAGGATTGTTGAGGCCAATGTAAATCATTCAGGTAGCAGTGTGCCAGTAATGGGATTGGAGTGATCGGAGATGAGTGGACTGGGACTTCAAACATTTGTTGGTGTTTGAGAAGGAGTTGGCAATAGAGTGGATGGCTGTGATCACTGAAATCATCACTGGGATGGGCACAGGATGGTTATTTGCAGCTTTGATAGCTTTGGATCACTTGGACTCTGTTGTTGCTGTTGGTGTTATTGCTGTTGTTATGTGCATTATTTTTAAGTGTACATTTTTACACATAAGCTTAGAGAAACATAATTTCATTCAGCTGTGCACTTGCTGTATGGTTTGCATGACAATAAAGTTTTACTTTGACTTTGGCATTGAAAATTACATCGGGACACCACAGTTTAATAATGCAGAACTATTGATATTATACCTCACAATCAATAATAGGGAAACACCTTGTTTAGCAGCCCACCTGATAAAACATCATCACTGTGGAAAATATTCTATACTGGATATTCCACCATATACAACATAAAACAATAATACTAGTAGACCTAAATATATACTGGCAGCTTATCAATAGTAACACCCCATCTGGTTCCATAAATCTATATGGCTTTGCACAATTAATTACATCAGTTACTAAAGTCCACAAAAGTACCAATAGGAAATCAGTCTTAGACTACAGTCTTGCTAACAGACCCAACAAAATTAGGGCAGCTTGTAACCCTCCAGACAACCTAAGTTACCATCAACCTACTTAAACTCTCACTGAATGGAGAGATATTAGGGGTCTGAATGCAGAGATGATAAGTCAGCAAGCAAAGAAGAGTAGTATTGCTGGAACTGAATTCATCCTAAAGTCTCAGTGAGTACCTTTGCAAGGTGGACCCTGTTTTTCACAAAATCTCATCAAGTTAGCATTGATATGTAGACTGTATTTTGTATAGTATATATCCAGACAGAAGGTATACAAAGAGATTAAGAGAGAATTCAGAGGAAAGAAAAATACTTCAACAAGAAAAATTGTCAAAAGCTTCAAATAAAAATTTGTGTTCATTAATACAACAGATTTATGAAAAACATTACATAGACCAGGAAACATTGGGCCATTTGGAAAAAGAAACAACTGAGAAAGTGCGAAAATATAAAGAAAAAATCTAGAGACTTGAAAGGTATAAAAAAGAAATATGGACATGAGAATGAAAGAGAGATCTGATATGGCACAATATTTATTCAAAGGAGAAAGTTAAGTTAATCAACACAAAAAAGGCAGCTCCAAAGATACTTAAAGAGAAATACAGGTAAAGACATCCAGATATGGAAAAAATCACAATGAAAAAATAAGATCACAAAGAGGGAATGTAAAACAGAAAATGAGTAATGTAGAAGTAAAAAAACAGAAGTAGTTATAGAGTACTTGTGAAGTGAAGGATTTAGTGCAGAAAGTCTATCACATGTTATGTCACAGCATGATGGAATAATGAGTCCCCAAATTAAGGAGAAACTTATGAAGCAGGAGACATCTAAAGAAGAAATATGGACCCGGGAAAGAAAAAGGTATTTAATATGGTGCAATATTTATGCAAAGGAAAAAGTAGAACAAATCATTACAAAAAGACCAACATCAAACATATTTGAAGGAAATACAGGCAAAGGCATCTGGACATGGAAATGTTTACAATACAAAAAAAAAATAAGAAAACAAAGGCGAAAAGAAGAAAAGAGGATTAGTAATGGAGAAATCAAAGAAATATAAGCTGAGGTTGTAGATTACATGCAAAGTGAAGGATTTAGTGTAGAAAATCTAACTCAGATAACACAGCAGGATAGGAATGGATCCCCAAATTAAGGAAAAAACAGTGAAGCAGAAAATATCTGATCCATTGCCATAAGAAGATACTTTGGAGCCTTCCATAGAAAAGCAGCACAAGCAGTCAGTTGGAGTTGCACAGCAAGGGGAGGAACAAGAAACTGTGGCACCTCTGATGCAGTCAGTGTTGTGGAGTGATAGGCCAGTGAGTTCCCATATGAAAGAGCAATGGATGACACAGTAAGAAACTGAAGAGAATGTGGCACAGGAGGACGCTCTGGAACTTTCTATAGAATTCCCACAGGAAATGGAGAACAAAGAATGTGCCCCCAGTTTAAAAGGACATGATTTAAGAGAAGAGTTGCTTGATTTAATAGAAATAGACAGACATATAAAGATCAATGAAAGAACTAGACTACAGAAAGTAAAAAAAAACCCAAATGTTAAAAGTTTGATAAAACAAATGAGCATAGTAATTAGGACTGTCCATAGAGATACATGTGATATAACAAAAGTAAATAGGATATATTACTGTGCAGCTTAATTAATGACATATAAAGTCTTATCACAAAAACACAGGATAGTAAGGGAAAGGAAAGGGAGAAATCGAATACCATCATGAAAGTATTGAATAGAGAAAACTATAAAGCAATTAAGACAAGATGTATCACTGTTAAAAGAGTATAGCAGAGGGAGCAGATCAACAGAACTACTCAGAAACATAGACATGATAAAAGCAATGTGCAGCACCCGAACAGATCAGGATCTGTCATGTACTATCGCAAATATTAAACTAAAAATATCAGCACAGGCAGAAAAACTTAGGTCACTTGCCATATAATGATATTTTGGAGTCTTCCAAAGTTGATTGCCTATCAGTACTTTTGTGAACTCTATTAACTGATGTAATTAATTGTTCAGATAAATATAAAGGAAAAGTACAAAGTAAGCAATTTACTGATGACCAAAAAAGTTTTATAGAGAATTAGGAAACAAGACAAAAGGAATTGAAACACCACCAAAAAAGAAGAAATAGATACATTTTGGAGAAATATCTATGAAGATCCTGTGGAACATAACAAATGGATAGAAGTTAAAGAAAGAATAAGACGTTCAAATGTACAGTATATGAAATGGGATGAAGTAATGGTCAGAGAGATTGAAATAAAGTTAAAACAAACTCCTAATTGTAAAACACCAGGCCCAGATGTAGTACCTAACCTCTCTCTAAAAAAGTGTTAATATCTTTACATGAAGATTTAGCCATGAGTAAGAACTGTTTATATCCGCACCCTAACAAGACACCAGCTTGGTTATCCATAGGGAAAACAATACTACTACTTAAGAGTGAACCTGCAAGCTATCCAATAATTTGCCTTTGACAATGTGTAAACTATACACTGGAATTACTGCAAATAGAGTTTAGATTCATTTAAAAATCATGGCAATAGAACAAAAGGGTGATAAAAAAAGTCATTTGGAACAAAAGATCATTTATAGTTAAATAAAGTCATAATGGAGAACTGTAAAAAGGGAAATAATGTAAGTATGGCATGGATAGACTATAAAAAAGTATTTGACAGTATCCCACATTCATGGATAAAAGAGTGCTCAAAAATGTATAAGGTACACTCTACATTGATAGATTTCATTACAGCAACCATGAAACAGTTTCAATCTGCCCCAAATATCACTCACAAGACCCAAATGTAATGAAAATTTTGAAACATGAGGACAATAAGTCTAAGGTAACTTCAATGCTTAGTTTAGCAGAAGCATATCAGTGTCTGGTGGGAATGGAAATCAAACCAGAAGTAGATAAAAATCAGGCAGCAACTGAATGTGCCAAAAACAAAAGAAAGAATATAAGGTGGAGGAACAAATGAAAAGGCAAGAAAACTGGAAATGTGTAAGTAGTGTTGCAAGTATAGAAAAGGCTTGGAACAACCTCATTTTGATGAGGCTCAAATGCAGGAATGCTTAAGGCGAGGTGAATTTAAACCAAAAGACGAAAAGGTTAATATTGGTGGTCCAAGACAGTGGAAGACATACATATTGGTTTACAAAGTCCATTGAACATGTGGGAGAAACAGACAAATGTAGGTTTTGTAAAACAGAATTGGTAGTAGTCACACATCTTCTTGCTGGATGTGACATACTAATGGCAAAAGGATTGTATACTTCTTCTTCTTCTTCTTCTTTCGGCTGCTCCCATTAGGGGTCACCACAGCAGATCACGTTTCCATTTCTTTCTGTCCTCTGCATCTTGCTCTGTCACACCAACCACCTGCATGTCTTCTCTCACCACATCCATGAACCGTATCTTAGGCCTTCCTCTTTTCCTGTTACCTGGCAGCTTCATCCTTAGCATCTTTTTCCCAATATACTCTGCATCCCTCCTCAGCACATGTCCAAACCAATGTAATCTTGCCTCTCTGGCTTTGTCCCCAAACCTTCCAACCTGGGCTGACCCTCTAATATACTTATTCCTAATCCTGTCCATCCTCGTCCCACCTAGTGCAAATCTTAACATCTTCAACTCTGCCACGTCAAGCTCTGGCTCCTGCCTTTTGTCAATGCCACTGTCTCCAACCCATATAACATAGCTGGTCTCACCACCCTCTTGTAGATCTTCCCTTTCACTCTTACTGGTACTCGTCTGCCACAAATCACTCCTGACACTCTTCTCCACCCACTCCATCCTGCCTGTACTCTCTTCTTCACCTCTCTTCCACACTCACCATTACTCTGAACTGTTGATCCCAAATATTTCAACTCATCCACCTTCGCCACCTTTACTCCCTGCATCCTCACCATTCTTCTATCCTTCCTCTCATTCACACACATATATTCTGTCTTAGTCCTGCTGACCTTCATTCCTCTTCTCTCTAGAGCATATCTCCACCTCTCCAGGGTCTCCTCCACCTGTTCCCTACTCTCACTACAGATCACAATGTCATCTGCAAACATCATAGTCCACGGAGACTCCTGTCTGATCTCATCTGTCAACCTGTCCATCACCACTGCAAATAAGATAGGGCTCAGAGCTGATCTTTGATGTAATACCACCTCCACCTTAAACGCATCTGTCACTCTCACCACAGACCTCACCGCTGTCATGCTACCCTCGTACATATCCTGTACCACTCTTAAATACTTCTCTGACACTCCTGACTTCCTCATACAATACCACAACTCCTCTCTAGGCACCCTGTCATATGCTTTCTCTAAATCCACAAAGACATAATGCAACTCCTTCTCACCTTCTCTGTACTTCTCCATCAACACCCTCAGAGCAAACATTGCATCTGTAGTGCTCTTTCCTGGCATAAAACCATACTGCTGATCACTAATCATCACGTCCCTTCTTAACCTAGCTTCCACTACTCTTTCCCATAACATCATGTTGTGACTGATCAATTTAATCCCTCTGTAGTTACTACAGCTCTGCACATCACCCTTATTCTTAAAAATCGGTACCAAAACACTTTTTCTCCATTCCTCAGACATCCTCTTACTTTCCAAGATTTCATTAAACAATCTACTTAAAAACTCCACTGCCATTTCACCTAAAAACACCCATGCTTCCACAGGTATGTCATCTGGACCAACAGCTTTGCCGTTCTTCATCCTCTTCTTAGCTATCCTTACTTCCTCCTTGATAATCCACTGCACTTCATGATTTACTATCTGCACATCATCCAACCTTCTCTCCCTCTCATTCTCTTCATTCATCAGCCCCTCAAAGTACTCTTTCCATCTGCTCAACACACTCTCCTCACTTGTGAGTACGTTTCCCTCATTATCCTTTATCACCCTTACCTGCTGCACATCTTTACTAACTTGGTCCCTCTGTCTAGCCAATCAGTACAGGTCTTTTTCTCCCTCCTTAGTGTCCAACCTTTTATACAACTCTTCATACACCTTATCCTTAGACTTTGCCACCTCTCTCTTTGCCATGCACCTCATCTCCTTATACTCTTGTCTACTTTCTTCATCTCTCTGACAATCCCACTTCTTCTTCGCCAACTTCTTTCTTTGTATACTCTCCTGTACTTCTCCATTCCACCCCCAGGTCTCCTTGTCCTCCTTCCTCTTTCCAGATGTCACACTGAGCACCTTTCTAGCCATCTCTCTTATTAGCTCTGCTGTAATTACCCAGCTATTTGGTAACTCTTCACTGCCACCCATTGCCTGTCTTAACTCTTCCCTGAACATCACCTCACAATTACCCTTTTTCAATTTCCACCATTTGATCCTTGGTGCTGCCCTCACACTCATCCTCCTCTTGTTGATCACCAATGTCATCCTACAAACCACCATCCTATGCTGCCTAACTACACTTTCCCCTGCCACCACTTTACAGTCCCCAATCTCCTTCAGACTGTCCCTTCTACATAAGGTATAATCCACCTGTGTGCATCTTCCTCCACTCTTGTATGTCACCCTATGCTCCTCCCTCTTGTTAAAATACATATTCATCAGAGCCATGTCCATCCTTTTCGCAAAATCCTTTACCATCTGACCTTTGCGTAACACCATACCTACCCATCACTTCCTCATCCCCTCTGTTCCCTTCACCAACATGCCCATTGAAATCTGCTCCAATCACTAGTCTCTCACCCTTGGGTACAGTCATCACCACTTCATTCAACTCACTCCAAATTTTTTCTTTCTCATAGACATAATAATTAGGAAGACTGCTGCATTGGGGATTGTGCAAACATTATAATATTAAGGTAGTTGAAAAACACTGGAAACATGAGTCACAAAGCATTATAGAAAATGATAGACATTTATATCACATGGGCTCACCCATTGCCAACAGTTCAAAAAATAGATGCAAGAAAAACAGACATAGTAGTCCAGGAAGTGAAGATAAAAGTAGCATTGATCATTGAAATTGCTACACCCAGTGACTACAGTGTCTTACATGCAGAGAGGCACAAAGTCATAAAATACTAAAATTGCCAAGCAGAAGCGAGGGCAGTGTTGAAGAAAAATACCCAGACAGTCCCAGAAGTTGTAGGAGTGATGGGTCTTATCAAACAGAATTTGCAATCATACTTAGATAGTTACTGATACATGTGACTCTGTATAAATTGCAGAAGGAGTCATTAATGGGCACATTGCGGGTGCTGTGAAAAGCATTTCTGGCTAACATCAAAGATTGAAACAATATTAATTTCATGACTTTTAATCATACTTTGACTCAGGAATGGGGTCCACTCATGTCACGGTATGAGAAATCCAAAAGACTTGGAGAAATTAAAAAAGTCAGAAGGTTACAATATTCAAGATATACTTATAATTTACAACCAAGTTCGTAACTCAAAAAACATTGACGGACACTTTTATCAAATCCTTAACAGAATTTAAATGGACAATACTAAAATCTATGCCCCTAGACTCTACTGTCACAAACTTCAAAAAGATAATCCTAAAAATTCTCCATAACCTTGCCAGATTCCGTACCAAAAGGGTCAAATCCAAATCTGCACCATGGCTAGGAAAGGAAAGTAAGACATTAATGTTACACTGTGATAAAACCTGGAAAGAGTGGCTCAAAAAAAGAACACGTAATACATTTCACCATTTCAGACAACTAAGGAATGAGACAAAATAAGAAATAAAACATGACAAGCAAACCAATTATAACATCCTCCAAAATAAATATCAAGACAATCCAAAACTCTTCTGGATATCCATAAACAAACATTTACATCCAACCCAATCTACAACCCCACCCCTACATTCAATAATACTACTAATTCAACTCCAACACAGTTTAACAACTATTTTATACAGACTGTATTGTCCCTCATAAATATTAATACTTCCACTTCACTCTCAGTACCTGGATCTGCTAAATATCCTCAGCTCTTTGACTTCAGTGCAGTGACTACCTCCATGATTAAAAAACGTTTACATAAACAAAATCCAAACACCCTAGCTGCTGACCAACTCCTCTCACACTACTTAAAAATGTCTGCAGATGCAATTGCTTGTTTTTTCTGATCTCTATATTGATTAATAGATCAATATCCAAGAAATGAATTACTTCCGTCTGGGAAAAATTCCTTTATTATACCTTTACACAAAGGAGGCATATCTACAGAGTTTAATAATTACAGACCTACTGCAATCCTTTTTCCTCATCAAAAATACTTGAAAAGTTTATTCATATTCAGCTTCTACATCACCTAAATCCAAATAATCTGCTCTCTGAAACACAGCATTGTTTAAGATCCCACCACAGCACAACCACCACCTTCCCTCACTTCATTAACACTATAACCCAGCATAGGCACAATGGTAACCTAATGCCAACAACGTTTGTAGACTTATACAAAGTATTTGACATTGAATCACACCAACATTTATTTACTGACCTATCTTCTATAGGTCTCTTTATCCTCCCATAAATGGTTCCTTAGTTATTTGTCTGGAAGGCAACAAGCATCAAATGGCAACAGGACAGCTCTTCCTCTTTTCTGTTTTTCCATAGGTGTCCCACCAGGGTCTATACTAGGACCCTTTCATTTTAATGTTTTTATAAATAAGCTTCATACTGCCATAGACCAAGCAAATACAGTACAGTACATAGATAATTTGACTTTAATATGTACAGCTCCCACAGTATCCATACACTAAGAAATCACTCTAATTTATGTTCAACTGAAACATGGCTGAAAAATATAAACCTATTTCTTAATCCCAAGGCTCACCCCTGCACCTCTCTGAACCATGCATATTAACTCAATGGTTGGACCAACTTAAATAAAAGACAGATCTCTCAAAACAAGTGTGTTGCTGCTGGTGGAAACTTAGAAATCACACTAGCAATGATTTATTTTGGGAAACAGCATTTGGTGTTATACCTCCTATATGTAGATTTAAGATTCTCCGACACTTATATGGTCTCTGTTCCAGGCTAAGATGGCCACAGTAAAGTGCAGACATACCCATATAAGACTCTGAAATCTGTTTTTTTTTTAATTGTGGAAGTATCAACATTTGTTCAACTACCTCTTGGACAGATTCAGCTTTTTCACTTATACTTTCTACAACAGTCAATATTGCTTATGTTCCGTATAATATGTAATTTTATTCTGTTGCTATGTTTTTAGTAACTTTAATTACCAAATAACATGGAAAAAAGGTTACTATACAGTATCAAGCAGGAAACATATTGGGAAGCAAATAGCTTAAATTAAATGAACACATTCAATGACATATGAAAATCAATAATATTCACTCATATTTAACTGTTACCATGGTGGTGCAGTGTGTTCTGCCAAAATGTTCTTTCTTCCTTTCCTTCTTTCTGTAGGAATGCTTCTCACCATCACTTTAATCTACATTCAAATTTGTAAATGCTTAATTTCCAGTACATTCACCTGCTTACTCTTCAATAATATCACCTTATGTCATCGATGATACTAGGCTAGTGGCACAGAGGCCCTTATAAGCCTAGCCAAGAATTTCACCCATGTTCTCACAAAGTCAGCACCTGTTTCCCCTGTCCAGCAGGGACACAGGTGGGATTCCAGGGGTGTATTTTATGTTTCCCATCCAGTCATCCAGGTTCCTCTTAAAGAGGGCTAGTGAGGTATTATGCTTGCTATGGAGAGGGAGCCTATTCCACAGATATGTATACAGTAGGGCTTTCTTTGTCATGCAGGTTGTAACCCTTTTTTTATAATGCCACAAAACTACATTATGTAGTCTTTACACTTTCTCTGGCTTCACTTTCGTCCCCTAATTGTCCCCTAATTTGTTTCTAGTTTTACAAGAGTGCACTGTTACCTTTCTGGCAATGAACCTCTTTGTACTTTGCACCTTCTTAGCTGATTATAAACAGAAAGCTTTAATGAAGAAAACAGATAAGAATCCCATGTATTTTGATGCAGTGTTCTGCATACTATTTTATTTAACTATTTCAAAATTAAATGTATACCTTAGAGAAAAAAATATACTTCACGTGAGAGGTTGACAATAATTATAATTATCAGACTGATGATTCTATCTATAATAATAAAAGTAAAATCATTCTACTTTGAATTTGTGTAGAACTTGTTCATATATTTCTAGAGAAGTGATGACATTTCCATTCAATATTGTTTGCTTTTTCACCTACACTTTTAGCAGCTAGCTGTTTCACCACAGAAATTTTTATTTCCTATGTGGCATTTAAAAGAAGAAAATAACTGCAGGCCGAAGCCATGGTACAGATTTTTCTCCAATGAAAAATTATTGATTCTTTAAGTCTTGCTAAATCAATGAGTCCTGACCTTTAAACACTTACTACGCAGTTGTTGTGGGCATTCACACTGTTGACAATATCACAAAGGTACCCATGAGGAAATGGAGCATGAAATAAATATCTCTAATATAAATATACTTCGAAGTGGATGATAAAATGACCACACATTTCTTGTTGCTAGTGCTAAAGGAGTAGTACCTTCTTATTGCTATAGCTAGCACTAGTAAGAATTAAACAGTTGTTGAAGTACTTTTAACATTTCTTTCCACTTTTCTTTAACCAGGACACGAATATATACTTATTTAGTACATTTTCTGTCATTCTCTTTATTGTCATTTCAGCTTAGAGAAGGAAGTGGAAAAAAGAAATAATATCAGGAGAATGTCAAAGCAGCAATGTATCACAAGTATGCAAAAATGTCAGCATATGGGAAAGCCTACCTATTTGTAAATACAAACTAATATATATTTATAAATACAAATAAACACATTTTTTTCTATTTTAGTCAGAGATATTTCTGCAAATACAAGGTTTATGCATCTTCCCATTTTCCCTAGCAGCATTATATATATTAAGATGTCAGTACATACATGCCATTTCTCTATATAATTTTAAATGAAATAAAATTATTCATTCATTAATTTTTGAATGGCAAAACCATTTTTAACTCAACTACAGTAAACAAGTTAACAGATTATTTAAACTAAATAGCTACAAGTTTAATTTAAAAATATCATAACATAAACACTAAACAGTGTAGCAGATAATCTAAAGATATTTGTTTATATTCTAAATACATTTTACTAGTATGTCCTTTTCCTGGGGATGTTTACATATATATAGTAGAGATCAAATAAGTGGAACTGCACATTGCTCTGGTGATGCTGACAACTCCAATTTTTCATCCCTGTGCTGATGAAATTGGGGTAAATGCATTTATTTAAAAAAAAAATTGTTTTCATGTCAAGTACAATGGAGAAATAAAATAAAAAATGCATTTGCCAGCAGAAGATGAAAATCAGTGTATATTGTGGTACTACAGTTTAGTAGCCTTCAACACATATGACTTAATGTCCTTGCTAATTCTTTATCAGCTTGCTGTTGGGGATGTTGAGAAAAAAAGTGAGTTCAGCTACCAAAGACCCATCATATTGTAACATCTTCTGGATGAACTCCAAATGCTATTCTAATTTCCTTGAAATTATTTATTTACTTTCAGATTTTTTTAGCTCAGTTAGAAGTCATGTTTCAGACATCTGACTGAGCTCAATTCAAAAGCAACAGCATGATCCTTTTATTGCGTTCAACCATGTCATGTTTCAGCTATAAGTAATGAGATTTCTGAACATCAACACATAATATCAATACTGAACAGCAAAAGGGTCTAAAATAAGTAATTAAACTATCAATCACACAAACTCTTCATAAATTACATACTGCTAAGGAAGAAGGGCTGAGATGATTTCATAATGCTATATATCCTTGTTTTAGGGGACGCTTTCTTCCAGATTCTTCAGAATTTAATTATCAAGAAACCTAAGACAGTTCTTTATAAGTTCTGCAATTCTCTGTAATGGTACATCCACAAACAGAGGACAGTACTGTAGTTCAATGATTAAAAACTCAGTTTCAGAGTTTCAGAATTTGGGGTTCAGTTATCTAGACCTCCAATCAACAATTTTTCCTCATATCTTTGTGGCTTTTCTCTGTGCATGCTATTTTCTTTCTAAAATATGCTAATTGATTTGCTCTATTTTGTTCACATATATATTATTTATCCTTGTCCATCTTAGCCAGGATATCAGTGAAAATAGTTCAAACTGACCACTTCCACTACCCAAATACCAACATATTTAAATAAAAAAATAACAATAAATACATCTAAGTGTGGGACACTATGTAAGAACTCAGAGTATAGCTCTCTGAATAAAGCAAGACATGTTTCATTGAACATATATCCAAATGACATTTGCAGTACTTGTATTTCAGATCCTATGTAGTAGGAAGTATGAAATTTACAAAATGCTGATATTTAAATATATATTTGACTAATTTATTAAAGAAAAGAAAATGATTATAGAGGTAATTGATTGCAGAATGGAGCTAAAAGGTCAATATAAGGATACATTTATAGGGGAGTATCAGTAATGAAGGGGTAGAGTATCAAAGAGGTTTGTGTTAATGTGGAATTATATAGTGGTACAGGCTGAGATCAAGTGGAATCTTTATACAAAAAGATTTAACTGATTATATTATTCTCAGTAAATTAAAAATACACTTTCTGTACCAGACACTAATATAACACATTGCAAACATAATAATGTGATAGTCCTTTCAGATGCTAATCGATAGTGCTGTAATACCATGAGGGGATTCCAAAAGAAAGCTTTTAGAATAATATCAGCAAGTTGTTAAAGTGAAATGTTCATGCTATATGTCAAAGTACAAATCTCTAAACCAAGAACCCAATTTCATGTTGGAATGCACAACAAAAGAATTACAGGGGAATTTACACTAAGATAATTAACAAGTAGTACTAAAATTCACAATCATGACATTTCCTTATTACCACCCCCAGTTACAGCTGGTAAGAGCTCAGTTTGTAGACATCAATGCAAATCACATAGACAAGTATATAAAACAAGCTTGTCAGTTTCTGTAGGTTTGGAGAAAACAATATGGATTGCTCTAAAATCTAATATATATATATATAATATATAAATATAAATATAAATAGAAGAGATTTAACTCACTGTCAGAAAATGTGACTAGTTTAGTAGGGATAGACAGCCCTATTTTCAACATGTAAGGAAGAACACCAAATCTTGAATGCTATCATTTAATTTAATAAAATGTAAAAGTGTATGGTAAGCACTCATGAAATCACAAACATTAGTAGTCATGAATTGATTGAGACACTGACAAGCAACTATTAATGCATAGTAAACAAACATAAGTAACAAAGTAGGTTAAGTAGGTTACTGATTATTCACTATAATCTTTTCAAGTATGGTACAAAATCAGCATTATCGATTGACTGATGATTATTAAAATAATGAGCTTTCATTGTCATTAGGAAAAATTGCAGGAATTAGTCAAACAAGTAAGTTTTCTGCATATTTGACCTGGCAAAAATTTTACACTGGGCGTCTTTTCTGACATAACCCTCCTCATTTATCCAGGCTTGGGACGAGCATGAAGAAATACATTGGCTTGTGCATCCCCCAGTGGCTGGGTTAACCCAGGTTAACAATGACCACCACCAGTACTCTTAGCCAAACAGGGTGCTGGTGGAAATTAGGTTACTGTTGGACAAAAGAGAAGGAGAAGAAGAGGGGGAAGGCATGCCTGGAGGCAGGAGAAGGGGAATAAGGTTAAGAATGTGGAATTGACTGTAGGAACTTTGAATGTTGACAGTGTGACTGGTAATTGGAGACAGCTAGCTGATATGATGGAGAGAAGGAATGTATATGTATTGTGCATGCAAGAGATCAGATTGAAGGGAAGTAAGGCCAGGTGTATCGGAGGTGGGTTCAAATTGTTCTACCATGGTGTGGATGGGAGGAGAAATAGGGTAGGGGTTATCCTGAAGGAACAATATGTCAAGAGTGTTTTTTGAGGTGCAAAGAGTGCCAGCTAGAGTGATGTTTACTTAGCTGGAAATTGATGATGTGATGATGAATGTTGTTAGTGCATATGCTCCACAAGTTGAGTGTGCAATGGATGAGAAAGAAAAAATTTGGATTGAGTTGGATGAAGTGATGGAGAATGTACCCAAGGGTGAAGAGTGGTGATTGGAGCAGATTTCTATGGGTATGTGGTGAAAGGAACAGAGGGGATGAGGAGGTGATGGGTAGGTATGGTGTTATGGAGACGAATACAAAAGGTCAGATGGTAGTGGAATTTGTAAAAAGGATGGACATGGCTGTGGTGAATATATATTTTAGGAAGAGGGAGGAGCATAGTGTGACATAAAAGAGTGGAGGAAGATGCATATAGGTAGATTATATCCTATGAAGGAGGGGCAGTCTGAAGGAGATAGACTGTAAAGTGGTGACAGGGGAAAATATCGTTAGGCAGCATAGGATGGTGGTCTGTAGGATGATGTTTTCAATCAAGAAGATGAGAGTGAGGACAGTCCCAAGGATCAAATGGTGGAAGTTGAAAGAGGATGACTGTAAGGTAGAATTCAGGAAAGAGTTAAGACATGCACTGCGTGGCAGTGAAGAGTTATCAGATAGCTCAGCAGTCACAGCAGAGGTAGTAAGGGAGATAGCTAGAAAGGTGCTTGGTGTGACACCTAGACAGAGGAAGAAGTACAAGGAAACCTGGTGGTGGAATGAGGAAGTACAAGAAATTATACAAAGGAAAAGGTTGGCAAAAACGAAGTGGGATTGTTAGAGAGATAAAGAAAGTAGATAGGAGTACAAGGTGATGAGGCGTATGGTGAGGAGAGAGGTGGTAAAGGCTCAAGTTGTTTGAAAAGTTGGACACTAAGGAGGGAGAAAAGAACCTGTACTGATTGGCTACACAGAGGGACTGAGCTGGGAAAGATGTGCAACAGGTTAGGGTGATAAAGGATAACAAGGGAAATGTACTCAGAAGTGAGGAGAGTACGTTGAGCAGATGGAAAAAGTACTTTGAGGGGCTCATGAATGAATAGAATGAGAGAGAAAGAAGGTTGGATGATGTGGGGATAGTGAATCAGGAAGTGCATCAGATTAACAAGGAGGAAGTAAGGACAGCTATGAAGAGAATGAAGAAAGGAAAGGATGGTGGTCTAGCTGACATACCTTTGGAAGCATGGAAGTGTTTAGGATAGATGGCAGTGGTGTTTTTAACCAGATTGTTTAACAAAATCTTGGAGGGTGAGAAGCATATTGGTACCACTTTTTAAGTATAAGGGTGATGTGCAGAGCTGCAGTAACTACAAAGGGATAAAACTGATCAGCCACAGCATGAGGTTATGGGAAAGAGTAGTGGAAGTTAGGTTAAGAAGGGAGGTGATGATTAGTGAGCAGCAGTACAGTTTTGTACCAGGAAAGAGCACTACAGATTGATGTTTTCTCTGAGGGTGTTGATGGAGATGTATAGAGAAGGTGAGAAGGAGTTGCATTGGGCCTTTGTGGACTTAGAGAAAGCATAAGACATGGTGCCTAGAAAGGCCTTGTGCTATTGTTTGAGAAAATCAGGAGTGGCAAGGAAGTATGTAAGAGTTATACAGGATTTGTCCAAGGGCAGTGTCTAATCTAACCTCAGAATATCCCCCTAAAAACTTCATACAGAAATCATCAGGGTCTACTTATTAGTTTTCCCTCCAATATCTGGCAGTACCCTGTATAGATGCAGACACACTGAGTCAACATTTTTCCTGTAAAAACACCCTTGAAATTTCACCAATGCCTATTTGTGCACATGGCAACTAGTTTGCAGTGACAAGCACTGCCCCCAAAGTTGCAAACCAGATACTTCTGGCATTACTGTATTTTAGCATGCACCTGGTTTTATCTGTACCTTTACTGTATACTATTCTGTATATTATAATATGCTATTATTATATCTCAATTTTACAACTTTTTTTCTTTTTTCTTTTCCCTCTTTTGCACAATGTTGAGTTCTTATATACTTAATGTGCTTTAATCTTAAGTGTATTTCTGGAGCTTTTCTCCTCAGGTCTCCACTGAAAATGGGCCAATGGCTCAGTTGGACTAACCCGGTTAACAAATGGCAAATAAATAAATAAATACTCTATTCTCTCCGCAACAGTCTAATGAATAAGAAGGACATGTTACCATGGATATCAACTTTTACACTGTCTCCATTAGAAGCAGCCTTAGGTCAGCTGATGCCCTAGGCAAAAAGGCTCCACGGCGCCCCCACCACATCACCTGGTTCCCCCATCCCGGCCTACAAACCCCAAATAAATACTAGAAAAGTGTCCCTGCTAGAGTGGCACCCTAGGCGGCTGCCTAGTTGGCCTATGCCTAAGGCCGGCCATGCCTACATACCCACCACCTGGAAGAAAGCATACATTCTTCCCCTGTATAAAGGTGGTAACAATTCTGACACCTCTAACTTCCGCCCAATCACTAAACTTTCCCCCATTTCCAAGATCTTAGAAAAATACATACACTCCCAGCTTCTGCAATATCTACTACACAACAATCTTCTTTTCCCCTATCAACATGGTTTCAGACCCGCCCACAGTACTATCACTGCTCTACTGTCTTTCACAAATACTGTTAACCAAGCTCGCAATGAAGGAAAACTGGTCTCCTCCCTCTTCCTCGATCTTTCTAAGGCATTCAACACTATCACCCATTCCGTTCTCCTCTGCAAGCTTTCCACACTGAGTATATCTCCACCAGCTTTACTCTCGTTTTCCAGCTACCTATCCAATAGAAAGCAATCCACTAGATGGGATGCCTCTGCCTCACCATTCCTAGACACTCCCACTGGAGTGCCTCAATGATCCATATTAGCCCCCCTTATTTTCAGTATTTTTATCAAAGACTTTCACTCTTTTGTTCCCAGCAACTCTGTTATTCAATATGCAGATGACTCAACTATAATCTGCACCACCACAACCATACCTGAACTACCACACTCAGCAAGCATTCTCATTCATTGAAAACTGGATGTCCACTAACCACCTTGCACTCAACCCAAACAAAACCAAACTTCTTCTCTTCACTCCAAACAAAAACATCACAATAAACAAACCTGACTTCAAAATCTACTCACTCAACAAAACCACCTTAGAAGTCATCTCACATACAAAACTGCTAGGTGTTATCATTGATGAAGGCTTAACCTTCGATCATCACATTCACAACAACATCAAAAAAACCCACCAAAAGCTAGGAACCCTATACAGACATAAACACTTCCTAAGCCTCACCACCAGACAAACCCTGGCCTCTACATTCTTACTACCAAACTTATTATATGGTGCCCCCTTACAAACATTCACACATGTTTAAAAACCAAAATGGAAATCTGTTATAACAAAATCGCAAGATTCGCAACCAATGCCACCTACTCCTCCCACGACTGTTCCTCACTTCACACACTAAAATGCCTTGAATTACCACAATATCTCACATATCAACAGCTTACCATAGCCCACAAAATAATATATAAACCCCTCAACTGTCTAGCCATTTCCTCATCACTAACTCAATACCACCAAAATAGACCACTCAGATCAAACAATGAGACCCTGCTAGTCGTGCAAAAACCTACACTCCCCTCTGGTCAGGCTCTCTATTCCTTCTACATTGCCAAACTCTGGAACGTACTCCGATCAGGACTTAGATCCACCCTTGATGCTATCTCCTTCAAAAGCACCCTACATCTCTATCTAATTACCCACTGGCAATGCTGCTGCTCCATGCCCCATATAACCTGATCCCCTAACTACTATCTCACTCATTTTCACTACCCATCCACCTATCTTCCCCACTACTATCACTCTCTTACTCATCTCACATTCTACCTCCCACACCTGCCACACAAAAATCCTCCACTATTCCTTTTTACACTCTAACTTATTAACACTAGTCTACTCACATTCTCCTCTTAAATACTTACAGTCATCTATCACCTCTTCCTTCCTTCTACTTCATACTACACTATGACCTATTTAATGATTACCAAATGTCTTAATCATAGAGATGAGGAATATTAACTTGCTGTTATACAATAGTAGTTCTTACTCCAATTTTGACTTTGTTGTTTTGGAAATTATACTGTTGTATTAATGTCAATTAATGTTGATTTTACTGTTATATTGTACTTATGTCAATTTACTGTTATATTGTACTTATGTGTCCTGGAGCTATTCTCCCCAGGTATCCACTGAAAACGGGCTCATTTTGGCCAAGTGGACACTCCTGGTAAACAAATGTAAAATAAATAAAATAAATAAATAAATGACCTTGGTGGATATGGACAGTCTGAGGCAATGTGGAAATTGCCCCATATTTACTGGGAACCAGCTTATTCTCAAACACCTGACAAGGTATGTGAGAGATGTATTTACACAATGTAAATGGAGGCAAAGCTCTCACATAAAAGCACTCCTAATGTCAATCAGTTTGTAAGTAGTATACACTCTACACTGATCTCACACATTTCAAAGCAGACACATGGATCCACATATACTGAGGCACTTAAATGTAATCTTTATAAACTCAAAAAATCTCCTAGATGAAGTACACATAATAAAAACCCTCTGCAGCCCTGAATGCAGTCTTTCAAAACAACTCCCACATCAACACATACAGCCACATCTCATGAAGCCTCTACTTCAATAACCATAAGACAAACCACCACACGCTCCAGGGTTCATGGTCATTGGAGGCTTCATTGTGAAACACACTGATGTCCCTCTGACCAAACTAAATAAAGAGAGTCAGTTGATTGTCTGGGTTCAGGATCCACATTATGCATGCACTCAGATCATTGGAGCACAAGTACCACTATTACTCAGTCATAGTCCATGTGAGTATAAATGACCTGAGATGTACCTCCCCACACTGTATGAAGAGAGACATAACAAAGTTCTCAGAATATGTGTCTCAGGCTGGTATGAGCCTAGCTTTGAGTAGTATTTTACCTTCTCCAAGGATGATGCCACAATATGAACAGAAGATGACTGATTTTATAACTGGCTTAGTTTTTGGTGTCATTCTAAGGGGATGCAGTATTTGTCAGCATGGAAGAAGATGGTCAACAGACTATAATTGAGCACAATGCCCCTTTGGTCTGTACCTAACCAGCTACATCCAACAACTGGAATGTCCACAGAAGTTCCTGACTAAAAGAATACAGGGTGTAAGTAACATATCTTATACAGACTGCCTCAATGCCCTATCCCTGTATTCTGTTTCCTACAGGCTGTTGAAAGGAGATCTATTCCTGGCATACACCCCACCCTGATGGATCTCCTGCATATCCACAAAGTAGGCAGTACCAGACCACCAGAATTACCTGTCTGTTATATAAATAGGACCTGCTGGAGAATAACATATGTATCTCAGAGACTACCCCTTCTCTGTAACAGGCTCTCCATTCATGTGAGGCAGTGTTCCTTCCTAACCCAATTCAAGTGTAACTTGGCCAATTGGATGGGGAACAAGAAATTCATCCCTAATTTGGCACCTATGCCTCCAATTGACACAGGCAGCCTGTAAATGGTTCATCTCCTAGGTCCCTGCTTGTAAACGTTTCTTTTCCCAAGCTCCTGCCTACACTTATCAAGGGTACCAGAACTTGTCAGTGATTTGGGATGCATGGCGAGGCTTAAAATGGCCCTTGTGGTCATTAGCCTAGTACACATCTATAAACCTAGGAACAGGATTACTAACAGTTTCTTCAAACTTACAAAATTTTCATTTTATGAATTAATAAGATTCTGTATTATTTAATACATTTACCATGGGTCTTTGTTTAAAGCAGTTATTTAACAATGAAGGTGTTTCAAAGTCTTTAAGTCTAGAAAAGCATGGAACATGGAATTTTTATGAACAAAAAATGTGAAACATTTCTCATAAACAGGTAGCATAATGAGATATGGTCCATTTAAATTCAGCAGGTGTATGTAAAGTATTTAAATAATTGTGTTCCATTGTTGTTATGGTTATTGGTGGGTTACATTCACTCCATCCCCAACATAAAAGTCAGACAAGTTGTCAATTATACTGGCAGTGTATGAAGAAGAAACAATTCTGCTTCATTATTGCTGTGCACTTATGACTGATGCAGTCCTCTACCACTCCAAAATAAAAGTTGGGCCAATAAAGCACATATTAAATAGCATAGCAGATGATAAATCAGCAGACAAAGAAGGAAGACAGGTATGAATAGCAGGGTGTATCAACAGGAGAACATTTATTCTGTGTGTTTTTCCCCTCATACCTTACAACTTATCCCGTGGATTTTTTCTGACATTTTTGCACAGTAATTTAAAACTATGGCTGATATTCATGGACCCTACAGCAGTTTAAAGTTTTATTCCTATAGCCACCATTTGCTTACTGTGTGACACTAGCAAGTCACTTTACCCCAGTTGCCAAACAGATAAGCTATTGGTCCCCTAAGCCAGACTTTGTGGTCTCGAGCCTCCATCAGTAATGATCTCATAGTGTCTGGCAGTTAGCACAGAAAATTAAGGCTATGCGCTCTTAATGGTCTGCTTCCTTTAGTCCATACTATGATTCCCTCAGCCTTCATTTGCCTTCTGTGTGACTCTAAAAAAATAACTAGACAGTGTTGTACAGCAGTAGGGTAAATTGGGTTAGAGTCCACATTGGTCTCCTGGACCACATTCTTAGCAACTACCTCTGAATGTATACTGCTCCTAGACTGAGCCTCAAATAGGTCCTTGTGGATCAGTGTTCTATCTGGATAACAGACAGATTTTTTTTTAGATCTTTAGCCCTTAGTCAGTGCAAGAACTAAATGGTAGCTGACTCAAGGAACTGTCATCCAAGCAGCCATGGAGAAGATTGGATCCTTGGCTGGGCACCATCTTTGGCTCATCTGCTGCCAGGGAAGGTCAACCTCATCCACTGGCCTAAGGGTCTGACCTATCATCTCCTAGGCTGGGGAATATGGAGACCATACATATTTCCTTAGACTAGAAATTGTTCAGTAACAGTTATCTTAGCTGTTTCTATTTTGTGAGTAATTATTTATTTTCAGGCTTAATGTGCACCTTTTACATAATTGTCTGACCCCCCCCCCCCCCAGTCATACTTCATTTTGAAACTGTATAGTACAAAGAAAACCAGACTACATGTCCAGCATACTGGTGGCAGTGGCAGTTTAAAGAAAGCAGTTGTGCATGTTAATATATAGCTACAGACAGGTCAAGCATGTTATTTGCAGTACAGAGTGTTTGTTTCTTTAAAATAGAAGACTATAACATGAGAAGACATGCTAGTGAATTTACTGTATGGAATATTTCAAAAGAAACTCTATCATTAGAAATGGATCAGTGGAATACCTTCTAATACAGGTACACATAGTGCTAGAAGTCTAAACCTCAAAATGCACTATCTCGAGGCACTCCTAAAAATGGAGAACATCAATATCTGTGCAGTAACTGAGAGCTGGTTCAAGGCTCCAGAGAGCACCCCTGCAATACCATGCTACAACTCTTACCACACTTTTCGGCCACCAAACCAGGACCGAAACACTAAAGGTGGAGGAGTGTCCATATTCACCAAGGATATTCACAACACCAGGCTAGCTGCTCAACACAATGCGTCTGAAATTCTCCAGGTGGAACTAACATTAGGTAAGACTGCAATCCAAATTGTAGCTTGCTACAGATCCCCCACCATGCCCCGAGATTCTCACTACACCTTTCCAAACATACTGGAAATATTAAGATACAACCAAACACCCTAATACTGGGTGATTTCAACTACCCTGCCATTAACTAGCAAAACTACTCATGTACCAACACCTTTGCCCAACAGTTCTTGGAATTCATAAATTCCAATGCCCTTGATCAACTAATCCTTAGTCCCAACAGGGGCTCCAGTATCCCAGACCTGGTCATTACCAACATGGGAAATAGATGCTCCACACCTATGGTTACCACCTCGTTGGTAAGGTCTGACCATAAGCTAATCACCCTTAACATCCACATCCCAACCCCACCCCCCAGTAAGGAAACCTCCGTAAAAAACTTCTCCAAAGCCAACTTCATGCTATTCAAGTCAGAAGTGACAAACTTCATGACACCCATGCAGATGAGAACTGAATGTTCGACTGCTGAATCCTACACTAAGGCACTGTACAAGCACATCCACTCGTGCATGAATTGTGCCATCCCCAATAGAACCAAGACGCTCTAATCCAAAAAAAGGAAGCCAATCTGGTGGTCCCTTGCCATAAACAAACTTTACAACATAAGGAAGAAACTGTTGCAGCAAAGAGGAAAATCCCAGGATGCAAAAAACTCCCTTACCAGCCTCAGTAAGAAGCTGAGATCCCTCATAAAATCCTCCAAAGCTAGTTACGAAAATAAAAGTGCCAAAGATTCCAAAGACAACCACAAAGCATTCTATAGCTATGTCAAGAATCTAAATGGCAATGCTCAGATCTGCTCTGAGCTACAACAGAATGGCATTAAATATACTGATCCCAAGGATATTGCCAATATTCTGGCAGATCGATTCAGTGCAAACTTCACCCCCTCTCACCCCTTAAAGGGCCCATCTAAATACTGAAAGATTACGAAATTCTGGTAATAACAGCCACACAGGTAAGAAACACACTCTCCAAAGCTAAGAATACAGCTTCCATGGGACCAGATGACATCCCAGGCTGTGTACTACATGAACTACAAAATGAACTGGCACCTCACCTAAGTGTAATGTTTAATCATAGCCTCACCTCAGGCTTCATGCCCACTGAGTGGTGCACAGCTACAGTTATCCCACTCTACAAGGGGGGGATCTAACTTGGATCCTGGGAACTACTGCCTCATCAGTCTGATGAGCCTGATCTGCAATGCCATGGAACATAGTATCATGGAACTTATAAACAAAGACATTGGCAACCTTCAAAAACTGGACCCCACACAGTTTGAGTTTGAGAAAGGGCTGATCTTGTTTCTGAACCTGATTGACTTCTTCAAATCACTCTCCAGAGCCATGGACAAGGGTAAGGTGGTCCACACAGCCTATCTGGACCTCACCAAGGCCTACGACACCACCACCCCCAATCTGGAATCATAGATAAACTTACTAAGCTGGGTATTAATTCCTATGTCACTCAATGGGTTGCCAACTGGCTTACTGACAGAACCCACACTGTAAAAGTAGTCGAATCCAAATCCAGCTCCAGACAAGTGGAGTACCTCAGGGTTCAGTCCTGGGACCGCTCTTGTTTGGCATCTACTTCTCTGAAGTATAGGCCAACACTAAGGGACTCTGGCTAACAAAGTTCACAGATGACTGCAAACTGGGAGCCATTATTGAATCCCCAAATGATGTGGATATTCTACAAAAGGGCCTTACAGAAACAGATGCTTGGTGCCAGAGCCATGGGCTTCAGCTCAATGCCAAGAAATGTATAGTTATCCCCTTTGGGAGAAAACATGTACCCATGAATTACCACATAGGTGGCAGTACACGAAACACTGAAAGTGTGATAAGAGACTTAGGGACACAGGTGGACAGTGGTCTCACCTTCGATAACCACATCACCACAACAGTCAGGAAATCCTTCTATGTGGCACACCTCATCACTAAGGGCTTTTTATCTAGAAAAAAAGGAGGTCATTGTCCCACTGTACTCATCTCTCATTAGACCCATTATAGAATACAACACCCCATTAGGTATGTACCTCTCAAGACAGCTGCAAAAACTGGAAAGGCTGCAGAAATACCTCACTAAAAGAATCACAGGCCTAAAGCAGATGCCCTATGCTAACTGTCTAAAAAAACTCCACCTATACTCTGTCACATATCGTCTACTCAGAGGCGATCTCTGATTAACATACAAGGCCATGTTAAACCCAGAGCTGTTGGACATGCTACACTTAAAGAAATCCCAGTCCCTCAGAGACACATGATCCAGGGATCTCAACCTTGTCATCACAATGAACAAAACATGCTGGAGGGATAGGCTCCTGACCCAGAGACTCCCCAGACTCTGGAATAGATTGCCCATATATGTCAAGCAGAGCACCTCTTTGGCCCTCTTCAAAAGGAACTTTGATGATTGGATGGGAGATAAAAATTCACCCAGGGGAACATGTCAGCCATCCTGCTAGACAGGTATCCAGGGAAGTAAATACTGTGGGAAGAAATAGCCAGGCAATTGTTGCTAGGCATGTATAGGCCCTAGGGCCAATAGCCTAGTACCAGCCTATGAACATATGAACAGATAACCATATGCTGAAAGTAAAGATGCAGAGAAGGGCTGCAGAAGAAAACAGAATATTGTGAAATTTAGAGGTGATGGGCAACTAAATATGTATAATCCTGACTAGCACAGATAGAGTCTGCTGTGCCACTGGGTCACATATGCACATATAGATACTAAGGCCTTGCAAAGGATAGAGTAGGAGGTAGAGTATTACATTATTAAATAACAGTAAAATGCAATAGGTCGCAAATACCACTAACAGATACCTGGGGATGACAGTGAGTTCTGAGTTTCCTTGGGTTGTAGAATACAATATATGCCAGTGGGAAGTGGTCATTGTACACATATATGATACACAGGGCAAAAGTATGGCTTGTAGAGAGGAGGCATAAAATGCTACATGGAGTTAGTGCAAAATAGTCACTTGTATGATATGGTGATGATGTGGTGTTCACATTATCACATGACTGTGGTTACTCTGTAACAACTGTCAGCATCCATTCATCCACAACTCCTTTTCCCATTTTTGCATGTGGGATTGGAGTGTCACATCAGCAATGACAGTGATCTAGAGTCAAGGTTTACACTGCCAAGTGACAAGCCCTGCCATTGTTGTTATTCCATACCATACACTCACATGCACACTCACACCTATGGCCAATTTAGAGTGTCCAGTCAATCCACCTACTACATGTCTTTGGAATGTGGGAGGAAACAGGAACACTGAGATGAAACCCACATGAACACAAGGAGGACATGCTGACTCCACACAAAGGGCACCCCAGCTGAGAATCAAACCAGAGAACCTCTTGCTGTGTGACAATAATATTATCTGCTGCACCACTGTGCTGCCCAATCAACAACTGTCAGCATAACACTTCAGTGTAATTACTTACATATACCCCATATATTATATATTCCCTGATACTGGAATTCTACCTGTATGCACATTATGTGACATGTGCATACCATAGGACACGTAAAAGATAAATGCTGATGTCATACTCCAATAGCAGTTTATATGCCAGAGTGGATGATGCTGAAACATTTACATACATCTCCTTCTACAACACAGATGTGGTTAAGGATGAGTCACAAAACCTTCAGCCTAACTAGCCAGGAATGTGGTGAGCTTTATTTGCATATTGTGCAAATGAAGGGATCTGTTTCTGAGATCACTGTATAACAGATGGTGCATATAAGCTTATTCTAGTCAGATTGATTGCACAGAAAAGAGGGGTGATGTGTTGGTTGGCATCCTTGTGTTTAAAAGTTAGTTTTATGTTGTTGTATTCAATTTACAGCTGATGCGGTTGCTCAACCATGGTCTGCTGAGGCTAATGTCAAACATCAAGTACATTCTATGTATGTAACTCCCCCACCACTACTCCATACAGACTCAAGGTTACTGCAGATTTTACTTTGCATATGAATTGTGTACATTGAGCCCTCCAGGTATGATGTGGTGTCTGACAAAACTTCTGCAAGTCTTGGCATATGCATGAATTGTGTAGGGCTCTGCTATATGTTTATTTTATTTTATACTAGCCTTACATACTTGTACACATCAGTTGTGAATCACAGCTTTAGACATGTTAAAGATAGATGTGAACATCATCACTTGAGCAATATAATTATTTTTCTGCTTGATGTCTAAATAGTATTATTTTAAAACAGATGATTTGAAGATGGAATGGACAATTAAATCTCCAAAAGTCATATGTGGCACATTTTCCAATGTATGTGTTTTTTGTTTCGACATTTAAACCAAGTATGCCAGTACACAACATCTGAACATGTTGCAGGAGATGAGATACAACATTTAAGTTACAGTGGATGTGACAGAAAAGATGTTACAACGATTTAAATATAACTAGTGGGATGCACTGACACTTACTGGACATGAATGATTTTTTTTTTATTTAAATGGGAGGAAGAACAAAGCAACATTTGATGAAGAACTTATGTCAAATGTATACCAATTTATTGAGAAGAACCTTTGTGCAGATGAGAGATAATTCTTTAAATGAATGCAGTCAGGAATTTAGATGCTGCTTGAAAATGATGTCAAATTATTTTTTTAATGAAAACAGTTGAGTTATTTATTTAAGTAACCAGGGTTAGTACAAATAAATATGAAAACCTGAGGTAGATTGACTGACTGATTTCTTGATTTATCTTGCTGTCAATTTATTTATTTATCTTTCTGTCTATCTATCTACCAGTTTATTTATTTATTTCTCTCTCTGACTGTTTATGTATGCATGTATTTTTTATTTATTTGGGGATGGGGGTCTTCATGCCAGTCAGTGATCAAGCTCTATATAGAGATCTCAGTCCCATTAGTCCTTACTAATCCTTTCTGGATGAGAGCTTCCCCATAAAGCAGTAATCTGTTTCTTTTTCCTATGTAGACCTTATCCTTGTGTGCCCATCACCCACTTGCAAGAGTGATCTAGCTCCTCTGCTGATCTGTCCCCCCTCCCCCGATTTTGGAAAAACAGATCCTGCTAGGTCCTGTTCCCCACTATACACTTATTAACAGCAAATGTAACCTGAAATATTCCCCCTTCCTCACTGGAAGAAGCATGCAGTCAATGCCTTTTCATTTTTCTCCTTCCCCAACTGGCTTATCCACTGCCCCCACTGCTGCCTAAACTGGGGGTTGGTTGGGTTATAGCTATGGCTTCATATGTCTATGGCAGCCTTCTCTTAGCCTATTGCAGAAATTGACTGATGTGGTAATACCTGACTCTTAGGGAACCAAAAACAATTTGTCCAAATGGTTACTAAAGTAATGTTCTCAAACCAGAATCCTTGTTTGTTTATGAACTCTAAAGGAAGTCAGCACATCTACAATTACTTAAACTACCCAACCCTTGCCCTACTGTAGCTAGTTATTTTGCAGGGTACAAAACAACCTAAAAAATGCCATTCTACCGTTAAGGATTTTACTGCAACTCAGTTCTAATTTACATGGTACCATACAGCCTTTGTCAATACATGCAGTTCAGGTTTCCCCTACATGCAGTAACATATATTTTGTCTTACAAGGTGATTTATTTTTGCTAACAAAGTAACAAAATGGTAATGACATATTCTGGATATGGGCTACATTCCACTACCCTGAACAGAAATTGTACACTCATGTATAATTGAAACTGAGAATAATGCATCACAGTAGCCTGGGGATTTCCATTTAAGGCAGTGTTTAATAGCTTGGGGATTTCCAATTGATAGGTATGCCTATTTGTGGAGAGTATTAATACAAGGATATATCCCCAAAACAACTTCACATTTTCTAGTATTTTTTTTCTGACAACAAATATCGATTTTCAAATGTAAACCAGAGATACTCTGGACTTTTTGCAAAAGAGCTAACAGAACAGCTCTGCATTGATTTCTTTGTGCCACATAATTTCCTGACATACTTTTCTCCTTTATTCTGTAATGACATTTCAAGTGCTAGAAAAAAAAATTTTCAAAACAAGTTGAATAGTGTTTTTTATTACATTATAAAAGTAAAATATGCTTAAACTTTTAGGCATTACATATTTGTGCTTATGAGAAAAGTGAAAATGTATTGGTTTGTTTTGAAGTGACTCTGAAATCACTTGCATTATTAAGACTGTGAAATTGTAATAGAAAAATTGCAACTAGGAAAACTGAAGCACAATGTGTTTCCAGAACTAGAGCAAGCACACACACACACACACACACACACACACACACACACACACACACACACACACACTTACACTTCCAGTGGGATGTGTCTCTTTTGACAGAGTGACAGAGTATGCTACCTTTAATTGTGAATAATGCACACGTAATATTCATTATACTGTGCTAAGACACATGCATTGATCCCCAAGTAATTTCAATGTTTATAAAGTGATTGTGTTAATGCCCTTTGGTTGCATATATTGTGTGCTGCTCCCCCCCCCCCCAAACAAAAAGCCATATTCTATCTATGTGCAATGTCTCATTAAGAAATTGAAATACATTATGGTCAAAGTAATGTATTTCAACTTGTCAATGTTAGCCATATAAACTGGCATAAAAGCCACCCACGACAAGCCATATTGTTGAGATAACTCTCAAACTCTCAACTGTAATTTTACTATTTTACTAGGTACAACCTATAAAATCAGAATCCTTGTGGTGTTAACAGATGCATAACTACATAACTATACCAGAATATGTATCCTTACGGCACTTTAAAAATATACATGCCTATTTCCTTTAGCTTGCTTTGTGTGCCTGTTGCAACTATAGTTACTTCTATCAGTATGAACTTTGTATATTTATATTTGTCCACAACCATGATACCTTCACCTAGAACTGAGTTTGAGTTTCAAGAATTTGTAACAGAGACACACAGCCTAAAGTTTTCTGGTCCAGTTGGGTAATGTTTTATGAGATTCCTCCTTTCTCCAGAAAAAAATATTCTCAGTTTAGTTCCATACAATATGTAGATCTAATCAGAGTAACAAAGCTGGTTTGCCACCATATCAAAATATTGTCGTTAAGATATTCCATATTTATGAATAAAACATATTTAATTTTTACATTTATTAATCCTTCCTGTTAGGGTTCTGCTTTCAATGAAATGAAGGAATAAATACGTAAATAGTGGCGCAAAAGTTTATTTTAGCTTGTTACTATTGGAACCGTACAGTGCAACCCACTGCACCTCCCTATGCTCATTCAACCACTTCACTCAAGAATCAGGAATAAAAACCCAAAATCAAGGACAAATTTTACATATTGGTCTCATATACATGCAATGTTGTGTGTATAACAGGTTTTACATTAGCAAACATTTCTGAAAGAGTTGAAGTCTGAAATCCATATAAGTAATATTATGGGGACTGCAGTTAACAAACATTTACCAAGAAACTACAGATTCTATGAGGGTCTGACTAAAAATATGAGACAAGACCAGGATTGGGGACAGTTGAGATCTATATCCTCTGAACAAGTACATGCATGCACACACATACAAACTTGAACAATTACAGCCACTTGTATGAGTGTATACATCTTAGATGTTGAATTGAGTTTAGATGGATGCCAGCTTGCTGCTATAAGAATTATGTAGTGCAACATCTACCCAACTTCTTACCTCAAAAATCACAAGACCTACATTCAGGAACACATTTTAAATACTGCACTTATATACTTAGAAAGCTGCTAGAATAGGATATTTTGCATTATCAAATGTTTTCCTGAGGATATGAAACATAAAACTAATAGTTGATGTTATTTAATTACTAATATCCATAACCATTTGCCAGAAAAACACACTTTTAATGACTGACTTGAGACTAAGTGAAAAAATAGGGGGACAAAGGACCAAAAAGGCAATAATTTTTAAATAGTATTTTTTATAGTACTCTAATTTAGCTAAAAATGTAATAAAACAACACTGCATCAACTTGCATTTTCTAAACAATAAGAACTATTAAATTCTTAATTATTGGTGTTAATGGCAGGCTGTAGTTATCAGTGATTTACTAGAAAATTACCTTTTAAGAGGGACAAGGAAAAGTATGCATCAAAATCAGGGATGTTCTGCAAAGTTAGAAACAGCTCACCAGTAGAGCTATGCCCTATGTGATGCTCTGCACCCCCAAATGCCAAACACATGCACACACACTGCAAATGCACTGCAGACATTTATCATATATTCAGCAACAGGAGCTGTAACATGTATTTTCTGAGCAAAAAGAAATATGAAACACATAATTACCAGCATTATTGACTAGTTATAGTTATTAATGATATATCAAAAAATAACATTTATATGGGGCAAGTAAAATATGAAGAAAAAAAATCAAGTTTATACTATGCTACACTGTGGCTTGTTTTTTAAGCCCACACAACAACAACAACAACAACAACAACAGTGCTAAGAGTGTAAGTCTGCTACTGGCCAATTTGACTGCAAAAATCAAAATGGCAGTTGGTGTTAGATGCATGCAACTTCCCAGGACTTAATGAGTGTTGCACCATAAAGCCCTTTTTGAAAAGTATTATGGTTAAAGGCAGGTAAATTGTGTGAATATAGTGAGCTTATAATATACACACAGTTTGCAGCCTTGGAAGTATTATTTCAGAGAAATCGACTTTGCACACAATATGCACAAATAACATATATGGTTGTTTATATATACATTATTTATTTATATATAGATTTATACATATATCCTCAATATATATATATAAAAATATGTAAAAACATATAATTTTATCTATTCATGTCTTAGTGTCCTAGATTATTGTATCTACAATCAATTACACATATATTGATACACTTGTACCATGGTTGGCATGTATATACATATATAATAATTTTTGCACATATATATATATATATATATATATCTACAATTCTTTGCGTATACATTTTGCAATTTACATATACATGTATATATATATGAATCTTATATTTTTATATTTTTTATATATTAGTTTTATATATTTACATATACACATGTATGTGTATGACCAAATTTACGTTCATGCTGATATTATAAGTGTTTTAAAATATTTTAGCACAATGTCACCTTATCATAATTTTAAATATACATATATATTCTTATTTAGGGTATTATGAAATGTGATTTACATTATTTTTGGTTCATCTGTACAGTTTATAATATATTGTATCATTGCATTTTATTATATATATTATATGCATAAGTTATAGGATCAGTTTTTAGCATTTTGTATTATATTATTCATTTCACACGCACACAATGTACACTGTGTGTTTAAAGGTTTAAATGGAATAATTATTTTATTGAGCAATTTTAGTTAATTGATGTAATTAGTGGGAGGGTGAAGGATATTTAAAGAATGAGATGTTTTATGTTTGTTATCTGATGAAGTTCGTCACTGAACGAAACCTGGGTCATCTGTGGTTCCTTAATAAAGTAGTTTTGGCTTGTCGTTCTATCGTTTTTTGTGCTTAGTGGATGGGCGTGAGCATTTGTAGCTGAAGACTGTTGGTGTATACTCCTGGCGTACTTGGACCTCCTTGTTACCTTGCTTACTAGTTCGGTGGGTGTTGTGTCCTGTTTGTTGGTTTTATGGATAACGAGGACGGAATGGTAGACCTGGCGAGTGTACTACAGAACATTCAGGTACAATTGAAGGAGCATTCAGAAATCTTACAAAAATTACTTAATACCGAACCAACATCAGCGTTTCCAAGCACGAGCGATAGTCTGGGGTTACCGCTCACTCAGGCTACACCTAGCCAGGGCTCTCCAGGTGGAATTACTAGTGAATTGATACCCAGCAACGGCCTATCAAGAGGTAAAGAGCGGTGCTGTAATGATGCATGGAAGAAGAACATGTATTTGTTTAAAGATAGAAAGATTGTGGAAAGCACAGTGGTTAATAGAGATGTGAAACCAATGAAAGAAATGCTTAAAAACTTTGAGCGGAAGCTCTTTAAACTAAAAAGAACTCAATTAGAGAACGGGTATTTAGTAAGGAATTGTGAACTTGGATTAGTGCCGAAAGGCTTGCGTATGTGGAAGTATCCGAATGGATGTGAAGGCAATGGTGATATGTTAATAGAACTGCACAAGTTTTTTAACCACTGTGGCTTACAATTAATGGAAATTATGGTCAAATTTAACAATATTAAAATTGCAAAGCTGACTGAGGAATTGGATCAGCTCAATAACAGTATAAGCAAGGATTTGTTATTTGATCAGTACTATAATAATTACACGCACATCATTCAAGATGTTGAACTTAGTTGCGATAATATTTATCGGCGGAAAAACAATAAAATAGATAGAGACATTAAGAGGTATGAGCTGGGTGTTATTTATCCTTATTCGAAGGCAACGGAGAGTCGTCATGGCAACCAAACACAAAGAGGGCGTTTGCGTCATAGTTGTGACGATGCAGACGTCATTTCCGGTAGTGAGCAAGCGGAAGTTCGGGACACCGGTACGCTTAATGAAGGGGATATAGAGGAAGGCGTCCGGAGGTCCGAGAGACTCAAAAACACAGGCCCAAGTGGCCCCAATACTGATTACCAACGAACTGGAGCTCGGTCTAAAAAAGATTTTTTAGACAATCAAAAAAACGGGTGGAAGACACGGAAGTAATGATGACGAAATTTGAAGATTTGTGTGTGAACTGTACAGAATTGAACTTGGGACATGTGCATGTTGTTTCTGGACACAATTGTGTGAATATAGATAAGTTTGATCATACTATGTGTATAGGTAAGTGTATTATTGGTACAGACATTCATTTGGAAGTTAATGATAGTATGTATGATAATGACACTGCCGATATATGTGTTGGAAATGTACTTTGTGGCTCGAAGACAATTGTAGAATCTATTGGGATTCTGGATAATAACAAGTCACGTTTATTTGACAACAATGAAAATGATGGTGATTGTTCACATGTGTGGGGAGACATTAATTATGATGAAAATAATGAAATGCATAAATATGTGGAGAAGCATGACGTAAATGATGAAGTGGATATCATAGATTTGATGGATATGAGCACACATGAATATACAAATAACATCATATCAGTTGATGGGATGAGACATGGTGCACAAGGAATTGTATCAAATTATATATGTATTGAGGAAGATCTTGCAGGACAAACACTTAGTGTTGACAATGAAAGTACGGATATGAACGTGAATTTTTACATTAATTTAGATCCAGATGTATATTGTGAAGTAGGGAATGTCTATGAAAATACATCTAATTTAAATCATAATACAATCACAGATACAGCTAGTACTATGTACGCGGTTTTGAGTCACCCTATGATTATAGAGAATGAAGTGGGTGACTTTAAATTATATAATTATTCAAAGATTAGTATGACTGAAAAACAGGTGAACCTATTTTCAAAAGGGTTTAATTTTGTTCCTTGTAGAAAAGGGGAATTGGTTAAATCAATTATGGAGTTAAAAATGTTTACTCGTAAATTAAATTTAAGAGCTTGGTTTAACACATGTCCTGATGATGAAAATCTTTATAGACAAACAGACAGGGCATTAAAAAGGGCTAGTGCATTCAATCCACCAATGAATGACCAAATAGCTATTTTCGAGAGACTAAGCGAGAATGATATGAGGAAATTTTACAGGACTTACAAAAATTTAATGCATTATAATATGTCCAAAGAGGAATATGAGATATTTAATAGCATAAGGAATGAGTCAAGCATTAGGATTATGAAACCCGATAAGGGTAATGGGGTGGTTGTGACTAGTACACAGGATTACATTTCTTATATGATCGGCATGTTGCAAGGAGACTCTTATGAGGAAGTAAGTCTTAATGAAATAAACATAGCGTATGCCAAGATAGATTTAACTATCAAAAATATGTTACAAAAAGGAGAGATAACAGAAGATGAATACAATTATATGAATAATGAATATCCAGTAATTAGTGGGATATTTGGCATACCTAAAATTCATAAAGGTTTGGACAACTTGCAATTTCGACCTATAGTCGATGGTAAGAGAAATAAGACGTGTTTTGTTAGTCAGTTTTTAGATCACCACCTCAAGAAATGTTTGACCAAGTTTCCTTACATCAGCAAAGACTCTTGGGATTTTTTGGCGAAAATTAAGGAGTTGAAAATGAATGAGGGTGACTCATTCATTACAGTTGATGTATGTAATTTGTTTACTACAATTCCACAGGACATTGGCCTCATTTGGCTGGAGGAGCAACTATATGAAACAAAGTTATTTGATCAGGAACAGATAAATATGATGGTAAACCTGATGGAAATAGTATTAATGAATAATTATATACATTATGAGGGCAACTATTATCAGCAGATAAATGGAGTGGCAATGGGGGCATCTTGTGCCCCCATTTACGCTAACTTGATTATGACTTACTGGGAAGTCAATTACATCTTTAAAACTGAATACTTTGAACATATTAAACTATATACAAGATACCTTGACGACATATTTATTGTATGGGATGAGAGAAAGGATTTGTTGGAATCATTTATTGGGTACATTAACAATACGGTGAGGTTTCTGAAGTTTACCCATGAAATTAGTGAGAAAGAAATAACATATTTGGATGTGAAGTTAACCTATGATAAGAAGTGTGGTAAACTAACATCTAATATTCATAGGAAATCCACTTTTTCTAATGCCTATTTGCATTATACCAGCTGGCACCCTGACCATCAGAAAAAAGCCATTGTTAAAGGGCAGATGGTCAGGGCTGCCAGAATGGTTAGTAATAATGATGATTTTGTGGAAGAACTAAAGTTTATGTCCAATATGTTTCAGAATAGAGGGTATCCTGAACAATTATGCGCTAAAATATTAAATGAGGTGTCTTACAAGAGAAGAGTAGGATTTTATCAGGCTATATTAACATCAACAGGTCTAGATTTGATTAACACTAATTCTAAGTGTGAAGAAGATAAAATGAGTGGTATTCCCTTATATATATCAGTATACAATGATAGTTTTCTGATTATTAGGGACATTATTCTGAGGAATTGGGATATAATTAGTAAGGATAAAAAAGTTGGACACTTGTTCAAGGGCGACGTAAAATTTGTGTATAAGAAGGATGCTTCATTTAAAAATTGTTTTGAGAGATGTGATGGTTCCAATAATATAATTACATGTAGACAGATAGGAAATTTTAAGTGTGGACGATGTGCTATATGTTCACACATTTATTGCACTGGTGAAAATATTGTTGTCAATAGTTATAGTATTAATTTAAAGGGACATTTTAATTGCTATTCATCCAACGTGGTATACCTTGCTTTGTGCCAGGATTGTGACTCATTTTATGTCGGTAAGACTTCCCGACATTTTAAGGATAGAGTAAGAGAGCATTTGTCTGATATTAGAAATCTTAAAACAACTAATGCACTTGCCAGGCATATAATGGGAAATGCCGGACACAAATTTAAGTTTTGCATTATACAGAATGTTATTTTTGATGTACAAGGCAGGGTTATTCCTTTAGATTTGGATATATGTGAATTAAAATGGCAGTTGGTGTTAGATGCATGCAACTTCCCAGGACTTAATGAGTGTTGCACCATAAAGCCCTTTTTGAAAAGTATTATGGTTAAAGGCAGGTAAATTGTGTGAATATAGTGAGCTTATAATATACACACAGTTTGCAGCCTTGGAAGTATTATTTCAGAGAAATCGACTTTGCACACAATATGCACAAATAACATATATGGTTGTTTATATATACATTATTTATTTATATATAGATTTATACATATATCCTCAATATATATATATATAAATATGTAAAAACATATAATTTTATCTATTCATGTCTTAGTGTCCTAGATTATTGTATCTACAATCAATTACACATATATTGATACACTTGTACCATGGTTGGCATGTATATACATATATAATAATTTTTGCACATATATATATATATATATATATATCTACAATTCTTTATGATACATTTTGCAATTTACATATACATGTATATATATATGAATCTTATATTTTTATATTTTTTATATATTAGTTTTATATATTTACATATACACATGTATGTGTATGACCAAATTTACGTTCATGCTGATATTATAAGTGTTTTAAAATATTTTAGCACAATGTCACCTTATCATAATTTTAAATATACATATATATTCTTATTTAGGGTATTATGAAATGTGATTTACATTATTTTTGGTTCATCTGTACAGTTTATAATATATTGTATCATTGCATTTTATTATATATATTATATGCATAAGTTATAGGATCAGTTTTTAGCATTTTGTATTATATTATTCATTTCACACGCACACAATGTACACTGTGTGTTTAAAGGTTTAAATGGAATAATTATTTTATTGAGCAATTTTAGTTAATTGATGTAATTAGTGGGAGGGTGAAGGATATTTAAAGAATGAGATGTTTTATGTTTGTTATCTGATGAAGTTCGTCACTGAACGAAACCTGGGTCATCTGTGGTTCCTTAATAAAGTAGTTTTGGCTTGTCGTTCTATCGTTTTTTTGTGCTTAGTGGATGGGCGTGAGCATTTGTAGCTGAAGACTGTTGGTGTATACTCCTGGCGTACTTGGACCTCCTTGTTACCTTGCTTAACAGTTGAGATCTATATCCTCTGAACAAGTACATGCATGCACACACATACAAACTTGAACAATTACAGCCACTTGTATGAGTGTATACATCTTAGATGTTGAATTGAGTTTAGATGGATGCCAGCTTGCTGCTATAAGAATTATGTAGTGCAACATCTACCCAACTTCTTACCTCAAAAATCACAAGAGCTACATTCAGGAACACATTTTAAATACTGCACTTATATACTTAGAAAGCTGCTAGAATAGGATATTTTGCATTATCAAATGTTTTCCTGAGGATATGAAACATAAAACTAATAGTTGATGTTATTTAATTACTAATATCCATAACCATTTGCCAGAAAAACACACTTTTAATGACTGACTTGAGACTAAGTGAAAAAATAGGGGGACAAAGGACCAAAAAGGCAATAATTTTTAAATAGTATTTTTTATAGTACTCTAATTTAGCTAAAAATGTAATAAAACAACACTGCATCAACTTGCATTTTCTAAACAATAAGAACTATTAAATTCTTAATTATTGGTGTTAATGGCAGGCTGTAGTTATCAGTGATTTACTAGAAAATTACCTTTTAAGAGGGACAAGGAAAAGTATGCATCAAAATCAGGGATGTTCTGCAAAGTTAGAAACAGCTCACCAGTAGAGCTATGCCCTATGTGATGCTCTGCACCCCCAAATGCCAAACACATGCACACACACTGCAAATGCACTGCAGACATTTATCATATATTCAGCAACAGGAGCTGTAACGTATTTTCTGAGCAAAAAGAAATATGAAACACATAATTACCAGCATTATTGACTAGTTATAGTTATTAATGATATATCAAAAAATAACATTTATATGGGGCAAGTAAAATATGAAGAAAAAAAATCAAGTTTATACTATGCTACACTGTGGCTTGTTTTTTAAGCCCACACAACAACAACAACAACAACAACAACAGTGCTAAGAGTGTTAGTCTGCTACTGGCCAATTTGACTGCAAAAAGCTCCAGAAGTCTCTCTGCCTCTCTCACTGGCTCCATAACTGAACAATGAAAGAAAAGAAATCATAGCTGTCTCATGTCAAAGTGGAAAAGTAGAGCAGGCATATATTTAGGAATTGAATTCACAGTGCTGTGCCAAAGGGAGAGCAGTTGAAATATATGATCAATCATAATTCGAGAATGAGCATGTAACTACCTTATTTCATTGATAACACACCCCTTCACCAAGAAATACAAGATATCCACATTCTGTGTAGGTCTCTGAGGGTTGATTGTGTAGAAACCAATAAAGACCTCAATAATGTATTTTAATTGAGTGTGTAAAAGAAAGTTAAAACAATTACAATAATACTTTATTTAACCTGTTACTGATAAACAAGTATACTGCCCAACAAAACATTCCAATAATCATTCAACCATCATTATGAAAGTATCTTGGGCCTTCACACACTGCCTACCTCCTAATCCAGCCCCCCCCCCAAAAAAAAGACATCCATGTTCTCTGCATCTCTTTACATTTAGATTGTGAGGAAAGTGAATGAAATAAATGTAATAAATTAAATAATGTATTTCTACTAGCAGCTATAGCCCTCTCACCACTACAGTCATGGTAATACATTTAAAAAATGAATGGAATGCCATTATACTCTGTATATGATATCTGGTTGCCTTCAGGAAGTAAAATAACATTATATGCAAGAGATCCAGTCATTTGCTGCAGCCCAGCCACAGTGGTGCCTTCCATTTCAAGGTAGTCACAACACTATTGAGTTTGTAGGCTCTTGCTAATTCAACTGCTTTCTGTTCTAGTAGTATGTAGAAAGAGAACAAAGAGGGTTATGAGTAGTGTAGATTATAGTAATGATCCACCCACATTACAGACAGCAAGAACAATTAGCTATTGAAATATTTGCAATTTTAATAAATTCTAAGAAAAAAACAGGATTTGGAGATTAATGAAGAATTTAGTTTTAAAATTATGTATTTGCTGATGATATCTTCTTAACACTACAAAATTCTAACAAAACATTAGATGAATTAAAATCTCTTATGAATCAATTTCAAAAATTCTAATTTACACATTAATAAATCTAAATCTAATTGCTATTGCTATCTTATTAATAAAAAACAAATTCTTTGAATCTGAATAATTATATTTTTGGCAAAGAAACTACTAATCTGTTCTATTTAGGGACACATATTAAAATCTACTGAAGAGACTTTAAATTTCAGTTATGAAAAGGTTATCTTCATTAACTAATTTAACTAACTGTTAAACAACATTTTCATTTCATTTGAAGACAGTCTACAATTGATTAAAATGATTGTATTTCAAAAATATTATATATAACTAATCTCTTATACAGCCACCTAATAAAAATCAAATTAAAAGAATAAATAAATTATTTCTTAATTTTTTTGTGGTATCCAAGCAAACCTAGATAAAGTTTAGACCATCATTTTAGATCTTGGAATTTTGGAGGTATTAATTTCCCACATATAGATCTATATTCAAACTCAATAATTTTGAAAACAGTATTTAACTGGTTAGATAATAAATATATTACAAACTGGAAGATCTTACATTATCATCTGCTTAATAATAATATTAATAATAATAAATTGAAACATTTGGATTTAAATAAAAAATATAATCCCCTTTGGGAGTTTATTTGCAATTAAATATGGTTTATTTTCCATTTTTCAACAAAATCTAACTATATAAATTTAATTTTAAACTATTTTAAAAAATCATATCAAACAATTCAAAATATAGGTTTTGGGTTGAGTCCTTTATTCCTTTTTCTTTAACAAAAATATTAATGATAATTTATCAATACATATACTTAATACTTGGGAAAGACAATGTAATGAGGCTCCAGAGTTGATTAACACTTTAAATAAAAGTTTATATAAATAACAGGAAATTGATAACTCAAATGCAATTTTAGTAAAAAAAATACTAGTAATCACTACAAAAGAACAAAATAAAGAAAAATTTTCTGATAAAAAAAAAACACATTTTGGACTGTATATTGGCAATTATTTACATGACAATTTTTACATAGAGCTTTTTGGACTCCCATTAGAGTTGCTAAATTTAGAAATAAATATGTGTCTGAATGTTGGAGTTGTAAAAACTATAATAATACTAATTGGTCACATAATGTTTTATGACTGTTCTATGACGTAAAGTTTGGGAAAAGATTAAAAATTCTCTTTAAGCTTTATGGTCTGATTCTTTCATTTTAACAAAAGAGTTGGTGTTTTTCAGTATATTGGATATATAAAAAAAAAGATGTTTTATACGTAACATGGATAATTATTGCAGTTGCCAGTAAAAGTATTACAAGGAAAGGTAAGAATCCTTCAGAACCATATTTCAAAAAAATTCTTATCTCCTTGAAAGATACAGATAATAATGAAACAACAACTAAGAAGAGTAGAATTTTTCCTAATAATCTTAAAATATAATTCTTGGTAGAAAGTATTAGCCCTCATTGAAACTTTCTCATCTTAGACATGCTCATATTATTTGGTATTTGAAATCTTATTCACTGCTTGTGTCATTTATAATTTGGTCTCAGGCGATTTGTATATATTATAAATAGTTTATTTTTTGTTTGAATTATGTATTGTTATATATATCTATATCTATATATATATATATATATATATATATATATATATATATATATATTTAAATATTATAAGATATTTATCAGTTTAATATTTTCTGTTATCATTTATTAAGAAAAATAATACATTATTTTTAGAAAAGAACAATTAGAATATGAACTACATACAAGTGACCTAAGAATAGTGGGGCTGCTGATAACACTATATACCATATGATGAAAAAGCTGAGGTGCAATGTTTTCTCTTGACCTGACAGTGAGAGTTAAAAACTCATTACAGACAAAATGAAGTCTGGGCTTGATGGGCCACAAGGAAGACTGTGGCAGTCTAGATTGCAGCCCACAGGTTGCAGGTTGGACAAGACTGGTCTAGGACATGGATCCTATATGGAAATAATAGTAATTTGAGTGAGTTTGACCAATATACAAAGAAATTCCAATACTGCTTTGGCTATGCATGACTGGATTTTTATCTTTTGCAGCTACCACTAATTCAGACAGAGGGTGCCCTGGTTTAATATCTAATCTGAAAGACAGCCCCTGGGTAGGGCATTATCCCATTTTAGGATGAAGGACAATGTGAGTACTAGAAAATTGGAATTTGAATTCAAGTAGACTGGATGGGACTGAACCAATTCCTTTTAATTTTTCCAGTGTCAGTGCTCAGTACCCACTAAGACACTATCAGTGATAAGATTGTAATAATAACAGTTTCATATCAATATTAAAAACAAGGTTTCTTACATTTCACACTGTGGCTAAAATAAAGAAAATAAAATGAAACCTGGATTCAAATTTATGGTTAGAGAAATAGTTCTTTGGAAAATTTGAATAAAACAAGTGAATTGCTTTTTACGAAAATATCTAGTCAATTTGCTAAGGTGTCTGAAATATCCTGGGTATATTATAAAATGAAGAGAGAAAAAAATGGAAAAAATTCTAAATGGTTACCTTAGATTTGAAAGATATTTATGCTATAAATATACATGTACACATTCAGCAGGAATAGAAACACATAAATATCCAACTGGCTGTCAATAGAATATAATTCAGTATTTGCTGAATTGTTGAAACTACTTGTTACATGTAACTGTTCTGTAATATGTACATGGAATGCATTGATTGCACTCTGAAACTGAGAAGAGTAACCCTTGTTATAGCAAGGTTCTAACATACAAATTTTCCATGAGATTCTGAGAATGTCTCTCTTGCCATGCTAATTGTCTAACATGGACTGGTCAGTTAGTGTGACAGAGAACTTCCAATTCAGAGCCATAGTATGGCCACAAAGGGAAAGACCTGATAAGCAATTCATTATCATGCCTTTGAACTGAACACAATACTGTCAGACCTAACCACACTAATGTTCTTTCTAGCAGCAGATGCATTGCATTAACAAAGACACCACTGCACACATATGCACATATTCAAACACCTTGGTAAACACTACAAAGACACAAGCACACACTGACATACACACGCTCACACAAAATCCCAAACATCACCCCCACACACACACACACACAGACACACACACACACACACACACACACACAGACACACACACACACACACACACACACACACACACACACACACACACACACACACACACACACACACACACATTTAACATATGGCTGTCTGCTTGGCCTGTTGAATATACCACAGTGATTTTATACAATTATACACCACCATTTCACTTTGGCATATAAAAATTGTGCTACTATTTTCTAATGCATCTCAGCATTTAGATTCCAAAGTGCATACATTATATCTTCCACTTCAAACACAGCATTAATACTTCTATTTATTATTTTTCAAGTGAAGGTATCTTAAAGGATAATATTTGTCACAAATTCAAAGACCTTTTATGAGGAAACCTAGAAAGCTTAGATAATTGTATCCTCAAAAAAGTTGTCAATGAACAATATATGCTAGTGAAAAAATGAAATATATAAAGAAAGATCCATTTTGCAATTCTGTTCTCAGAAAATGTGCTATTTTTGTGATAACTTATATTTAGTCATAAGCACACAGTGTGGTGATGGAGACATCAAGCAGTAGTTTTGTCACTACTGACAGAGACTGAGGGTTCACAAGAATCGAATGCTTGGAAGAATGACATCCACATCTCTTTTATTTTATTAAAGCCCATTTCCTTTTCAGCTAGACTAATACCACTTGACTGAAAAAAGGAATATTAATAAACAGTTATCATGGCACAAGCTTAATTTTTTTTCTCTGTTCTACTTCTTCTAAGGCCTGGGAGTTGACAGATTTTTTTTTTTATTATTTTTAATAATGAGTGTACTTGTAAAATGTGCTTCTAATTATTGAACTGTAGATGACCTTTACAGACATTGTTATGGAAGTGCCCTCAGTGCAATGTACACTGGAATGCCATCTTACAAATTATGTGCTTTAGGTTTATTGTTTATTTATTAGATAGTCAAAATAGCTCTGTCTCTAGCACTCCCATGGACCTATTTTAATTATATCAAGCTACACCAGCATTATTAGTTATGAACCAATTTTTTTTGTATTAACTCAGTAAGAAAGTTTGGCCCCAGGTTTCTGTTTTCAGGTACATCTAAAAAGTAAAAAAAGAAGTGAATTCTAAATGGTACAGTTTTACCAAGGAAAATTTTGTACATAGAAACTAAAATATTATTTAAGTGCCTTATTACAGAAAAGTACAAGTCTAGTATAAATATGCACAATGCTATTATACAACAATGTATACAGTCAGATTAAGTACCCCTAAAGGATTTTAAAGCACCTCTTGAAATCAGTGAATGGCTTATAAGCTCACTCTTTACTACATATTACAAAGAGGAGACCGAACCTGAAATTTGTATTAATGTACTGCCTTATTGGAAGTGAGCGAGAGAAAGTGAAATGAGAAATATCTGTAAAGGCTGAAGTCATAAGGGTCAAGGTGAATTATTTTCATTGCATACAACTTCTGGTCTTTCCTCATAACATCATTCTGAAAAAGTCAGCAGATGCTCAGAAATTAACTGTTATTCCATGCTTTGTATTACTTGACAGGATGCACGCTCCTCCCTATGTGACAAATTAGTACTTTCCCACAATGTCATGCCATATATATACAACTTGCCAAGTGAGGTCAAATATACTGCAATCAAAATGACCCTTGTCAGTGCTTTAATTTTCTCTGCTTAATTGGACCGTGGTAGTGCACTTGCTTGTTTTAAAGGTGAAAACTACCAATTTGTGGTTAGATTTCAAGATATTTTATCTATTTGAAATGGATGATTTTTTTACTTCTATGAACAAAATTGGTATAAGTGAAATATTCACAGATATCATGTAATATTGAGGATTATTAGATTGTCATAGATATATAATGTGACTTCTGTGGAGATAGTCATACACAAATTAAATGTTATAAAGTCATTGATCATATTATAAAAAGTACTGAAGAAAGAGAAATCAGTGGGCTAGTATTTAACTTTTACAGAGTGCTTGCTCCATGGTTTGCAGACTATTGTTGCTTAGTGAAGGAAAAACAGACCTATGTTGCAAAGCCTAATTTTTAATTGGTTTACAGAAAGAATACAAAAAAATAAGTATGTAAATAAACATAGTCAAACAAATAAAAGCATGTTAAGCAGTGCTGTGAATCCACTGACCATCCCTTTTTTGTGTTTTACAGCATTATTGCAGGGATTACTGTTGATGTTTGTTTTCATGGAAAATATCTATAAAATCTTTTCAAAATACTTGTGAGAAAAACAGGGGAATTTATCACCCTTTATCTTGAATGAAATCTAAGCACATGCCTATCTTTTTCAAACTTAGGCTGAAATTTATTAACCTTGAGTTCCCCAAATTTTTTTATTCTCAAAAATGAAAAGACTAACCTGGGGAATCAGAAATGCTTTGTCTATGGTAATGGCCTAGTCAGCTCTGTTTACAATGCATGCACAATGAGCATAAATTCTTATTACCTATGCATGTGGCCAGGATTTTGTGCACAAAGAGCAGCTCCTCATCATGGCAGCGGCAAAGACCCATGGCCAAAATGTGTTAGATCCCGCCATGGCCAGAATAAAGTATGAGCTGCTGAGGTGAACACTGAATATGCATGAGCATCTCTGGTAGTCACTATGAATTTGCATGCACGGACAGGGACACATTAATGACAGTGCTGGTGTAATATACAGCAAAATATATATGGAAAGGAAGGTTCCATGAAAGGGAAAATAACATGTGTGGCTAAGGATGGAGTAGAGTTTTGTCTACTGAAACAGAAGCCACAGAGAGGACAGAGAAGTACAAAAGGAGTTGCTTACCAAAGCAGGGGGCAAAAAGATAGAGAAAGTGGTATGGCAATACTCGATAGTCCCCAAGTGATATGAATCTGTTCCTGTCATAGCCATATTCAACATACTAGTCTATCAGCATGGAGAGCCACTGAAATAGTCATACTAAAAGGGGTCATAAAACATACATGTCAGGGAAACATAACCCATTTGTAGACTGCAAACTGAATATTGTAAAATTACATATAGCCCTCAAGGAGATTCTAACCATTACGCAGTGTATTGCCACAGTAAAAATGTTTCATGAGTACACTGTGCTATTGAAGCAGTTACAATAAATTATCTTTAGTTTATTTTAGATTGGCAATGGAATGCAGAATGGAGCATAGCTCATTTGCATAACTAATGGCAAGATACTTGTACATAGCAAGAACTGCACTAAAGTTTTGTCGTAGGATGAGGACTGCCTTTTCTCATTGGCTGTACATGTGCAGTGAAGTTGGTCTCCATGACCCATCATACAATGTTTGAACACAGAAAGATGGTTCTTGTTTTATAACTCTTTATGGGCATATGCATGTATTGTGTTTATCTATTGTTTACCAGATCAATGGTTGGAAATAGGAGTATAGGACAAATATGAAAAAGTGTATCAAGAAGAGTCTAGAACACAAGATAAACAACTAAGGAATGTATGGGATAGATGGGGTTAACACTATATCTCTCTGAGTTTCTTAGATCAACTATGCTTGGCAAATTCATAAATACATTTGGTTAGAAAGTATCAAACTCTTGACAGAGTTTATATATTGAGGATAGGAATGTTTCATTTCAAGGTAATGGAACACATGATGGCCAAAAGAAGACAAATACACCTGAATGTGTTCAAACTCATTTTCCACTGGCATTTCCTACACCAGAGCATTATTTATTTAGTTTACATTTATTGACAGGGGAGGTTCAGCTGGTCAGTAAGCCTCTTTTCAGTGGAGGCCCAGGGAGTAAAGGTCCAATAAATAAACTTCAAGTGCTAAGGTACAATAAGAAGTTATACAGGTAGCAGTTTAGGTAGTACAGTATTATCCATACATTATATATACTACTAGAATTGCTAGGAAGAGTATAGTAGCTTACATTTACAATGGTTTTAGACTAAGACATAGAGTCAGGTATGAGAGACAGTGCATTGTACACATCTTAATTATTTTAACTCAGTAGTCTGGAAGAGTGAATTCATGTTTGAATAAGATTAGATAGGCATGCCACAAAACGATTAGTAAGGAAGGCATGTCAGTAAACTCCATTTCAGGAGAATGAAAAAAAGATAAAAAAGTAATAGCACCCTTTAATGGATTTAAACCCATGCCTGTTTTACTTATATTCTGTAAGCTACAGCATTAGCCAGGTATGCCACAGAAGCATTGGCAAGAAACGTTTGCAAGAAACAACACATTGTTCTGCAACTGAATACAGCTGTAGACTGAAAACTGAATTATAAAACAACATACCACCTAGAGTCTGCACTGAGTGCATAGGCAACTTACATGTCACCTCATGACTACAATAAACCATGGAAGCCCTTTTTGGGAATATTGTAACATCTTTGAAATCACACACCCACCAAGTTGGGCCACATGAAAAGTTACTGTACAGAGCAACATGTGTTGTTTAATTAGCCATTATTGCAAAGAAAAATCACCTCATAATTTTTTGTTTATATAAGTGATGAATTTATATTTCAATAGATATCTATATACTGTGAACTGATCGAAGGAAGGACACTGAGGAAACTCTGAGCTAAAATATATAACATTAAGTATCCTGTTTTTTGTTTATTTTGCTCTTTATTTCTTTGTTATTTATAGCGCTTTCTGTACTGTGTATTTTTCTAGCTAGTTTCACTGTGTGTGAGGTATTAACTGGAAATTGTAAACTTTTGTTAAGTATCTGTTGGGTTGTTTGTTCTGATAACTGGTTACAGTAAACTCTTTTTTCTAGAGGCTCCTTTAGCTGTTTTCATTTAAAGCCTCACTGCTGCTTTTCAGCTGTGAAACATTTCTGCAGTTTGTTCTAAGTAGTGGGGATATTTGTAGCATTTCCATATTCAGGCTTGTATTTGGGCCTAGTGTTTGTGGAGGCTGTGTGTCTGAGCACATATTCAGAGACATTGGTTTGGCCAAAGCCATCAGGCATTTCTGTGAGAGAGAATTGTTTGAGGTCATTGGCTGACTGAGGTCACCTGGACTACAGCTTAGACTAAGCACCTCATTGGTTCTTTTGAGATTTCTTTCTTAAAAGCTGTCTCAGGTTTCAACTTTCTGTTACCTAAGAAGTTCAGTTGTGAATGCTCTGCCATTTCACAGTGAACTGATTGAAGGAAGGACACTGAGGAAACTCTGAGCTATAATATATAACATTAAGTATCCTGTTTTTGTTTATTTTGTTTTTTCTTTGTTATTTATAGCACTTTGTGTACTGTGTATTTTTCTAGCTAGTTTCACTGTGTGTGAGGTATTAACTGGAAATTGTCCACTTTTATTAAGCATCTGTTGGGTTGATTGTTTCTGATAACTGGTTACAGTAAACTCTTTTTTCTAGAGGCTCCTTTAGCTGTTTAAAACTTTCATTTAAAGATTCACTGCTGCTTTTCAGCTGTGAAACATTTCTGCAGTTTGTTCTAAGTAGTGGGGATATTTGTAGCATTTCCATATTCAGGCTTGTATTTGGGCCTAGTGTTTGTGGAGGCTGTGTGTCTGAGCACATATTCAGAGACATTGGTTTGGCCAAAGCCATCAGGCATTTCTGTGAGAGAGAATTGTTTGAGGTCATTGGCTGACTGAGGTCACCTGGACTACAGCTTAGACTAAGCACCTCATTGGTTCTTTTGAGATTTCTTTCTTAAAAGCTGTCTCAGGTTTCAACTTTCTGTTACCTAAGAAGTTCAGTTGTGAATGCTCTGCCATTTCACAGTGAACTGATTGAAGGAAGGACACTGAGGAAACTCTGAGCTATAATATATAACATTAAGTATCCTGTTTTTTGTTTATTTTGTTTTTTATTTCTTTGTTATTTATAGCACTTTGTGTACTTTGTATTTTTCTAGCTAGTTTCACTGTGTGTGAGGTATTAACTGGAAATTGTCCACTTTTATTAAGTATCTGTTGGGTTGTTTGTTTCTGATAACTGGTTACAGTAAACTCTTTTTTCTAGAGGCTCCTTTAGCTGTTTAAAACTTTCATTTAAAGGTTCACTGCTGCTTTTCAGCTGTGAAACATTTCTGCAGTTTGTTCTAAGTAGTGGGGATATTTGTAGCATTTCCATATTCAGGCTTGTATTTGGGCCTAGTGTTTGTGGAGGCTGTGTGTCTGAGCACATATTCAGAGACATTGGTTTGGCCAAAGCCATCAGGCATTTCTGTGAGAGAGAATTGTTTGTGGTCGTTGGCTGACTGAGGTCACCTGGACTACATCTTAGACTAAGCACGTCATTGGTTCTTTTGAGATTTCTTTCTTAAAAGCTGTCTCAGGTTTCAACTTTCTGTTACCTAAGAAGTTCAGTTGTGAATGCTCTGCCATTTTACAGTGAACAGATTGAAGGAAGGACACTGAGGAAACTCGGAGCTATAATACATAACATTAAGTATCCTGTTTTCTGTTTATTTTGTTTTTTATTTCTTTGTTATTTATAGCACTTTGTGTACTTTGTATTTTTCTAGCTAGTTTCACTGTGTGTGAGGTATTAACTGGAAATTGTCCACTTTTATTAAGCATCTGTTGGGTTGTTTGTTTCTGATAACTGGTTACAGTAAACTCTTTTTTTCTAGGGGCTCCTTTAGCTGTTTAAAACTTTCATTTAAAGGCTCACTGCTGCATTTCAGCTGTGAAACATTTCTGCAGTTTGTTCTAAGTAGTGGGGATATTTGTAGCATTTCCATATTCAGGCTTGTATTTGGGCCTAGTGTTTGTGGAGGCTGTGTGTCTGAGCACATATTCAGAGACACTGGTTTGGCCAAAGCCATCAGGCATTTCTGTGAGAGAGAATTGTTTGAGGTCATTGGCTGACTGAGGTCACCTAGACTACAGCTTAGACTAAGCACCTCATTGGTTCTTTTGAGATTTCTTCCTTAAAAGCTGTCTCAGGTTTCAACTTTCTGTTACCTAAGAAGTTCAGTTGTGAATGCTCTGCCATTTCACAGTGAACTGATTGAAGGAAGGACACTGAGGAAACTCGGAGCTATAATATATAACATTAAGTATCCTGTTTTTTGTTTATTTTGTTCTTTATTTCTTTGTTATTTATAGCACTTTGTGTACTGTGTATTTTTCTAGCTAGTTTCACTGTGTGTGAGGTATTAACTGGAAATTGTCCACTTTTATTAAGCATCTGTTGGGTTGTTTGTTTCTGATAACTGGTTACAGTAAACTCTTTTTTTCTAGAGGCTCCTTTAGCGGTTTAAAACTTTCATTTAAAGGCTCACTGCTGCTTTTCAGCTGGGAAACATTTCTGCAGTTTGTTTCCCACCCTCCGTCCCTGCTGGTATAGTGTTTTTATAGTTGGTGGCTTTGCAGTTGCCCGCCCCAGTGTAAATTTGATCTGGGACCCTCCTCCCTGTCTAGTGTCATTACCTCATTCTACCCAGTACAGGGAGAACATTTGAGAAGGCCAATCAGCTTAGTTTCATCTACTCCTTTCTCTCTTTCCACTAAAAAAAAAAAAAAAAAATTATCTGCTTTTACTGTATTTGTGTTTTTTCCTACTTTGTTTTGCTTTTGCATCATTTTAAAAGTACTCAGTTGTATTTATTACTGCTTGGTGTAACTTATTCTAAGCCTTTTAGTTTAAGCACTTGGGCTTTAGACTGGTTGTTTTACATTAGGAAGGTTTCTGGGCTGAACTGTGGTGGCAGGACAGGTAGCTTACATCCTTTTAAGTTGGGAACTGCTGATTGAGGGTTCAGTGTCTGTTATTCTAAAAGTGTATTAGTTCTGGTTTAAGCACCTGGGCTTCAGGCCAGTTATTTTACATTAAGAAGGTTCATGGTCTGCACTCTTGTGGGAGAAGAGGCTGGACTCTGCCCTTCTGAGCTGGGAATTTCTGGTTAAAGGCTTATAGTGCCTGCATATTTGAACTATTTCTTACTGTAATTGGTACACCTTGTTTGCTGTAGCATAGACTAGATCCAGGCCTGCTTAATCTAGTTTTGTTTGTATGCTTGTTATTTCCCTGAAAAGCTAATTCCACCTAAAACTCGGCTTTTCAGCGCTTCTGTGGATCCGTAGTGATATCTGCATTGCTTACTGTACTTATTTCCTTGTTTCACTTGAAAGAAAGTTACTGTTTGTCATTTTTGCATTTAAGTTACCAGGCACTTGCTCACTAAAGCAATTATATAAGTCAGCACTAAAAAATTAAAAGCACTACACCCTCACAAACTCCCCCTGGAGTACCTTGCTCCCCATTGGCCATTTTTTTCAATTATAAAGAAATTCCCAATACTATTCTAAAATGTCCAAAGGTCAGTTGTCAATCTCCTCTCCAGTCTAGCTGGTGAATCTGGGAATCTTGAGGCATCGTTACAAGTGCCTCATGTACACAGACAACCCTCTCCTCCTCCCAACAAATTCCAACACATGTGAGAGATGCAACCATATATCCAAACTGGAGGCTAAGCTCTCTCAACTCAGTACTGGCGTAACCAGTCAGGAGGAGAAGAAAACCACACTCACTAAAATTCCAGTTTCACATAGACCTACCATGACAGCAAACCAAACACATAAACACACAAAAACATATTTGGAGGCTCTAAATAAAAATCTGCCTAAGCAGCAGAGACCTCCAAAGCAGACAATCAAGCAACCGCTACCCCAAAACAAAACACGTGCAACACATAGCTCACAAAGCCAGTGTGCCGAACAATCACAGCCCTTAAGGCTAAACAACACACCTGATACACTTGTAATAGGTGACTCTATCATCAGGCACACTGATGTCCCACTCACCAGGCTGAACAAGGAGAAGGTCACGGTGAGCTGCCTGTCGGGCGTTAGGATCTGCCACATAACACAAGCACTCAGGTCACTCCAAGGCTAGCACAAATATGACTCAGTCATTGTCCATGCTGGTGAGAATGAACTGAGACGTACCTCCCTGGACTTCATGAAAAGAGACATAGAGGAGCTCTCTGAGCATGTAGCCCAGGCCGGTATGACCCTGACCTTGAGTAGCATCTTACCCTCACCAAGAATGATGCCACAGTATGAAGACAAGATTATCAATTTCAACAATTGGCTTTAAGTATTGGTGTCATTCAAAGGGGATCCAATGCCTGTCAGCCTGGGATGACATGCTCGACAAGCCACGATGCTTCGCCAGGGACGGCTTGCACCTGTCACCCCTGGGCTTTCGGATATTGGCAAAGGCTCTTACTACCCCCATAGGGCCTTTTTTAGGCAATGCTCAAAAGACAAACCCACCTCCATAGGTATCACAAGGGATAAGAAACTAAGAGTAATGCTACTCAACGCCAGAAGTCTAAACCTCAAGATGCACGCACTCGAAACTCTCCTTAGCATGGAGAACATTGATATCTGTGCAGTAACAGAAACCTGGTTCAAGGATCTTGAGAGCACCCTAGCACTACCAGGTTATACCTCATACCATGCTTTTTGGCCCCAAAACGTGGACCGAACCACAAAAGGAGGGGGAGTATCAATATTCGTCAAAGATACCCACACCTCCAGGTTGGTGGCACAGCATGAGGCATCGGAGACTATCCATGTGCAACTAACAGTGGGTAAAACTGCCTTCCAGTTTATAGCCTGCTACAGACCACCCTCCCAAACCCAGTATCCCCACTCGGCCTTCCTGAGAACACTGGAAAATATGAAGGTCTCTCCAAACACCATTATATTGTGTGACTTCAACTACCCAACCATAGACTGGGAGCATTACTCTAGCTCCAACACCCTAGCCCAAAGGTTCCTAGAATTTATAAACTCAAATGCTATGGAACAACTTGTTACCACTCCCACAAGAGGGGAAAACATACTGGACCTGATCATCACCAACATGGGGACTCTATGCTCCAGACCAGAAGTGTTTCCCTCACTGGTAAGATCAGACCATAAACTAATCTCACTGGATATTCACATCCCGACCCCACCCCATGCCCAGAAAACCACAGTGAAAAACTTCTCTAAAGCAAATTTCACACTCCTCAGAACCGAGGTGGAATCCTTCAAAGCCCCAGGGCCTATGGATAATACGGCCCAGACCGCAAAATCCTTTATAAACGCATTCTATGAACACCTTCAGGAATGTATGGATCATGCAATCCCAAATAAAACCATGACCCAATCCTCCAAAGGCAGACATCCTGTCTGGTGGACCCCAGCCATAAACAAACTATACAATAGAAGGAGGAAGCTACTACATGATAGAGCAAAAAGGGAAGGCATCTCTGATCAGTATTAGCAAAAAACTATGGGCACTCATAAAATCATCTAAGGCCAGCTTCGAGAGAAAAATTGCACAGGACACTATGGATAATCACTAGGCTTTCTTTAGTTATGTTAGGAACCTGGGTGGGAATTCCCAGATATGCTCAGAATTAGTCCAAAATGACAAAAAATACACCGAACCAACAGACATTGCCAACATCCTAGCTGACAGGTTCAGCGCAAACTTCTCCCCCCCCCCCCACCAAAAGGGCTAATATCTATCCCAGCAGAGTGCTGCCCCCCTGACATCTCAGATGCTCAGGTAAGAGCTGCCCTCTCCAAAGCAAGAAATACAGCATCAATGGGACCAGATGGTGTCCCGGGCTGCATCCTACATGAACTCCAAGAAGAGCTAAACCCAAACCTAAAACTACTGTTCAATCTCAGTCTTACTACAGGATATGTACCCAAAGAGTGGCGTACAGCAACAGTGGTCCCTCTCCACAAAGGTGGTGCCTCAACGGATCCTGGAAACTATCGCCCCATAAGTCTCACTAGCTTAGTCTGCAAAGCTATGGAAAGGATCATCATGGACCTTATAAATAAAGATATTGGGGACCTACAGACACTGGATCCTACCCAGTTCGGCTTTGTTAAGGGCAGATCCTGCCTCTTAAACATGGTCGATTTCTTTGAAACAGTCACCAAGGCATTTGACAAGGGGAAGGTGGTCCACACAGCCTACCTGGACTTCGCAAAAGCCTTCGATACAATACCCCACTCGGGCATTATAGATAAGCTCACCAGCTTAAATATAAACCCCCATGTCACTAGATGGGTTGCAAACTGGCTCAAGGACAGAACCCACATGGTTAGAATAGCTGGAGCTATGTCAGACTCCAAACCAGTTACAAGTGGCTTCCCACAAGGCTCAGTCCTGTGACCTCTCTTGTTCGGTATATATTTCTCAGAGGTACAGGCCAACATGGAAGGACTGTGGCTGACCAAGTTTGCAGATGACTGCAAACTGGGCACCATAATAGACTCTCCAGCTGACACAAGCATCCTCCAAAAGGGCCTCATAGAAACAGACAACTGGTGCCAGAGCCATGGCCTCAAGCTAAACGCCAAAAAGTGTATAGTCATCCCCTTTGGCAAAAACAAAGTGCCCACAAATTACCACATAAGTGGTAATCCATTAAGTACAGAAGAAGTAATTAGGGACCTGGGGACCCAAGTTGATAGCAATCTCTCATTTGGCAACCACGTGGCCAAAGTGGTTAGAAAACATTTTATATAGCCCACCTAATCATGAAGGGATTCACATCTAGATCAGGGGAGGTCATCGTGCCTCTTTACTCATCCCTCATCAGGCCCATAATTGAGTACAATGCCCCTTTTGGGATGTACCTTACCAGACACCTGCAGCAACTGGAAAGACCCCAAAAGTACCTCACCAAGAGGATCAAGGGGCTCAAACAGATGCCGTATGCTGCCTGGTTAAAGAAACTCCAGCTCTACTCAGTGGCATACCGCCTGCTCAGAGGCGATCTGTGCCTGACGTATAAAGCCATGTACAACCCGGAATTAATGGACATGCTGCACCTGAGAAAATACAAATCCCATCGAGCTACATGCTCGAGGGATTTGAACCTCAGCACTGAAATAAATAGGACATGCTGGAGGGACAGATTCATAACCCAGAGGCTCCCTTCACTCTGGAATAAAATCCCAGTCCAGGTTAGGCAGAGTTCCTCATTGACTCTCTTCAAGAGGAATCTTGATGAGTGGATGGGAGATCGTAGGTTTACCCCGGGTATCACTTCTGTGTCACTGTTAGACAGAGGCACAGTATACTAACCTCGAAAAAGGGCATAGCAAAATTAATTTAAAATGGGTGGCGAAAGCCATACATGCTCTGGCTAGGCTTATAAATGCCCTAGGGCAGATAGCCTAGTATGAACCTATGAACCTATGAACCTAAGATTTAGTGCTACAGTGGCTGGTTGTCCTGGGGAGAATTGCATAAGTGATATATTGAATAGGACAGTCCAAACTATGCTATCTCCTTCAGCAGTAGAAATTTTGAGCTTATCTTATAAGACCCTAGCATGTTGAGAGATATAATGCCTGTAGAGTACCCTGGTACTCTCCCAAAACCTCCTCATTGTAGGCCATGCCAGGTATACCTCATGTGGGAGGCACCCATGGCATTTTCACAAACTGCTCTGACTACCTGAACTGACACTTATTAGTATTGTTTGCTATACCTGAGACCCTGATGGTTTTATAAACCCATTGTTCTACCACCAAAAGCAAGCCCAGATACCCTGAAAAGGATCCTTATATACAATGAGCTCATTTCTTTGGCCACTTAAGCGAGGGCAGAGACCCGAACAAGAGGAGGAAGACACTGGACTGACTTTTAATAGCAACAATGGTATTGTTTTTAATATATCTTCGTATGCTTTGACCAAAGATGAGCTATATGTACTTAACAAAGGCCTGACTTTTGTGCCCAGTAGGGCTAGTATTTTTAATGAGGTTATGTTAGATGTAATGCTGTTTTGTAGGAATTTAGCGTTAAAGTGTACTTTTGGGATAAGTAATGACAATAGAACCGTGTTAAAACAACCTAGTAGTTATATACCACCTTTTTCTCCAGCACTAAATCTGTTCATTAGCAGCTGTGAACATGATTTACAGGAATATTTTCAAAAAAGGGATTTTCATGAGTTTTACAATCTAACACAGAATCAGAAAAAAGCCTTGTTTGATTTGAGTGACAATAAAGATCTTGTCATAAAAATGGCGGATAAAGGGGGAGCTGTTGTGGTGCTAGACACCACCATGTATATAAGGAAGATGCAAGAACTATTAACAGATAATCATGTATATATACAGATCAATCGGATTGGTGTTAGACTGTTGGTAGATAAGGTACATAATTGTTTGAAACAGTTAAATGTTGAAATGAAAATAAGTGATGATTTGCTTAAGTTTTTATGGATAGATAAAGCGGTTACTCCCATTTTCAAGGCCCTACCTAAGATACATAAATCTCTCACTGACCCTCCCCTTCGACCTATTGTTTCAGGTAGGGGATGGGTCACAGAAAACATTTCCATTTGGCTAGAGTACACACTTCGCCCTTATGTAGACAAGGTGACCACCATACTTAAGGATACAGGTGATTTTCTGCAAAAACTAGGAGAGGTGAACTGTGATAAGACACAGGGCAGTTTTTTGATGGTTACATTGGATGTCCACAGTCTTTTTACTGTGATTAGTAATGAATATGGCGTTCATGCCATAGATATGGTTTTGAAAGACTTGGACGTAGATGAAGACAGAATAGCTTTAATCAAGACATTGCTAACTGTAGTCTTGGAGAACAATGTGTTCATAGGAGTACAACAGACATATAGACAAGCACAGGGGGTAGCCATGGGCACCCCCTGTGCTAATACTTATGCCAATCTGGTCCTTTGGTATTGGGAAAGGGATGTTATATTTAATAATCATGAATGGATGCAATACATTCATATGTACACACGTTTTGTAGATGACGTTTTTTTCCTTTGGAAGGGAGGTTTAACATTACTGGAGAATTTTGTGGAATACTTGCATTCTACCACCACTTTTCTTAGATTTACAAAGAAATATTCAGAAACACAGATAGATTTTTTGGACATATATATTTCACAGAACAGGACAGGTTTTTCCTCCAGTTTATACAGGAAGGAATGTTGGAAGAACACAATGTTGTGTTTTGATAGTATGCATCCTCGTTCCATGTTTCCCAACATTATTCAGGGACAGGTTGGCAGGATATCCAGGTTATGCTTGGATGACACCCAATATGAGAGAGAAGTGGCTGCTCTTAAGGGTTGTTTCCTTGAAAGGGGGTATAAAGGGAAATTAATTAACAAGGTAGTGGACACCAACTATCCTAAGAGGGAGAACAAGTTTAAACCATGGCTTAGGTGTAAGAGAGGGGAAGTAAAAACACCCCCAACAAGTATGATATTGGGAGAACCAAAATTGTTCTTCACTTATAGCAGCAATATTGGGGATATAAGGAATATAATCAACAGGAATTGGAATATCTTGAGGGGTGATAGTAAGTTGAGAAACATAGTGGGCGTTCATCCCAAATTTGGATACAGGAGAAATAAGAATTTAAAAGACATACTATGTAAGGAGAAATCTTCTATCAATTTTATTTCCTTTAAAGAAAGAGCAGGTAGTGTCCCATGTGGCTATTGCAAAGCATGTCCTTTTATTAATAAAGACAACACTTTTATACATCCAGTCAGTGGCAAAGCTTTTAATTTCAAGGCTAAGGCCACATGTAGGACATGCAATTTGGTTTATTTGGCAGAGTGTACACAATGCCCTGGATTCTATGTGGGAAAAACCAACTGTATGTTTAAGGAAAGGGTGCTTCAACATCTGTCATCCATTAGGAATAAAGATATACATAATGCCCTTTATAGGCACGTTGAGGTTAACCCTATGCACAACTTTAGATTCAAAGCTGTAGTTAATGTCTCAATGGATAATAGGGGAGGGGATATTAAGCTCCTCACAGAATCTTTAGAATCCAAATGGATTTTGGAACTAATGGCCCATAGAAGTCCTGGGCTAAATGAGTATGTACCCTTAAAACCAGCCTTACAGAAAAGGCGGGTGATTTACTGATCCCTGTTGGTTGGCTACTGGTTTAAATTATTGGAATGTTTGTTTGTATGTGAACTGATGAAGGGTTTCCACCAGAAAGCGCTTATCTTTGGTTTTTTCGTTGTTTTAATAAAGGATATTGACACTCCAGCAGTGTTCCACCTTTCTTGCATTTAGATCCTTATATACAATGAGCTCATTTGTTTGGCCACTAGCCAAGGCTTATTCTTTTGGCCACTAGCAAAAAATCATAACCATGGGTGAAGAAAGGGCATGCAATGGCCATTAAACTTTTGTACGAGGAGGACATCACTCTGGAAATTTGTCCAATGTCCTAGATAATCTAGTTATCGATGTGGCAACCACTGTACATTTTCTCTAGTTATTCTTGCCATTTCCTGTACCCCTACTTGTGAGCAAGACCCTAAACTCCTTAAAACAACCTCCAGGTATAACCTGTCCTCCTTCACCACAAATAAATATAGTATTTTCCACCAGGGAACAATAGCCACTGATTTAAAGGTACTGACTTTCATCCTATCTACTCCAAGATCAACAGTGAAAAAGCTTCAGTGCACATTGGATCCCACAACTATTCTAGGGTAACAGAACAATGTCATTTGAAGACAATAAAGATGCACATCTCTTGTCTCTAAACTGGATACTCTCCAGACCGTATCTGCATCCTGCTATCCATTCTATAAAAAACATAAGCAGCAGGAGGGAGAATAAGACAAACCCTTGGTGCAGGCCTGAGTTCTCATTCAAACGGTTTGATTTAATGTCATCAATGGGGATACCATGCTCATACTACAAATACAAGGAATGGCTGACATACAGCAGCATCAGCAAATGAAACCCATAATACTAAAGCACTTTCAAAAGGCACAACAAGGTATATGTCTCAAAGCCTAAAAACACACAGAGGTGTTTGTAAACTATAGTGACTCTATGATATCTATGCAGGGACAGCAAACCGATGTTTCATGGAGGCAATGCAATTAATATTGCTTATCCAGTATCATAGCTCAACTTTTGAATTAAGCTTCCTTCCCGGGACCATCACATATGCATTCACTGACAGGCTCAGGAATACGACCCCTATACAAATGAAACTCACTCGTACACCCCCATATTAAAAACAGGGCCCACTACTCCATCCTAGCTTTCAATTAAACATTGAAAACATGTTTTAACTGTGACATCCAAGCAATATCTAGCATCTTCAGCATTTCTAACCAGACTACATTCACTCTCCTAATTGTGCAACAGAACCAATTAATCGTCACAGTCCTGGTTACAGTAAACTCTTTTTTTCTAGAGGCTCCTTTAGCTGTTTAAAACTTTCATTTAAAGGCTCACTGCTGCTTTTCAGCTGTGAAACATTTCTGCAGTTTGTTCTAAGTAGTGGGGTTATTTGTAGCATTTCCATATTCAGGCTTGTATTTGGGCCTAGTGTTTGTGGAGGCTGTGTGTCTGAGCACATATTCAGAGACATTGGTTTGGCCAAAGCCATCGGGCATTTCTGTGAGAGAGAATTGTTTGAGGTCATTGGCTGACTGAGGTCACCTGGACTACAGCTTAGACTAAGCACCTCATTGGTTCTTTTGAGATTTCTTTCTTAAAAGCTGTCTCAGGTTTCAACTTTCTGTTACCTAAGAAGTTCAGTTGTGAATGCTCTGCCATTTCACAGTGAACTGATCGAAGGAAGGACACTGAGGAAACTCGGAGCTATAATATATAACATTAAGTATCCTGTTTTTTGTTTATTTTGTTCTTTATTTCTTTGTTATTTATAGCACTTTGTGTACTGTGTATTTTTCTAGCTAGTTTCACTGTGTGTGAGGTATTAACTGGAAATTGTCCACTTTTATTAAGCATCTGTTGGGTTGTTTGTTTCTGCTAACTGGTTACAGTAAACTCTTTTTTTTCTAGAGGCTCCTTTAGCTGTTTAAAACTTACATTTAAAGGTTTACAGCTGCTTTTCAGCTGTGAAACATTTCTGCAGTTTGTTCTAAGTAGTGGGGATATTTGTAGCATTTCCATATTCAGGCTTGTATTTGGGCCTAGTGTTTGTGGAGGCTGTGTGTCTGAGTACATACTCAGAGACATTGGTTTGGCCAAAGCCATCAGGCATTTCTGTGAGAGAGAGAGAATTGTTTGAGGTAATTGGCTGACTGAGGTCACCTGGACTACAGCTTAGACTAAGCACCTCATTGGTTCTTTTGAGATTTCTTTCTTAAAATCTGTCTCAGGTTTCAACTTTCTGTTACCTAAGAAGTTCAGTTGTGAATGCTCTGCCATTTCACAGTGAACTGATCGAAGGAAGGACACTGATGAAACTCAGAGCTATAATATATAACATTAAATATCCTGTTTTTTGTTTATTTTGTTCTTTATTTCTTTGTTATTTATAGCACTTTGTGTACTGTGTATTTTTCTAGCTAGTTTCACTGTGTATGAGGTATTAACTGGAAATTGTCCACTTTTATTAAGCATCTGTTGGGTTGTTTGTTTCTGATAACTGGTTACAGTAAACTCTTTTTTTCTAGAGGCTCCTTTAGCTTTTTAAAACTTTCATTTAAAGGCTCACTGCTGCTTTTCAGCTGTAAAACATTTCTGCAGTTTGTTTCCCACCCTCCATCCCTGCTGGTATAGTGTTTTTATAGTTGGTGGCCTTGCAGTTGCCCGCCCCTAGTGTAAATTTGATCTGGGACCCTCCTCCCAGTCTAGTGTCATTACCTCATTCTACCCAGTACAGGGAGAACATTTGAGAAGGCCAATCAGCTTAGTTTCGGCTACTCCTTTCTCTCTTTCCACTAAAGAAAAAAAAAAAAAAAAAATTATCTGCTTTTCCTGTATTTGTGTTTTTTTCCTACTTTATTTTACTTTTGCATCATTTTAAAAGTACTCAGTTGTATTTATTACTGCTTGGTGTAACTTATTCTAAGCCTTTTAGTTTAAGCACTTGGGCTTTAGACCAGTTGTTTTACATTAGGAAGGTTTGTGGGCTACACTGTGGTGGCAGGACAGGTAGCATACATCCTTCTAAGTTGGGAACTGCTGATTGAGGGCTCAGTGTCTGTTATTCTAAAAGTGTATTAGTTCTGGATTAAACACCTGGGCTTCAGGCCAGTTATTTTACATTAAGAAGGTTCGTGGTCTGCACTCTTGTGGGAGAAGAGGCTGGACTCTGTCCTTCTGAGCTGGGAATTTCTGGTTAAAGGCTTATAGTGCCTGCATATTTGAACTATTTCTTACTGTAATTGGAACACCTTGTTTGCTGTAGCATAGATTAGATCCAGGCCTGCTGAATCCAGATTTGTTTGTATGCTTGTTATTTCCCTGAAAAGCTAATTCCACCTAAAACACAGCTTTTCAGCGCTTCTGTGGATCCGTAGTGATATCTGCATTGCTTACTGTACTTATTTCCTTGTTTCACTTGAAAGAAAGTTAGTGTTTGTCATTTTTGCATTTAAGTTACCTGGCACTTGCTCACTAAAGCAATTATATAAGTCAGCACTAAAAAATTAAAAGCACTACACCCTCACAAACTCCCCCTGGAGTACCTTGCTCCCCATTGGCCATTTTTTTCAATTATAAAGAAATTCCCAATACTATTCTAGCATGTCCAAAGGTCAGTTGTCAATCTCCTCTCCAGTCCAGCTAGTGAATCTGGGAATCTTGAGGCAATGTTACAAGTGCCTCATGTACACAGACAACCCTCTCCTCCTCCCAACAAATTCCAACACATGTGAGAGATGCAACCATACAGCCAAACTGGAGGCTAAGCTCTCTCAACTCAGTACTGGCATAACCAGTCAGGAGGAGAAGGAAACCACACTCACTAAAATTCCAGTTTCACATAGACCTACCACGACAGCAAACCAATCACATAAACACACAAAAACATACTTGGAGGCTCTAAATAAAAATCTGCCTAAGCAGCAGAGACCTCCAAAGCAGACACCCAAGCAACCACTACCCCAAAACAAAACACGTGCAACACATAGCTCACAAAGCCAGTGTGCCGAACAGTCACAGCCCTTAAGGCTAAACAGCACACCTGATACACTTGTAATAGGTGACTCTATCATCAGGCACACTGACGTCCCACTCACCAGGCTGAACAAGGAGAAGGTCATGGTGAGCTGCCTGTCGGGCGCTAGGATCCGCCACATAACACAAGCACTCAGGTCACTCCAAGGCAAGTACAAATATGACTCAGTCATTGTCCATGCTGGTGTGAATGACCTGAGACGTACCTCCCTGGACTACATGAAAAGAGACATAGAGGAGCTCTCTGAGCATGTAGCCCAGGCTGGTATGACCCTGACCTTGAGTAGCATCTTACCCTCACCAAGAATGATGCCACAGTATGAAGACAAGATTATCAATTTCAACAATTGGCTTAAGTATTGGTGTCATTCAAAGGGGATCCAATGCCTGTCAGCCTGGGATGACATGCTCAACAAGCCACGATGCTTTGCTAGGGACGGCTTTCACCTGTCACCCCTGGGCTTTCAGATATTGGCAAAGGCTCTTGCTACCCCCATAGTGCCTTTTTTAGGCAAGGCTCAAAAGACAAACCCACCTCCATAGGTATCATAAGGGATAAGAAACTAAGAGTAATGCTACTCAACGCCAGAAGTCTAAACCTCAAGATGCATGCACTCGAAACTCTCCTTAGCATGGAGAACATTGATATCTTTGCAGTAACCGAAACCTGGTAAAAGGCTCTCAAGAGCACCCCAGCACTACCAGGTTATACCTCATACCATGCTTTTCGGCCCCAAAACTTGGACCGAACCACAAAAGGAGGGGGAGTATCAATATTCGTCAAAGATACCCACACCTCCAGGTTGGTGGCACAGCACGAAGCATCGGAGACTATCCATGTGCAACTAACAGTGAGTAAAACTGCCTTCCAGTTTATAGCCTGCTACAGACCACCCTCCCAAACCCAGGATCCCCACTCGGCCTTCCTGAGAACACTGGAAAATATGAAGGCCTCTCCAAACACCATTATATTGGGTGACTTCAACTACCCAACAATAGACTGGGAGTATTACTCTAGCTCCAACATCCTAGCCCAAAGGTTCCTAGAATTTTTAAACTCAAATGCTATGGAACAACTTGTTACCACTCCCACAAGAGGGGAAGACATACTGGACCTGATCATCACCAACATGGGGACTCTATGCTCCAGACCAGAAGTGTATCCCTCACTGGTAAGATCAGACCATAAACTAATCTCACTGGATATTCACATCCCGACCCCACCCCATGCCCAGAAAACCACAGTGAAAAACTTCTCTAAAGCAAATTTCACACTCCTCAGAACCGAGGTGGAATCCTTCAAAGCCCCAGGGCCTATGGATAATACGGCCCAGACCGCAAAATCCTTTATAAATGCATTCTATGAGCACCTTCAGGAATGCATGGATCATGCAATCCCAAATAAAACCAAGACCCAATCCTCCAAAGGCAGACATCCTGTCTGGTGGACCCCAGCCATAAACAAACAATACAATAGAAGGCGGAAGTTACTACATGATAGAGCAAAATCCCAAAAAGGGAAGGCATCTCTGATCAGTATTAGCAAAAAACTATGGGCACTCATAAAATCGTCTAAAGCCAGCTTTGAGAGAAATATTGCACAGGACACTAAGGATAATCACAAGGCTTTCTTTAGTTATGTTAGGAACCTGGGTGGTAATTCCCAGATATGTTCAGAATTAGTCCAAAATGACAAAAAATGCACCGAACCCACAGACATTGCCAACATCCTAGCTGACAGGTTCAGCGCAAACTTCTCCCCCGCCTCCCCACCAAAAGGGCTAATATCTATCCCAGCAGGGTGCTGCCCCCCTGACATCTCAGATGCTCAGGTAAGAGCTTCCCTCTCCAAAGCAAGAAACACAGCATCAATGGGACCAGACGGTGTCCCGGGCTGCATCCTACATGAACTCCAAGAAGAGCTAAACCCAAACCTAAAACTACTGTTCAATCTCAGCCTTACTACAGGATATGTACCCAAAGAGTGGCGTACAGCAACAGTGGTCCCTCTCCACAAAGGTGGTGCCTCAACGGATCCTGGAAACTATCGCCTCATAAGTCTCACTAGCTTAGTCTGCAAAGCTATGGAAAGGATCATCATGGACCTTATAAATAAAGATATTGGGGACCTACAGACACTGGATCCTACCCAGTTCGGCTTTGTTAAGGGCAGATCCTGCCTCTTAAACCTGGTCAATTTCTTTGAAACAGTCACCAAGGCCATTGGCAAGGGGAAGGTGGTCCACACAGCCTACCTGGACCTCGCAAAAGCCTTCGATACAATACCCCACTCGGGCATTACAGATAAGCTCACCAGCTTAAATATAAACCCCTATGTCACTAGATAGGTTGCAAACTGGCTCAAGGACAGAACCCACATGGTTAGAATAGCTGGAGCCATGTCAGACTCCAAACCAGTTACAAGTGGCGTCCCACAAGGCTCAGTCCTGGGACCTCTCTTGTTTGGTATATATTTCTCGGAGGTACAGGCCAACATGGAAAGACTGTGGCTGACCAAGTTCGCAGATCACTGCAAACTGGGCGCCATAATAGACTCTCCAGCTGACACAAGCATCCTCCAAAAGGGCCTCATAGAAACAGACAACTGGTGCCAGAGCCATGTCCTCAAGCTAAATGCCAAAAAGTGTATAGTCATCCCCTTTGGCAAAAACAAAGTGCCCACAAATTACCACATAAGTGGTAATCCATTAAGTACAGAAGAAGTAATTAGGGACCTGAGGACCCAAGTTGATAGCAATCTCTCATTTGACAACCATGTGGCCAAAGTGGTTAGAAAAACATTTTATATAGCCCACCTAATCATGAAAGGATTCACATCTAGATCAGGGGAGGTCATCGTGCCTCTTTACTCATCCCTCATCAGGCCCATAATTGAGTACAATGCCCCTTTTGGGATGTACCTTACCAGACACCTGCAGCAACTGGAAAGACCCCAAAAGTACCTCACCAAGAGGATCAAGGGGCTCAAACAGATGCCGTATGCTGCCCGGTTAAAGAAACTCCAGCTCTACTCAGTGGCATACCGCCTGCTCAGAGGCGATCTGTGCCTGACGTATAAAGCCATGTCCAACCCAGAATTAATGGACATGCTGCACTTCAGAAAATACAAATCCCGTCGAGCTACACGCTCGAGGGACTTGAACCTCAGCACTGAAATAAATAGGACATGCTGGAGGGACAGATTCATAACCCAGAGGCTCCCTTCACTCTGGAATAAAATCCCAGTCCAGGTTAGGCAGAGTCCCTCATTGACTCTCTTCAAGAGGAATCTTGATGAGTGGATGGGAGATCATAGGCTTACCCCGGGTATCACTTCTGTGTCACATTTAGACAGAGGCACAGTATACTAACCTCGAAAAAGGGCATAGCAAAATTAATTTAAAATGGGTGGCGAAAGCCATACATGCTCTGGCTAGGCTTATAAATGCCCTAGGTTTGATAGCCTAGTATGAACCTATGAACCTATGAACCTATGAACCTAAGATTTAGTGCTACAGTGGCTGGTTGTCCTGGGGAGAATTGCATAAGTGATATATTGAATAAGACAGTCCAAACTATGTTATCTTCTTCAGCAGTAGATTTTTTGAGCTTATCTTATAAGACCCTAGCATGTTGAGAGATATAATGCCTGTAGAGTACCCTGGTGCTCTCCCAAAACCTCCTCATTGTAGGCCATGCCAGGTATACCTCATGTGGTAGGCACCCATGGCATTTTCACAAACTGCTCTGACTACCTGAACTGACACTTATTAGTACTGTTTGCTGTACCTGAGACCCTGATGGTTTTATAAACCCATTGTTCTACCACCAAAAGCAAACCCAGATACCCTGTAAAGGATCCTTATTTACAATGAGCTCATTTGTGTGGCCACTAGCCAAGGCTTATTCTTTTGGCCACTAGCAAAAAATCATAACCATGGGTGAAGAAAGGGCATGCAATGGCCATTAAACTTTTGTACGAGGAGGACATCACTCTGGAAATTTGTCCAATGTCCTATATAATCTAGTTATCGATGTGGCAACCACTGTACATTTTCTCTAGTTATTCTTGCCATTTCCTGTACCTTTACTTGTGAGCAAGACCCTAAACTCCTTAAAACAACCTCCAGGTATAACCTGTCCTCCTTCACCACAAATAAATATAGTCTTTTCCACCAGGGAACAATAGCCACTGATTTAAAGGTACTGACTTTCATCCTATCTACTCCAAGCTCAACAGTGAAAAAGCTTCAGTGCACATTGGATCCCACAGCTATTCTAGGGTAACAGAACAATGTAATTTGAAGACAATAAAGATGCACATCTCTTGTCTCTAAACTGGATACTCTCCAGACCGTATCTGCATCCTGCTATCCATTCTATAAAAAACATAAGCAGCAGGAGGGAGAATAAGACAAACCCTTGGTGCAGGCCTGAGTTCTCATTCAAATGGTTTGATTTAATGTCATTAATGGGGATACCATGCTCATACTACAAATACAAGGACTGGCTGACATACAGCAGCATCAGCAAATGAAACCCATAATACTGAAGCACTTTCAAAAGGTACAACAATGTATATGTCTCCAAGCCTAAAAACACACAGAGGTGTTTGCAAACTATAGCGACTCTATGATATCTATGCAGTGACAGCAAACCAATGTTTCATGGAGACAATGCAATTAATATTGCTTATCCAGTATCATAGCTCAACTTTTGAATTAAGCCTCCTTCCCCGGACCATCACTTATGCATTCCCTGACAGGCTCAGGAATACGACCCCTCTACAAATGAAACCCACTCGTACACCCCCATATTAAAAACAGGGCACACTACTCCATCCTAGCTTTCAATTAAGCATTGAAAACATGTTTTAACTGTGACATCCTAGCAATATCTAGCATCTTCAGCATTTCTAACCAGACTACATTCACTCTCCTAATTGTGCGACAGAACCAATTAATCGTCACAGTCCTCCAACAATGCAATGCCTCCATTTCCCCTGTCTTTATCTGACAGCACCTATTGAGAGTAAGGCATTTCCACTGCATTCACAAGTTCATGTTTGTGTTCCTTCAGCCTCTCAGCAATGTATCCATTCAGGGTCAGCATTTTTCAACCTTGTTGTGAACAGCCTGTGCCAATATCCTACTTCTCTTCCTGAGTCATCAGATGGTTTTCCAGAACCTCTTGAGATCATCCAAAAGTCATACTTCATGGCCTTGTTAATCTTGTCCCACCAATATTCTCTTGCTTTGGACAGTAAATATCAGCTAAATGTAGGTAACCATTTTCCATATAACAGTACATGTAGGGCATTTTTCTTAACTTCACAGATTTTCATCATTGTTGTGAAATAGTGAGTTGTAAGGTTTCTACCTTGAGACGTAATGATCACCTTTGGCTTCAACTCCTTGTTGCCCCCTTTTCTGCTGAGGGTAATGAACACAGTCTGTTCAGACTCCACATCCCTAACAGTCCGTGGTATATTAGAGAAGGTCTTCTATTCCTTAAGAGTTTTCACATTCAGTTGCATATCTACAGGCAATACAGATTCATAAATAATCATAATAACTACCAATAATTACCCTAATGTATCAATCTTTGAAACTGCAGTAGCCTAGGCTACCCATGTACACAACAAATCAGTTTTGTCTAAAAGTTTTTCTGCAGTAATTTTAAAATCCTCAACAGTTTTGCTGAACAACGAATAAGGAAATTAATGTCTGACATTTGCAATGTCACACAAAATGGAAATGTAACAAACTCACCATTACAGCAGTATTGCTTAATATTGATCCTTATTTTCCTCAAACACAATAGCTTAATATCTTACATTAATTCTAAGCAATGAACTTCCCAAATATGCACTATGTATACCTTTATGAAAGACTAAATCAAGGACTTAACAAGTCAAGCACTGTGTCTCAATCAGAACAGGTCTTCCAACATACCCCATGTGAGGGGATTTACGATGAACAACCCCTAAATATTAATTTCTTAATCAGTGTTCCTCAGAGACCAAGTAAGTGTTCATCTCGTATATTGTACTCAACTGTGAGGTTTAGGTGCCTTGGAAGGACAATAAATTAAGAGAGGATGTGGAAGCCAAAGTCACAGCATATGTAGGCTTCCTCTAACAAAATACCTTATATGTTCTATTAGATTGCTTGTTTCATTTAATTATTTTCTAATATTTGATATTGCAGAGTTAGAACTTATTTTATCCAGTCTTAAATGTATATAACAGTCAACTGAAATGCTAGAACTCACGGCAACACAGTATAACAAAGCACAAAGATAGTTCCAGCAGTAATGTCACGATCCACAATTTATTACTATTGTTCAAACACAAAATAAATGCAGTGGTTTAGCGCTTTCATCTACGTATTGTAGACTTCTTCAGAACAAAATCTAATGCTGACAATAGTCCTTAAATAGTGTAAAAAAACGCCAAAATTCAAAAATTAAATCAATTAATTGTGAGGCATCTTAAAGTTACATGTACATCACTTTGCTCACTCATAACATCAAATACATTTTTTAATAACCTTTCTCTTTTAAAACCTATCATAGTATAAAAACCCTATAATAATAAATAATTCATTTCATATGCAATATCTAGAACAATAATATAATATAAATTAATATTCTTTAATAAAAACTCATCATATATGCATAGCCTACCAATGGTAATAAAATTAACTAAAATGTATATAATATGCATCTCATATACTCTATAAGGGTACTACAGTGGAATTGATACTCGTATTTAATAATTTTATGCATGATGTTAGAAATATACAATATGTTAAAAATATATAACTTATTTGCTGTATTATAGTAATGAATGTATATATGTAAATGCTTTCATTACAAAACTCATAATAAATATACATTTATGTACAAATATGAAAAATACAAATATATCACATTCAATACATTTCATAATATTAAATAAATAATTAATTAATTTCTTAACAGAGGTTTAGTGGGTATAGTTTCATTTAATCCCGGGGGTATTGCTGCATTCAACCTGATTTGCCATTTTATTTCTTTCTCAGATACTAAACCTTTAATATCACCCCCCCCCCCTCGGATTATTCTTTACAACCTCTAGGATACCAAACAAAAATCCTTCACATTTGGGATTACTTATTAAATGTCTAGACAAGGCATTATTGGTGTCCTTCTTACGTATGCAGTATTGATGGTCATATATTCTTTCTCTTAATCTCCTATCAGTTTTGCCTACGTAGAAGAAACCACAAGTTGAGCATACTGCTAAATAAATTACATGTTGAGTTTGACAATTCCCTTTGTTAAAAAATATCTTACTTCTAAGTATGTTGTCCAATGTTATACTTTCTTTTGTGTTAATACTACCACACTGGTTACAATGACCACATTTCGTGGTACCTCCTTTTCCATAGTTTGGTTTCCTATTAAAATTGTTGTTCATTTTTGTTTCAAGTATACTTTTTATATTCTGATCAGTTTTGTATACAAATATAGGCTTTGTTCCCAACTTATCACCAATTACATCATCACTAGTGATTATATTCCAATTTTTATCTATGATTTGCTTCACTTGGCTGGCCTGTTTACCATACTTTACTATGCAGGCCTTTTGAAAATTTTGACCTTCTGATATCGTCTTATGAATACTCTTGTTATTAATACCGAGTGCATTAGATGGTCCTACACCCAGCACTGGTGTATACTTTTTCCCCCATTCCTTAATAACATACTTTGTAACATCCTGGACCAAATTCTCCGGGTATCCTCTATCTACAAATAATCCCTTCACAAACCGCATTTCATTAAGAAATTCTTCCTTAACCATAGTCATCCTAGCTACTCTAATTGACTGTCCTTTAATAATGCTCTTTTTCTGGGAGTATGGATGATTACTGTTATATTCGAGATAGCTATTACAAAATGTCTCCTTCCTGAATATTCTAGACTGAAATTGATGGCCATCAGAATATATATAGGTATCTAAATAATTCATGCCAGTAGAGTCAACATTATATGTGAACTTGAGATATGTTGTACTATTGTTAATGTAATCTATAAACTGGGTAAATTTTTCCTTTTCACCCCTCCATAGAATGAAAATATCGTCCAAATAGCGCACGTACAGCGTCATATACCTATACCATGGTGAGTTAATCACAAACTCTTTTTCCCAATCTAGTAGTACAAGGTTAGCATATATGGGGGCACAAGCTGCCCCCATCGCCACACCATTGTTTTGCTTGTAATACTCACCATCGAAGTATATAAAATTATTATCCAGGACTGTACTTATAAATTCATGAATTAATGCTTTCTTCTCATCACTAAGTGCGCTAAAACTATATACACTTTCCATGAATCTATTGATACCATCATCCTTGGGTATACAGGAAAACAAGTCCTTAATATCAATACTAGCAAAAAGTAATTCCTGATGCCATAGCTCATGAGTGAACTTACCCAAAAATTCCCACGAATCTTTAATAATATGCTCATTATTCTTGTATATACCCTTTAGCCACTGATCAATAACTTTCCCATAAGGAAAATTCTTACTGTACGTTCCTGCAATTATAGGTCTCAATGGTGGATCTACAATATCCTTATGTACCTTGGGTATACCATGAATAGTGGCTAACGTGGGATATTGGACCTTTAAAAAATCATATAATTCCTGATCAATTCTTTCGTCCAATAGATATTCTTCCAAATACAAATCTATTCGCCTATGAGCTATATTAATTTGATTCAATGATGACCTTTCATACTGATGTATATTATTTAGAATGTCAAATATTTTTTCATTGTACCTATTTGTTTCCATTAGCACTATTCCACCCCCTTTGTCCGGTACTAATATTTTGATGTTGGCTGCCTGCATTTCTTCAATTACCTTATTAAACTTAAATGTATATAACATAACACATTGTAATAAAGTTTTACTCTTGAAGTATGTCCACCTTTATTTGTGTACTGCTTACAAAGCTGGTACAGATTGTGTTTTTTAAGTGTGTGTGAGTGTGTGTGTGTGTGTGTGTGTGTGTGTGTGTGTGTGTGTGTGTGTGTGTGCGTGCGTACGTGTGTGTGTGTGTGTGTGTGTGTGTGTGTAGATAGATAGATATGTAGATAGATATATAGATAGATATTGTTTTCTAGCTTATTTATCATCTGATATGGATATACACAGAAAGTCATGTGCATTCAGATTTGCTGCTGCAAAGTGATACGTGTAGCAATGGTACAACTCTGAGGTTTTTACATTTGATAGTGCATTTCTTGGAAATGTTACATTTTGTAATGTATTTTTTATCAGATGAGTGTTAGCATAAAGCAGCGGAATGCTTCCATAAATGTATATTTTATTCTGGAAAGCATGACATGTGGACAAAATCATGTGTCTATACAATTCCATGTCTTTCTCTTTTTCACCTTCTTCCTTTTTCACTCAAGTCTCTCTCTCTTTCCTTGTCTTTCTTACTTTATCTTTTAATGTTTGCCTATTTATGTTATGAGGCATGATATAGTGAAATTAGACTTGATTATATAAGATTGGAGGGACACATTAGAAATAGTTCATAATTCAAACTCACAAACACACAAAATCATTGGATTTATACTGTTTTAAAGGTAAAGGTGTGCTATTTTCATTGAATGTCAAATTAAGGCAATTGAAACAAATACTCAGGTCACTATCCCTAACTAGGAGAAAAAGAAAAATGTGTGTATTTCGTTATTTTCATATAACCAGTACTTCCATAAAGGCACGTGTTGTTATCACTTAATAAAACAGACTGTGATTTCTATTAGAATCTGTAGATATATTTATTATCTCATGTAGCCTTTGTTTAAATTTATTATCCGTTGCCTTGGATAATCAAGCTAGCAGTACTTTACCACTGACTTATGCAGAGACACAGTAGATAAGATCATCAATATTTTTCATGTACAATTAATAAAGAGGATGGATAAGACTATGGGTTTAAACAAACTGCGTGCTCTATGCATTTATTTGACACTGTCTTACAAAAATAAAGAAAAACTCAAAAAAATCAGTTCAATAGCATTTTGAAAATATATAAGTTGTAATGCTATTTCTGGACTGAAGGTACACATATAAGAGATTTGAACTGTGTCATGAAAAATAAGAACTATCAGAAACAAACACAATGTAGTTAGTTTAAGCAGACATCTAGAATGCTTGGACAATTGCCATGTTGCATTGCATTTACTTAATGGCAGAAGCAGACAATACATATTTGTTCTTCCCTTTCAAGTAGATTTCCTCCCTTCTATACCTATTGTCCCTTAACCATTTTTCTAGTGGTTTCATTGTTTCCTGAACAGCTGATAGGCTTGCTTATCTGTATCAGTCCTGACAGTCCATTCCATAGGTCCACTACCCTTTCTGTGAAAATAAGTATTTTTGGAAAAACAGGGAAACCTTAATCCCTGCAATGTTCTGATTGTTCCACCCATTCCCAGTCAGACCTTCCTGTTCAGAATGACCCAGTTCTGTCTGTCAGACATGCTCTTATACGGTGTACTATCATAAAATCGAAATTTAGAAAAAAAAGGTATTTATTACCGAATTTAAATGCCAAAATTAAGAAAAAACTACTTTAAATAAGGCCGTAAATCAAAGATAAATGTCGAAAATGTAGATTCGTGATATTTCTGTCCGAGTTGCAGTAAAACACCGTAAATAAGTGATCCTGCTTTACATTACATTTTCCCTGTGTATGTGCATTAAATTTCCACATCAAACATGATTTCCTTCCTCAAATAGTGATTTCCATCAAGTGCAAGTGCTCTGTAATAGAAAAGATGCAATCCACGTCCCAATAAGCAAAGTGTAATGATAACAGCAAGGGTTGTACTGTAATGCCACTGAGATATAGCACACATTAAAAGTAATGGCAGATATATCAGAATGAGCAATGGTGTGCCATGAATTGTACAAAGCCTAATGGTGTTAGGTCATCCTGTTTAGCCAGCAGATGTTGTATCATATGTTCTTTGTCAGATAGCCTACGTTTCTTCAGAGATGCTGGCACACAACACAGAAACTTCTGTTTAACATCCTCCAAATGGTTTTGCTCCAAACAAATGGTGTGCAGCACATCTGTGATGTACAGTTCCTTTTTACCCAATAGAGACCTCAGCCTATGGTGCCATCCTTCTACTGCATTCTAGCTCCTAGGGTAGCCCATGGTACATGTCGCAGCCTGATTCCAAAAAGGGACATCGGAGAGTGGAGGTTGTCTCTCTGAGGTGGAATTCCTCATGCCATACCAACTTGGCCTCCCTAAAATGTAATTATTTTTGAAGAAATCACATAGAGGGGCACCCCTTTCCCCCAACACCTCCTCAATATATGTAAAAGTGTCCATAATGTGCTCTGTGCTTATGAAAGCAAATGCAGGTATCTGCTTACATAACAGCACAAACTGAGTATCTGTGCCATACACCTGCATCAGGTTAAGCTTCTGGATCTGCCTCCAGATAATTTGGCACAGATGAAACCAACATCCCTTGGCCATACTGTTAGGTAGATGCTTCATTATGCTGTTCACTGCTCCCTTCTCAAAGTCACTTAGTACCATCCTGAGCTGGAAATTGAGATGAAAGTGCCCACATAATGCCATCAGGGTTGCCCAGAACAGATCATAGCACTCCTCGCATTTGGATGGTAGGATGGCATACACTACAGGTGCTACCTTGCTGTTGCTGGAACCATCCAAACTGCAGTGAACAGAGTATACCTGTTTACACTCCCTAGTGCTAATGGGAAATGTCCCATCAACAAGAATGTACTCAGAATTGCAAAGCAGGCCTAGATTACCCTCTGTAGTGAGAAGCACAACATCATAGGTATGGCTGCAGAGTGCACTGTGTTTAATGATGAAATGTCCCTGCTTCAATGGTATCATCTCCAGGCTTAAATCTTTCAGTCTTGCTAGGTCTACTCTGGGATTCATGCTGTTTCTATGCCTTACCCTACGTACACTCTGCTTAAGCGCATCAGTATTGCTCAAGATGGTCACTACGTCAGTAGACGTGGTTGCCAGGACCTCTGACACAATGGGGTTGAAAAAAGATTTATCCAGCATATGAAAGTCTTGAGCATATAGGTTCAGGCTGTGCCTGGCCAAGCAGTTAGGGCTGTATACTATTTTCCTGCAGAGTAAGATATACTGTACCCTTTTAGAAAGACACTAGAAGTTAAGCCAATTACTGTTGTCAATCATCTTTTGTTTGTATTGCAGCAGCATTCTTGATGATGGTAGAATGCTGATCAAGTCTAGATTCATACCTGCCTCAGACTCATATTCCAAGAGCTGCACCATGTCTCTCTCTTCATATAGCCCAGGGTGGTACGTTTCAAAAAGTAACTTACACCTTCGTGCACTATGACTGTGTTATACTTATACTTGATACTTTTGGGCTTGAGTGCATGTGTGATGCGGTGAATCCTGGCACCTTTTAGGCAACTGACCATGACCGTTTCCTTGCAAAGTTTGGTGAGTGGTGCATCAGTCTGTCTCACTATGTACTCCCCAACAATTATGATATTGGTATATGTTGGGGTTTGCCTTATGGGCTTTTGAACTGAGTCACCGTGACTCTTGGATATGTTTTATGGTGGGTGCTGCTCGTGATGTGTCTTTGTGAGGTTGCTGAGAGAACTTGTCTGTTATGCTACATTTAGGAAGTAGTGTCTGTAAAGGCAAAGAATAATCTTCCTCTGCTCTTTCTCTCACAAGTAGCAAACCAGAATTACTGGTCTCAAGATGATTCATCAGAAACAGATCCTAGGCTCTCCAGTGACTTGTATCCTGGTTCCAGATGTTACACATGTTAAAAGGAAGATGGAAAAAAGATTAGTATTCTGAATATTGAAATGTGTGCTAATTGAGTGGGATGATGTGAAACAAAGGCTAACTCAAATGTTAATAGTCTGGGAGGGCTTCCCAGTGTGATCTTTCAGTGCCCGGTAGAATGAGCAGGTGAGATGAAACAGGGAGGGGCTTCCACAATCAAATTTAAAGTAGGGCAGACACCTTGAAAGCCACAAATTATTAAAGCACAGCAGGGACCAGGCAGGTGGGTGGGAAAAAATCCCTGCAGTCACAAACTAGCAGTAGTCTCACAAGACTTGCATGTAAGTAAGAATCAGGCTTTTTGTTGTGTCTTTCGGCTTTTCCCAGTTAGGGGTCACCACAGTGGAACTCCGGTCCGCTAATGATTGGCAGTAAATTTTTACGTGCCGAGTTGCCGGCCCAGATGCACAACCTGCAACAAAGGTACGCCAATTCACACATGTCTCCACACAGAAGACGCTCTAGCTGAGAATCGAACAGGACAACGTCTTACTGTGAGGTGACAACATTACTGCAGCACCACCATCGCAGTAATGTAAATAAGAATCAGGCTAAATACCCTAAATAAGAAGTCATACTTCTCAGATACTCCTGCTAAATAGTTAGATTTAATTATTTTTCAATCAGTGAATGGAAACTTATTAGTATATTGTCTTGGATAAAATCACAGACTTAATAATCTACTTATTAATCTGGTTAAATAAGAGGTACCACATCATTATATATTTTATTTAAAGTACATTTATTTATTTTATTTTATTTTACATTTGTTGGCCGGGCTAGTCCAGCTGGATATATGTCCATTTTCAGTGGAGGCCCGGGGAGAAAAGCTCCACAAACAACAAAAAATAGGCCAAGACAATGATATTTACAATAGAAATTGGTACATTACAAAGCTTTATAACATATTACATATCTAGGATTTTATATTCTGTATTCCAATAGGGAAAAACCTAATGTAAATAAACCTAAATGCAACAGTAATTTGTATTAATAATGCAAATTATATCTAAGAGATACTACAGATTCCAAAGTCTTACAAAAATATCAAAAGAAAAACACTAGTGTTAAGTGGTAGAGTATTCAAAAGCAAAGTACAAGGATACAATTGTAATGTTCAGTCTCACAAGAGTTCTGGTCTTATATGAAAATGGTTAGTCATTCAATTGTATATACATATTTACATGAGGAATAATCCTCAGCATGGTCAAGCACACTATTATCGATGAGTAAAACAAGATAATGTTCATAAGAGGCTATATAATGGTTATATTATTATGAGAGCTACTAAGTAGGGCAGGACCAGCTCGAATGTCACACTGATGGGGGAAGAGAAGTGAATTGAACATGTGTACCAATAACACTTTGTTTTACAGCACAATAAACCACTCCCTTGCCAGATAAAAAGTATTATCTTTGAAAGCTTGTGAGGAAACTATTACTCTATTTTTGTTTTACTTGAATCGCTTGTCTGTGTACTTAATAAAGGATTTTCGACTGGAAACAGACTGCCTGCCTTGCTTGGATTACTTTTAAATACTTAGTAATTCTGTACAATTATATATTTTTTATTTTTTTTTTTTTACTTGACGAGTTTAAGTTCGATACTTCTACTACTGTTGTCTGATCTGATTAATATACAGTGATTAACTAGAGAGATATGGACTGAAAATTTTCCACACAGAGAAGTTTCTTACACTGTTTTGCTTTTGGACCCATTAAACTTGTTTAGTGGGTTGTTTTGAGACTTTGGGGTTAACACGGAGATTACTTGTTTTGTTGAAAATGATTTTTTTCTAACTGACCCTAGCCGAGAACTTTAAACTCTCCCAAACAAAAAAAAAAAACTTTAAGGAAAAAGAAAGTTTAAAATAAAATAAGCTGCTGCATAATGAGTGCAAAAAAAAAAAAAAATAAATAATAATAATAATAATAATAATAATAATAATAATAATAATGAAGAAATCAAATCCAAATCTGGTGCAGTCATACAGCACCAGTGGTCTCAAAGCACTTAAAGCTAAATAAGAATGTGACTAAACACTCTGAACAAGATATTTTACTTTTCAGGCCCTCCCACTAATTAGCTAGAGTTAAGTCATTTTCAATCAGTGAATGGGAAAGGACTTTTTTATACCTTACCCTAGCCAATAACTTTTAATAAACCAAGAAAAATATTTAAGGTAAAACAAAATGCAAAATAAATCAAAATGTAATATAATAATAAGTAAATTCAAATGATAATGGAAGTATCCAAACCTTAAATAAAAACAAAATGAAATCTAGTTTCTTTATCTATATACGTTGCTTTAACATTTCCAGCCATCTCATATGTGGCAAAGCAACAATGACTGTGCCGAAGCATAAATGTAACATCTCCACTACATGTCCCTTATTCAGTTCAGCAGCAGTCCAGTCATAAAACTGAGGCCGACTAATTTAACTTGACATTTAAGTGTTGTTTTGTTTGCATAATAAATGTTATGGCTATGGTCATCAAACAAGGACCATTCCATCATTCATCCACATCTGAACTGCTACCAGCTCTAACATAGAATAACACAATTTAACATAGTTGTCATTTCAGTGTTACTGTAGAGCATGAACCCAGGTGTTGTTGTAGGCACAGAACAATCACCATTCTAAAACTGTGCATCAGAATTATCTGAGCACCCTGCTGAGCTGCTACCAGATGGATTCAAAGACCAAAGGAACCTCATTCTGTAGGGGAAATGTGGAAAAAATGTCAGATGCAAAATATCTGTTCAGTATCTACAGACATTGTATGGGGGGGGCTAGCTGCCAAAGCCATGTGACCACACTTGACATCACAGAGATGGCTGTTGGAAGTAATGGAGTCACCTTATTAACAACATTAAATAAAAGATGAGTAGTGGTCAATACAGGATGTCTCTGCAAGTGTCCTAATAAGATCTGGGTTACCAAGACTGTGAAATAGGAAAGCTGACTGCTGTCACTTGTGGATGATATCTTTGTCTTATGGGGGCTTGACTGAAGGCCAACATAACTAATTGCAGTTGCCTGTATGTTATCATATTTGAAGACAAAGTCTAGGTAAAGTAAATGAGCCTCTGTAAAGATTTTAGTTAATGAGACTACTTGGTTTATTTCTTGTTTGTCCTGGTGACCCCGTTATTTGACTAGGTTAAGGGAAGTTAGAGCAAACTATAACAAATTTCCTGGTCATAAGCTGACCGATGACTACAAATGTAGTCCTCACCTTTCCCCTCCAGAGTCACCATTCCATTCTGGCAGTCTGTCCTTAGTTATAAAAATTCTAGAGTATCACAATAATCTGAAAATCTGTAAAACTACATAATTTGTAATATATGGATGCAGACCTGTGGGTGATCTGTCCTTGCATCGGTTTTGCCCTACTTGATTTGGCTTATTCTGATATTTTATTTGAAATGCAGTACCTTTGGACTACAGTGAACTTCATTGTAAGCAGGCATTCCTTATATGCAGTTACAAAACTGAAACAAAAAAAGAAATCATCAGAATGCAGAAAACAGATCCTTGGCATTTATTACCAACTTAATTCAAATAAAATAAATATTTACTAGAGTTTTTATAGTCTGTGAGGTTAAAAGTAATGTTGTTTCCTGAAAATGAAAAAAAAAACTTATAGAGGGAGTGATGAATACATCTATTTTTAAGAGATTCAGCATTACATTTGCTTATAAAAGTCCATCTGTAAAGGCTGATTAGCATACTACCAGCTACTTATATTCTTATAAAATTAGAGGAAGCTGTGACCAAAGAGATTTCAGCTGTACAAATATTGAGTGGGCAACATTTGCATTTTCAGCACATTATGAATCAGAATTTATTGACATTCTTAATTTTAAAACTAAGTCACAGACAGAGAAACTGCCTACAGTGCAGAACGTCTTTGACTCGGTAATCACTAATGTCCCTAACGATGACCCAGAGCTACAGCTTATTCAGCCATTTGGTTGTTCTGATTGAAATGTCATTCTGTTTAAGCTAGGGAATAGAATCAGGACCAACCCATGAATTAAAATACAGCAACACAGTATGGTGGTGTTTGGAAAAGTGAGGCAAACCTCATGGGATGTTTATATGCAGCTGAAACGGACAGCTGCAGAAGGAATATGCTACACTCAGTTTGTACTTGGGTACTGGAATATTCATTAACAACAAGTATTATGTGTGTGCTACCCAAGTTGCCAAACTGATGGTCAATGAAATTAAAAATATTGTATCATAAGAAAAAACATATTTATTTATATTACATGTAGAAAATGTCCAGTCTTTGTGATTGAAAAAAGGTTAAACAGTGCATCCAGACAATTTAAATTTGTTGTAAAGCAATGTTGATGTGAAAAGAAAATTATCTGCCCTTGCATAATGATGATACAAATGCATCTTACTGAAATCATATAGATATCTAAATTCACAGCTATCAAATGCACAATCTGTTTGTCTTATATTATTTAATAACACTGTGAATTTTTGACTCTAGGGAGATTAGCTCATTTACTGCTAAATGGGCAAATGAGTGAGTATGTGAAAGAACACAACAGGTAATAATTTTTGGGTGAAACTGCTAAGGTAGAAAGGTAGTGGCAAGAACACCTTATTGATGGGATTAGTATTGTTTAGTTTAGTATTTGCAAGTTGTCCTGCAACTACGTTATGAAAATATGCTGCTGATGATAAAGCAGACACAACTGTGTGAAAACAGATATTTCATTGTTAAATGACTGCTTGCATTAAATGATTAACTGGACAAATAATGCAGAACTGCAGCTTTGTACCAGAAGATGTAAATATATAGCATTCAGGAAGACTACAATTCTGTAATGATTATGTCAAATAAGGAATATCTGGACCAAGTGAAGAAAATCAAGGACTTAGGCATTATGGCAAATGATATTTTCTCATTTAAAGAGTGGCTCATAGTCATAAGGAGTAGAGATCCAATGCACCTTGAATGTTATGTAAGTCACTAGCTAAATGATGTAATTTATCATTAGCTGAACTTTAAAGAGCTATGATTGGGCCCCTTCTTCTTCTTCTTTTTTTGGCTTTTCCCAGTTAGGGGTCGCCACGGTGGGTCACCTGTCTGCTCATGATTGGCAGTGGAGTTTTTACGGTGTCGAGTTGCCAGCCCAGTGCCCAACCTTCCACAGAAGGCACATACACGCACGCACTCTATTAGTATAAAATTGTATAATTTTATATATGCAACAGTACTCAGATACCACCTTACAAGACGTAACAAAAATGTTTGTGTCTGCTAGGAAATTGTGTTATTTTGAGAAATTACAATCACTAGGCCCCTAAAGTACTGGTTATTGTTGGGTACAAAGGAAGCTGTGTTTAGCACATTGATCACAAAGATATGTCTGGCACTGATATCTATAAGAATAAGAAAACAGTGTCATGGAAATACCAGGGTTAGTGTGCTATAGAATTTTTTCATTTGCAAAAGACCTTTATGGCATATGCATCGACCCCCTTTTTCATTTTGTTAATGGGGTCAAGGTGTTACATCAATAGAGCCCATCACCTAGAGCCAAAACTCACTTGACAGTATTAAAGAAATAATTAGGCTATGGAATAAACTTCCTAAGTGATATAATGGAGTTTATAACAAGGTTAGTAATATATGTTTTGTCAAAATATGCTAGAGTAAATATTCTTAGCTGGCTGCATGGCATTAGGACTGGAATTAATCACGTACAGCTATTCATTATAGAATTATATAATTAATTTATTATATAATAAAAACAAAGCCCAGCACAATCTTCATATAGTAATAATATAACTTCCAAACTTCCAAACTATTAAACAAGATAACAAAATGCTTTCATTTTATGGATTTCCTAAGATTCTCAAGAGTAGAGGTTAGCAACCCCTCCTCCCTGTTTATTGGTTCTATCTGAGCGAAAGATGTTATAACCTGGAGGTAGGATTTCTGTGTTAAGGATGTGAGGTTTCAGCCAAGTTTTTGATAGGGCAAGGATGAGAGGAGATGTGTTAGATATCCAGGAGTGCAGGTCTGTTACTTTATTTACAATACTTTGTATATTTATTGAGAAGGCTTTTAGGTATTTGGAAGGGGAATTACTAGTATGAAGGGGTAAGTGAGTGGGAGGAGTATGAGTAGTGATATTGTGTAAGGAAGATGTAGGAGGACCTGGGTTAGGGTGGATGTCTCCATCCAAAATAAGAGTGTTGAAGAAAGTGATAAGAGGCGAGAGTAAGTTCAGGGTAGTAGGGAATCTAGGTTTCTGACTAGTGGAGAGAGATGAGTTAGAACAAGTAGGCACTTTGAAGAGGTCAGAGGTGAATTAGGAAAGAGAGATGGCGAAATGAATTGTGGGTAACAGATGGTATCAGTGTTAGGACTATAGGGGAGAGTAGGTGAAGGGGGTTGATAGTAGAGTATTGAATGGTAAGAGGTCGTTAGAGAGAACAAGAAGAGAAAGGTAGTGAAGAGATAGAATGGCCACATAACTAGAGAGTGGGTAGGGAGAGGGAAGAGTGGCAGATGAGTCAAGAATACAGTGACTCAGAGTAGTGAAAGCAAAGAAAGACCAGAAAAAAAAGGAGTTAGTGAGGAGTTGAAGGAAGAGCTTTGAGAATGTAAGGGAGGAGTGATAGGTGGGAATGGTTTTAGGAGTGAAGCAGGTGTTAGATTAGTTAGAGAAGGTGATTGATTAGATAGGATGTAGGGGAGTGTTGTGTAAAGTAAAGTTGTAAACCTAATTCAAATTAGTTCTACAAATTATTACAAAAATTACAAAATGATACGTTTTCTTCCTCAGTGGTCATGTGTCTGTATCGATCCTAGAACTCTGCTAACTATCTATTTGGAGACAGCATGTTTTATTTGTGTCTATGTGGGTTTTCACTACATTTTCCAATTTCTCCCACCTTGCAAAAATATGCTGCCTGAATGGTGTTATTTATCAATTTAACTAGGTGACAGAGCTGATAAATAAACCTTTCCATGATGACATCATGACCAGGGTCCCATAAATATGTCCTTGTGGCCCAGGTCTTGGTTAAAAGGGTGGAATTAGCAGCCCACTAGCTTACTTATTTGGTTAAACATGATAAATAAATGAACAAATACTTATGCTAATACATACTATACTACTGATGGGCAGAAAAGAAAAAAGTGATCTGTATATAACATTGCTTTCCTTTGCTAGACTAGTCTTGGACTTGAACCTTAAATGAGTAACATGATAAAGTATAAAACTGATACACAATCAGTATGAAGAAGTGTACAAAATTCACAAAAACATTATTATGCAGGATGCTATGAAAGGCAACCCATTTTTTTTAAAAGGTATGCGTATCCTAATTTCCAAAGTACAAAGATAAAGAACACAAATATAAGTAGCACATATAGCAAGTGAACTAGGGCTATAAGCAGGGATAAAATGGAAGAGAGCTATGGAAGTTAAAAACAAAGTAAAAGATGCGAGTCATCTGGCACACACTCACCTTGAGAAAACTGAAGTCGAAGAAGTTAAGTCAGCAACCTTTTACTCATTCATCTGTATCAATAAGATTGAACAGAATTTCTACTTCATCTCTGACTTATACTTAATACCATGATTCATACATCGATGAGATGTATTTTGGTGCTTTTCCAAACACAAGAACTTCTGCTCTCCAGATTTAAAGGAGGTTGCTTTTAAATAACATATCTGCGTGTATTAAAATAAAATTAAACATTATTAGGAAGCCTCTGCAGAAACTATTAAGATAAAGAATGAAGCAGGCCATGAGAATATTAGATGTAGGAGTGAGCAATGACCTGTACTGCATTTAATAATAATTAAAACAAGCATAGTGCTCACTCATGCTCACCTACTCATATGCTTCATAGTGCATTGTCACTAATTATATAGAATGTACTGACATCAACCATTCCATACATACTGAAGGCACTTTCTGATTGGATTTAAATGCATAATCCACTTAAATTAATTAAGGTATGGACTGACTTCAAGCAGATAAAGTGCTTCTTGAAAAAAAGCCCAGAAAAAATCTAATGCCAAATCACATCTGACTGGGTTGTGCGTAAGACATTGTTGTATTAATTCTTCCATTCATTTGATATTGACTACTATAATATTCTTGCAATATTCATTTTGGAGATAGGTCCCATAAATGACAGCTGTTACAGGTATGTTTGAATGATAGCAGTGAGGTGAACAGCAAATGTGAGGAAAAACTACAGTACTGTTTTAAAGTTAGGAGTACTGCAGAAGGAGCTAGCTGCACAAATGAATAATATGGAATGACATGAGCTCACATACTTGGTTAACGCAAGCACATAATGCTGTACATAGAAATGAAGTCCCACACAGTCATTTGGAGTGGTTGAAAATAATGCAAACCTGTATGGCGCTATTGCTTTCATCAAAATTAGGTTTTCTGCCTTTAGAAATTGTTGTCTCCATTCAGTCCCTTTGTTTCTTTTATTTTAAGAGCAGCTGGCCTAGTTTTTTCATGGAAATTTGTATGAGCTTCTCATACATGTTCCATTTAGTTGTCTGGGTATTCGCAATAAAATGTAACTGTTTTCAATCAGAAAAATTACAAATGCATACATCTGAAATGTAACTACATTCATTACAATAGCAATGAAGAGAAACAAATGTAACCTTAGAATGTTCTATTGTGAAGAGGAGTTTGGAGGGGCACAAATCTTGCAAATGTTTTAGATAATAGAAAGAAACAAGTAAGTAAGTCATAAATACTGATGCAAATACAAAGTAAAGAGCAAACTTAACAACGTCTTTGAAAGCATTAATACCCCTTGATCTTCCATAAGAGAACCTGCTTCTATACCAGGCATTGCTGTAAATAGAGAAGAATGTGAAACCTTGAGGAAATGTCCATTTTTAGGATGGAGGGAAATCAAGACATTTGTTTCTAAATGTTATTCAGTTTGTGTATGCAAACTATCAGCCCTCCACTGTGTGCCCTGAGCTCCTGCAGTCCTTTTACTCCAGCCTCTCATATACCACTGATGGAGGACTCAAATAAGAGATCACCTTCATCTAGACAGCCACAAAGCTACCATTAGGTACATTTTTGTTTTAAGCTATGGAGAATGTTTTTTCTCCTAAACTGCACCTTTCCTGGAACTTCTTCCCGTTTAATGGGCATCTGGATCCAACCCATACAGATAAAGGTCACCTTCTTAATGATAAAATGTAATTTTGCTTAGGCAAGATAACTACTCCATAAGTCCCTCATCACTATGTTTACCTTATCTACAACCCCTTCTTGCTTTCAGCTTGATATCTACATAAGCCCCAAAATGCCAACCCAATCACTAATGTGCATTTCTTTGCATGAATATAAAAATTGCACATGTTGGTTACTGCAGGTATCTTAGACCTTCCTGCTGCGTACTAGAACATCTGCCTCTGGTCTTGCCAGTAAGGCAAGATGGCAAGCAGCCTTCCTTCCGCCCCAGGCTGGGTGAGTTGGAACCAAGTGCTTAGTCTCACCTTTCACATTTGGCTCTTCCAATACCATGCTCATTACTTAATCCTAGGTCATCTGAGCCACAGTCAACATTTATTTCTCTGTGCCAAAGAACTGGCAACTCAGGATAATGTGCACTAACTCCACTAGCTGTAATGATTTATTACTAGTAGCTAAGATCACAGGTTCATATCTAGCATTTAAAATTAAGGTTCTTACCTTTTCTGTAAACCAATCATTCATAAACCTCTATCTGCAATAAGGGAAAATGAAAATAAAGGGGCAATCTAGAGAACCCAGTCAAACATAGTGTTTTGGATGTTGGAGGAAGACTGATATATCAGAATACTAGAAGAAAAGTTATAAAGACAAATAAGGAATAAATAAACTCCAAACAGGGAATTACCACATGTAAGGACTGAATGAAGGACCTTGGAACTATAAGACAGAATACTTGAACCACTGAATCCTGAGCACCTATGTCAGCCATATGATATATGTTTGCATGTTCCTACATAGATACATTGGTTCATAAGTACATGATAAGCAATGAGTCTACAGATCATTACAAGCTCAGCCAAAAAAAACATATTCAAATGTTCAAAAGATAGACTAGGGAGAATTTGAGGCTGCCCATCCAGTTATCTACATTTGCATTAAAGATGGCAAAGGTGCTATTCTGCTCACTATGTAGGTGAAGATTGTTCCAGATGTGGTGATGTTTTGGGATATGAATCTATCATGCTAATGTATCTTACTTATCTGTTGATGAGGGTTTAGTCCCTTTAACTGGGTATTTAAGGAGCTATTTGTTCTCCAAGGGAATAGAAATCAGAGGGTCATCTATTTCATGCCTTAAAAGGCTAGACAGTGATCCCTATGGAGGAATGTTGGTGAGAATGAGTATATATATATATATATATATATATATATATATAGATATATAGATATATATATATATATATATATATATATATATATATATATATATATATATATGTAAATAGGGTCTATATTATATCCTCGAATGCTTAAAAAAGCGAACGCTGATTGATCAAACTTATTTTCGTGAAACTGCAAAATATCGAAGCAGCAGAAACTTGAATTTTTTCCTAGGGAAAGAATTTGGTTGTCCATTTCTATTGCTTCGGTATTTTCAGTGTTATGGTGGAAAATTACCGGTCAGATTCAGGTAAGTGTGCGATTGTGTGGATGTGAGTGTTAGGGTGATTTAGGTGAGTTAGGGTTAGGGCTCGGGTTAGGTGTGTGTGCGATTGAGTGGACATGAGGGTTAGGGCGGATTTAAGTGAGTTAGGGTTAGGGAGCGGGTGAGGTGAGTGTGCAATAGTGATGGACCTTAGGGTTAGGGTTTGGGTTAAGGTAAGTGGGTAGTTAGTGGTGTGTGCATAGTTTAGTGTAGGGTTAGGGATCAGATTTTAGGTGTATGTGTGTGGATTTCTGTTTGTTTGGTGTGCTTGTGTTGTGTGTATGTGTTTTGGATCAGTGATTTTTTTCCCTGGGAAAAAAATTGCTGATCTGACAGTTCGAGATTGTAAGCTTTCGCTTAAATTAGGTCGATCAATCAGCGTTCGCTTTTTTAAGCGTTCGATGATATAATATAGACCCTATATATATATATATATATATATATATATATATGGTTCTACCTCACTTCAACGACACGCTGGAACATCGACATGGAAATCGCGAGCCCCAGAAGATCGACAGCGCAGAAGACAGACATGACGGGACCCAGAAGATCGACAAGCAGAAGACCGACCAGACGGATGAAAGCACCGATGCCGAGGATGCCGAAATGGGAAAAGGCTGTGTAAGTATGCGGTAGTGACGGACGTTAGGGTGCGAGTAAGGTAAGTGTGGCTAGGGGTGGGTTAAGTGAGTTAGGGTTAGGGAGCGGGTCAGGTAAGTGTGCGGTAGTGATTGTGTTTGGGTTAGGGGCGGTATAAGTGAGTTAGGGTTAGGGAGCAGGTCAGGTAAGTGTGCGGTAGTGATTGTGTTTGGGTTAGGGGCGGGATAAGTGAGTTAGGGTTAGGGTTATATATATATATATATATATATAGATATATACACATATATGTTTAGGAGATGGCTGGACTTGCCCCCCCCCCCAACATTGGTGGGTACAGATAGGCTTGCCCCTTTGCAAAACAAGTTTAAAGGAGACAAGCAATGTTTGATATTTGCTCTTCTTCCATATATTCAATGTATTTATTTAGTATCTCGACTTTAGTAATCTGAGTTTTTTTCAAGATTTCAATAGGGAGTCCTTCTCTGGCTCTAGAAACTATACCTTTGGAAATTAGATGCGCCAAAGAGAAGGCTTTCTGAATTACAGTTAAGATATGACGGTCAAAAGACAAGGAAATATCAACCTGAGTGTTCATATCTTTTGTTTCCAAGACTGATTGGAAGGGTATGTCACCTATAAAGTATAGCAAAATGTTTTGTTTACCAAAATTAACTATGCTGTTTTTTTTCACATTTATTTTGACAACATTGTCCTTGCATCAGTTATTAACATCGTCTAACTTAAGAGCAACTGTGAGTCAGTATGCCTTTTTATTATTTTTTTTTCTTTATTCCAAATGCATGCAGGAATGCATAAGATTGTATCAGTTGGGAGAGTTTATATTAAGTAGCAGACTAACCAAATGGACGCATGTGTATACTATTCTGCTACAGCTGTATATCAAGGTTTTCTTGGCAAAGGACACAGAATGCTCTGAACTAATTCAGTATCTAAAATTAATAAACAGTATATGTTTATCTTTCTTGTAAGTGATCTTGTTCTGATCTTTGTTAACAAGAAAATATATTTGGTTTGGGGCCATTTACTGCAATGCAAGTTCAGTATGGCAGAAGAGAATTAGTGAAGAAATCAGCTTTGATGCTACCAGTTATACATTCCAGAACAACTCTAATGAGATGCAAAATAGAAATGATGTAAAATGGTGTTTGGTAATAAAGCCTTTCCCTACTGACTTGCAATTCATAGACAGTCCAGTGAGCATTTTGTCACTGTCCACAGATTCATTGTAAAAGGCAGTATCTCATCTTTTCCATTTACATTCAAATCCGAGATCATAGTGTCAATTGCTGCTAGTCTTGCTATTTTTTGTTGTGAGGTGCTTGTCATAGCTGAACTGAAACTGCTGGGTAAGTTAGTCCAATGTCATGACCTACTTAATGCAGGTGATCCTTCAAACAATGAGAGTGCTGAGGGACCAGGAATGCTGATGTGGCCCAGATAAAATTTGTTCTGCTTACTCCCCCAGACTAATTGCAGTACTTTCTTGAGAAGTACTTGTAGTCTCATGTGTTCTGACCCACCATATCTGAACAGTGCCCTGTCCTCTTCCCCTCCCAAGACTGACTCCTACTTGAGTTGGGTAAGTCCTAACTAGTGAAGAGATTGAGGAGGCCATGGATGTTGGTAGTCCACCATACTGTTCATCAGTGTGATCATGTCAATATCCCTACTCTCGGCCATTTCTATGTACTGCTGGAAATGATCATATATGTTCTGGAGGACTCGGACCACATCTAGCTGACTCTTTGTGGCAATGTTCTGAGCCCTAACAATGTCATAGCACATTTGCTCCTGGGCAGCCAGTTCCTTACATGCTTCTAGTGGTAGTGTAAAACATTCCAGTGCCTGGTTCCCATTTGTAAAGGTGTCATTATGGACACTGTTACCTCTGAATTTCTGCTATCATCCTGAAAGTATGCATCTGGCTTTCAAGATACTGGTATAGAGGTGCAGGAGTTTTCTCCCTTTACAAGGTGGAGTGCAATGTCAGTATGTGCTGTGTTGGACTTTGTGATGCACTACCACTTCCTGAAGTCACTAATGTGTTATGGGATATGAGATCCTGACATTAAATTTGGGGGCAGCATGCATTTTTCTTCAAGATGTCTCATAAATATAACTATGTCATCATCATCATCATCATCTTCCACAGCCATTCTGCTGCTGTTGCTTTCCAGATTTATTGCTACAGTGGAATTGTTTGTTTTTGCTGCTGACCCTGTAAAAATTATTTGAAAATATTACCAATACAATAGTAGCATACATTGTTGTATGCTGAGTAAAGAAGTGTGGGGGACACTTACCATGCACACAGTCTTTATTGTTATTCTGTGCAGATGTGGAACGTTCACCTGTTAATAGTAATTGTCATGTATTTAATGTAATTATTCCATGTACACATATCAATTCTCTATGTAAGTATATGTTGCTGTTCTTAAACCAACCTTCCTGAGTAGATATGTGTTGCTGCAGACATTGGAAACAGCCAGTGTCCACACAACTTCTGGTTATTCCAGTGCCACCATCTTCTGTGTCGCAGTCATTCCCATGAATGGAGAGGAGATATTTCTCATCCAGTGTTAAGTGTATGAGACCCCACAGTACAGGTATGGGCAACTGCATCCTGACTTGCCTTAGCTGTAGCACATCCTACCATATCAGTTGCCCTCTTCTTGCACTTTATTAATGTGTGGTTTCTTCCACTCACATCATTAATGTCCATCACCACTTGATTCCAGGCTTTTGCCATCTCAGCTTGTTTGGGTCCCCTTTTACCAAACATTTGCCATAAGTCCCAAAGACTACTGTGAATATACAGTTTTCTTCATAGCTGGTGTCCTTTCACTGCCTTGATTCCTTGTTTTGAATCATTATGGCACATAAAAAAAATATGCCACATTCATACACAAAAACGTTGATGCAATAATCAGTTAAACAACTTAACAGTGAAAGCATCCCTGCCATCCTCAAAAAAAAAAAAAAATTAGGTCACATAAAACCCATAATTATATACACATGCAAGTCCTAGTCCATCCAAGCAAAGTTGTTCTAAAATAATGTTTGCACTTTCATGAGTAAATTCAGTACAGTAAGGAAAGCAACTCGGCAACACATCCAACCTTCCCTAACCCCTACCACTTTCTTGTAATCGGAATACTGTCATTTTTCATTCATCTGTGACACTACAAATCTCTCAGTAAAGACAGGTATGATGAGCCAACAAAACATTTTTGCCAGTTCCACTTCAGTACTTCATATTTAAATCACTGCATTTCTACCTTGTATGTACAATCACTAAATGACACCAACATAAAGGATTTCCACAGTGATCGGTAATAATTTCCACTGCTACTGAAAGAAAATTCCATTTAAAAATTATAGATTTATAGTATTCATTAAAGTCATTGCACTATGCACATAATATGAGTAAAACAAAGCATTTCTTGAAGCGAATAACCTTACATTGTTCTGAACTGTTTCATATTAATATGTGAATTTTCTATTATTTTTTTCTATCTTTCAAAAGCCCATGGTTTCCTAAGTCATTTGTCACCTAAGTAGAGTTATCACAAGTTAATATGATGTGTTATACTTATTTTTATTAGTTCAGGGTCTTTTATGCATTTTGTATGCAAATAAGGCCCTTTTACATTTCGCTCTGTGAATCACAGTAATATGCAAACATGTATGGCAACTTATTGTAAGTCTTGGCTACTTGAGAAAGTGGCCTAATCCTTATTTCTAGACTTGCCTAAAGCCTTCAGCACAGCTTCCACAGCAAACTTCTACTTCAAATGGAATCACTAGGTCTCTCTAAGATCACCCTTCTGTAGTTCATTGCAAGCATTCTTAAACCTGGAAGATGCTGACAGTTGTGCAATCACAGAAACCTGGTTCAAAGCTGCGGAGAGCACCCCAGCCTTATCTGGTTACTCATCTTATCATACATTTAGACCCTAAAATGTGGGCAGAAAAGCCAAAGGAGGTGGTGTTTCAATATATATTTAACATACACACACCCCCAGGCTTGTCAAACAGTATGATACACAGGAGACACTCCAAGTGCAGTTAACCATTGACAAGACCCCTATTCAAATCATACCTAGCTGCAAGCCCCCAAATTTAACTCAAGATGCCCACTCCACCTATCTGGACCTCTTTGAATCTATCAAGATTCAACCCTTTACCCTGATCCTGGATGACTTTAACTACCCAACCATAGAATAGCAAAACTACTTATGCCAGAATGCAATAATAACAGTACCTAGTCTACTTCCCATGCTGGTTAACTGGATTTGGTAAGGGTTATGTAACACCCCCTAGGGAATGGTACTAAACCTGTAAACCACAGACCTATCATAATTTCTCCATTCTGATACTGGCAGTTCAAATGATGGCAGCACTTGTGAATACATGTGGCCATAGTCCAAGATGGTTAAACTCAGCCAGACACCACACCCTAGTCAAACACAGTTTAGTGAGAAATGACCAGCTGTATTACTTGTGTACACAATTTTCAATCATCCCCTTATATGCTTACAGTTATTAGACAGAATACTCCACTTCCATACAATACACACAGTACTCCAAATAATATTCCTTCTCTATTCTGCCATAATTTCCTTTTTCAACACAACACAATATACAATCTACATCTCTACCTTAACACAAGGTACCCTATATCACTACCTCACCTCCCACTGCATTATTAACCCTTTCTTTTACACTTACTTCTACCACATCACTATTTACGTCATCTTATATTTTCCTCCTAAGCCCACCAGTACCTCTTCTCTAACAGTCCTCATTACTTGATCATACTCCAGCATCATATTTCTCACCTGATAATGCCTCACCTTACTACCAGACACATTCATACGCTCACCCTCCAATCTCTCACCACTACTCTACTAATATTCTGATCTTACCTTACTTCCTACAATATCAAATTACACAATCAGACTTACTCTCTTCTACATACAACACCACATCTCAGGAAATATGTGTTGAAAGGATGCAAAAAAAAAAAAAAAACTAAAGCTGAAAAGGAACACAATTTCTTTCCTTAATCAAAATTTCTGTTCAAGCCATCATTGGATGAAATTGTTGTGTAAAAAGAAAAAAAACCTTTGCAATGCACTTCAGAGCATATAAGTAGTTATGGCTTCTTGAAAAAGCTGAAGAGGAAAGGAAAATGTGAGAAGAGGAAGAAAAGGGTAATTTGCATGGTATAGGGAGCTCTAGATGGGGGGGAAACAAGGAAAGACTGAAGGGTGTGTGTGCGTATGTGTATGTGTGAATGTGTATGTGTGTTGGGGGGTGTGACACCCCTGCATTGGCCCAGTAATAAAGAAGCCTCAGTCCTCACCACTAGTACCAGTGAGGGATAGAGACATTGGGAGGATGACAAGTACACACACAGTAAAGTACAATTTCCCTTAAGAGCAGACAGATATTACATTCAGTCTGGGCTGGTTTCTCCCTCTTTCTCCAGATCCACAATAAGACTCTCCACTCTCACAGCTATAGGGTTAAGATCTCAGCTGAGGGGTCAAGACAAGACCTCCAGCACCCTCTCTGTCCTACTAGTGCTTTGTGTCCCTGCCCAAGCAGCTGACACACACACACTTTGAGATTTGATTTAAATACAAACAAACACACACACACATGTGCACACACACACACACACACACACACACACACACACACACACACACACACACACACACACACACACACACACACACACACACACACACACACACACACACGCACACACACCTGGGGAAGGTTGGCACAGGTTTAGTAGCTATGCCACCTTCTGTCCAGACTATAAGGTAGTTATCACTGCCACCAACCCCTACTTATCAGCTACTATAAAGGCCTTTATAAAGGGTGACCAGTCCTACTGTGTAATTTTACTATTATCCAGATGGTAAGTGGTCGATACAGTGTCACCAAATACATATGCAAGCACTCTAAGAACTTAAATATGTCCCACAAATATCAGTCACAAAGATAGGTTTAAATATATTTAATAATAAATAATAAAAGAACAAAACACTACTCAATAACACACACAGTTATTTCAGAGTTTAGAATCACAGGATATATTTTAAAACAATATTGGAATACAGTCTCAAATAAATGCAGAAGACATCTACACTAATCCTTACTATATTCCTATCTATATCTAAGAGATACTATGCCCTAAATAACTTACTTACAGAGCAGCATGCAGGCAGAAGTGCTGAACAGATGTTTCTAGGTCCAAGACAAGATACAAAATGCCAAGTCTCCCTCTCTGAGAGAGTTCTTAAATTAATATCACATATTACTGCTGGGTTAGCCTGGATGGCATCACTCTTTCACCTGCCTTCAGTTCCCAGGCTAACATAAACTAACATGATTTTAACATTTCTGTGAGAGAAGTACATGTCTCTCAGAATTTTGTAGAACTTGGAAGTCATAAAAACAATAACATGCTTTTACATTTAAAACCTAGTAATTATTTCTGTTGCAATACAATAAAAAACCTCTAGCTCTAGACATTGTGTCTGTGTCACTGAAACTAAGAGAGAACACAATTGTAAAACAATTTCAACTTATGTTCTTGAAGTCTTGCAAGTTAACTCTGCATGTTCCAGCTTCTACTATTAAAACATACATTTACACAGGTATATAGTTAATATACATTTCTGTTCTTTTCCAGTAGGGTCCACTGTGGTTACATTTTAACTCAGTACTTTACACACACTTCTGCACCAGTAGTGCAATATACACATAACATATAGTTTTCTGACATTTGTAAGACAACCATATGAATCATTAATATTCACAAATGACATGATTATTTACAAAATTCCAGATAGCTGAGCTGGCACAGGGGTGGCTGAAACAGTAGGCCTAGGGCACCATTTCACAGAGTACAAACCTGTACATAGATATGCTACCATGTATCACTGGTGCAACTAAATTCCAGCAACTGAAAATGCCCCTTTGTGAGATTGGCCAATGTAGTGTGGTACACAAGCCTGCTGTAATGTAAGAGCACTATAGCCTCAGGTCAGTCTGTGATTACTACTCCTAAGAGTTTGAAACATGAACTAAAAGGTTGCTTAGGAGGGGTGGCAGTGACAGGGTGATTTATAACCTGAAAATGCCTAGGGAGCCCCCAACTTGACATCTGCTGAGGGCCCCCAAAATGCTAACACTGGCCCTGATCTTGTGTGTATCTTGTATTGAGTAGCTTTCCTCCCCGGGCCTCTGCTGAAAAAGGACCTGTGTCCAGCCGGACTTTTCTGGTTACCAATAAAATAAAATAAATATATAATAAATAAATAAATTCTAAAAACACACATTATTGTCTTAAAGTATATGTACTGCTTCCTTCAATTGCTACATTTTTTCTGTATGTGCGTATAGCTTCTGCATTCGCCTGAACAAAATTCAAAGGCTGTTACATGAAACTGAGATTTTGTTATGCAAACCATAACAGTTGAAAGTAGAACCTCAACTGAAAGACACAGAAAGATTCCAGACAACAACCCTCCTCCAAAGAAGCGGTGCAGACATATAAAAGTCTAACAATTTGAAGAAAGATACAGTCCACTGCTTATAACTTGCAATACTGGAAATACTGGCACAGTATGAGAATTCAGATATTAATAACTATTTAAACAAAAATATACTACCAAATGTAGCAGTAAATGAAGCGCCATACATTGTATTAGTAGTTATATCAGAAATGTTAAAAAAGGTGAAATACAATACAATACAGGTAAACAACAATTGTCTTATGTCTTCTTTATCTAGCAGGTGAGGAGATTACCTACAATAAATCCCAGCAAAGCAGGAGTCTCAAAATCTAAAGCAAGCAGCTACAGTAGAGAAAGAGCATTCAAATAAAACAAATCAAAAGAAAATGTAAATAAAATGACTGACAAACACAGCAACATAAAATGTAGGACTTTAATCATAAATAAAACACACAGTAAGCCCTAACACCATGGGTACTTCATCAGACCATGATCATACACAATAAATCAGATATATAAATACTAATCACATTCAAGTTAATGATTCACTGCATGCAATTTCAGTATAGGTTTTAAAGGTAGAGTGTCATTTAAACCAAAACCTTTTTGGCTTGTAATCGAAAAAAACATTTATGTTCAGCACATTCAATTATCCTGCCATGATTACCACCTCTCAGATTAAAATCCAACAGTTCCAAAACAATAAAAATAAAAACAATGTGTTTCTCCAAAAATACCCACGTTTACCCAATACATTAGACGGCTTATATTTCCTGATATCATACACACACACACACACACACACACACACACACACACACATATATGATTTACTATCATAATTACAAAACCACGTCCATTGAGTGGTCACAATGTCGAACTAAAATATTGAAAATCACAGCACTGAACAGGCACAACACAGAAACCGATAATGTTGACCCGTCCAAATTCGACAAAGTCGACATTACCCCATGTACCTTCCCTCCCAGTCAATTCCAACTAACATTTTGCAGTGGGATTTGCCCCCCACATCCCCTGTTAATTATATATACAAACTCCGAGATTTCACTAAAGTGAGGAAATGGGTACATTTTCCGATCCCCACTGTACTGTGATCCCAACGCCGAATGTTTAATGAGATTTTGACAATTACTTATTTTATTCTGAAGAAGTCTTGTGGTGAATGCCAGATAAAAGTGCTAAATTTCAATAAACAGTCTGTGGTTCGATTGCCAGCATCTTTGCCTATTACTTCTTAGTGCTTTGTTTACTGTTGTCATATCTTTAAGCACTGCATGAACTGTATCACAACACAGTTCACTCAAAACTAGTAAAAATTGATATGATCTGTTTACATTTATATATACTTTTAGAAAATAATGTGTTTTTATTTGATAATAGGTTTTATTTACAAAGGGATGGTGTTGTTATGGGCATTGTGTGCTCTAATAGTCATGCTAATATGGTTTTAGCCCACTGGGAATTATATCAAGTTTTAAATAATAATGGTATAAATGATCTGATATCTATGATCATATTTCAGCAGTGTCTGTAATCACTCAAAGTTACATTTCAGTGTAGTTCCTTCTAATGCTTATTTAGAAATCCCATATTCACCTTTTATACAGTGCGACTCTGAGAAAGTCACTTACCCAGAGAATGCTTTGGAACATTGGGGAATGGAGGCTAGGCTCCATAATTGTCTACTGGACTGCATGCCTTCTAATTACCCATGAACCTGGGTTGGAAGCCTTCAGTACTTTTCCTTCTTATGGCTGTAACCATACCCACTGGTGATTGACTTGAATACCCCCATCACTGTAGAAAGCCCATCTATGCCTGTCTTTGATGTATGCATACTTCCATGTATGCTGGAAAGGGTCATCAAAGGATTTTCCAGGCCATGCTCACATCCTTGTCTAAAGCCCTCTTCCTTACCTGCAGAACTTTGCCTGCATGGACGTGACTGGCTGACTAGGACAGGTAAGATGCCATGGGCCACTCACTTCTGTCTCCATTCAGCTGTTCCAGTGCCCTATCTACTAGTCATATTAAGGTATCTGGGGCGTAGTCAGGGTTTTCTCTTTCTGTACCTCACAGTCTAGTCTATTCCAAATATTTTTGGAGAAGGTGTAAAATAACACAGTTTATTTCTTCAGGTAAAATATCCTGCCAGCATAACACATCATTAACATTATGGTTCAGACTAGATTGAAAGTCATTACATGCAGTTGCAGTTCTGAAATCCATGATGGGTTTCAGAGATCATTCCCTTAAAAGTGTTTATGCCATCCACTGAGAAATAAATCTTGAAACTCACTAATCACTAATCTGCACCACTATAATGACTGGATACAAAAAATAGGTTCCAAAGGATGACAAAGCCACATCATCAAGTGATTCATAGGACAATAGTGCTGCAGTAGCATTGTCGCCTCACAGTAAGACGTCCTGTTCGATTCTCAGCTAGAGTGTCTTCTGTGTGGAGACATGTGTGAATGGGTGTACCTTCGTTGAAGGTTGTGCATCAGGGCTGGCAACTCGGCAGGTAAAAATCTACTGCCAATCATTAGCAGACCGGAGTTGCGCTGTGGCAACCCCTAACCGGAAAAAGTCGAAAGACACAACAACAACTGTAATATATTCTGGCAAGTCAAGTGATAATACTAAGATGGACTCCTACATCATGCTGTGCCTTCAGTGTTTAAATGAAGAGGAAAAATCGACCTTCTTATGCACACTTTTTAAATCTTACCCATCAATCACTGCTAATACAGTTGCTGCTATCCAGTCAAACTGAAGGTACTTAATACTCAAGTTTAACAAAATTCTCCAGCAATCATTGGTAACATGATTGGTATTGTTCCATAATACTAAACTCTATTTATCTAAAGGAGTGAAATCCTTATATACAAATTTATAGTAATGTCCTCCAATCCCAGCTAAGATCTCGGAGAGTAAAAATCATTTCACACACAAGTTTAAAATCTAGTCTACCAATCACAGCCAACATGAAAAGTGTTGTCTAATTAAATTTGAATAAAGCTAAAAATTGAGAATTAAATTTGGTCAGAAATCTATGAATGATTTGTATAAATAAGTAGACAATTAAAATAACATGTAAGTACAGAAGAAAAGTCAGTCATAAAAACAGTTGAGTAGTTCATTTACTGTTTAAGTCATTTGGTTGCATTGTTTCATTCTTAAGAATAAGATTTTCGTCTTGATTACATAGGATATTGGAAATTTGAGGTACAGTTCCTGTCTGGATACTTTATACTGAAATATCAATTGTAGCACTTTTTAATCCACATTACATTCCCTGTAAAAAGGTCAGTAACGGGACTGATGCTTGTTTTTTTCTTATATTTCTGATAGTTTCCAGGCCTTTGTTATTGCTCCTTCTAGACATATAATATAAAATAAAGCAATGTGGACAATTTAGACCATACACTACACCTGAGATGGAGGAGTTATGATTGCTGGAAAAACTGTGAGTCATTCTAGTTATGAACTGACCTGTCTGATGCTTAAAGGCACAGACTGAACAGCCAGGATTTAAGTGTACCTCCTGAAGTTCCTAGTTAGAGATGAAGGACAGATAAATGGAATGAAGCAGTCTGTCAGATAGTCTCAAATAATTCTTACATGAGATGCTCAGTCTATAACAGTGCAAACTGTAATTTTGTACATTGTTATAACAACTCTGTATATGTAAACACAGAGCTTTTCTCCCCAGGCATCCATTGAAAAGGGGTTTTATTTCTCGGTTGGACTTTCATTGTAAACAATGGTAAACAAAGGTAAGTAAATAAATAAATAAATATTAAAACCCTTTGTGGAGCTGCCCAGGCAATTCTGGTATTGATGAACTCTGGTTACTTCCAATGTTGCTGGCTTCATCACCTTGACTCATCGCATTCTTGGCAAAATGGATGAATAGGTGGCTTTCATGCCAGGGTGTTGGCAAAGAAGAGCGTCCAAGTGCATAATTACCTTAGAGAATAAAAACCTCTTAGGTACAAGACCAGTATTATTCTCCACTAAGTACATAATTATGATATGAGGTGAGCATTTTTGTGCTAAAACAAAATGCATAGCTGCCCGCAACTGGTTAAAATATAACCATGGAAAGCATCTCCAGGACACTTTCCAAGCTTAGGAAATGAGCCCAAGATTTAAACAATTTTGGTACACCACTGATCTAACAGCCACTGAAGAAATAAATGAATGGCCCAGTATTAATACACATCTGACACTTAAAACAAAATACAAAGTTAGCTCAACAAGTGCTGAAAACAATGGCATAAGAAAGAAAAGCTCCAGAAGACCACCTGCATATGCTCTTTATACCTATTACTAAGTGACCCTCCAGGGCCATGTTAATAGTCCTCCCAATCCAAAATGAATGTAAACTATACCATTGACTTGGCAAACTGTGTATGCTTAAAGCTTTATAGAGGGTGTGACCTTGATCCCTGGGAGAAATGAGATGACATGAGAGTAGTTTGAACACAAAATCATAACGAGATGCACCCTTCTCTAGCTGCTTCAGGATCTAAGGTCATTGAACTGGACACATGATGGGGCAGGTTGCCCTGTCTAATGTAACCTGTTGGCTGGCCCTGAATTGATCAGTTTTGATTGGGAAATCCAAATCACCAAAACTTCTTGAGTCAAAGTGACATCTCAATAGCATAATGACTACAAGACTACACTTACCTTAAAGATATCCCTCATAGAGCCATGAGAACAATGTGGTCAACTATGTATAAGTGTGATAGTCTGTCACTGTTACACGCACTCTTAATTTAACAGACCACAACATAGCTCCACTGATAGGTTATCTATTTTCCCACTGAACTCCTGTACTTTTTCCAACCATTTGATGATTCTGCCAAATGGTGGAATGTTATGAATAGTCAGGCAAACCAACAAACCTAGATAACCAACTCAGTGCTGTTAACTAAATATGAATGATCTTAGTTGCATAATTTAATAGGCACCTGGCCAATACATACTGCATAATGACAGAATGGGACAAGTGCCTTTTTGTGCTGAACAAACAAACATGACATTTATTCATGGAGCTAAGGGACATAGCATGGGTTTTTCTTGCATGGTTCACCCAGGAGTTACTGAGTATCACAAAATCAATTGGATGTATAATAGAAGGAAGAAAATCATGGCACAAATTAGGAGGTGCAGCACCCAGCAGGATAAAAGCACTCTCATTAAACTAAATAAACAACTCAGAGGACAAATAAAGAATACCAAAGCCAAATATGAGGTAATTTGGCCTCCCAGGCCAAGGACAACCACAAGGCATTATTTAACTATATTTGCAACCTCAAAAGCAATACACAATTGTGTGCAGAGCTCATTGTAAATGGAGCCACCTATACTGATCCAGAAGATATAGCAAACCTCCTGGCTGATAAATTCATCTCCTCTCTCCCCCTCAACCTTCCCTCAAGAAATATAATCAAATATAACTCTCCCTACTATCATTAAGGAACAGGTCCTTAATGCTCTCTCTAAGACCAAGAACGCTGCATCACTTCAATATCCCAGAATGCCTTCTAAATAGCATGAAACATGACCTATCAGGGCTTCTAGAATTACTATTTAACTTTAGCCTTCAAACAGGCTTTGTGTCTCATGAATGGAGAAAGGCAACAGTCATCCCTCTGGACAAAGGTGGGCTATTTACAGACCCTAGAAACTACAGACCAATAGGACTCACTAGTCATATATGTAAAGCCATGGAAAGAATTATCATGGAGAGGATCAACTGAGATATAGTAAACCTCTAGACACTGGATCCAACCCAGTTTGCTTTTGTAAAGGGCAGATCATGCCTACTCAGCCTGGTGGACTTCTTTGAGGAGGTCAGCAAAGCAATGGATGAGGGCAAAATCATTCACACTGCCTACTTTGACCTGGTCGAGGCATTTGGCACAATACTCCACTCTGGCATTGTTGACAAACTCAAGAGGTTAGGTAAAAAACCTGTATGTCACCCAGTGGATAGACAACTGGATCACAGATAGGACCCAGGAAGACAGAATTGGGGAGTGCACCTCTACAAAGAAGCCAGTCACAAATGGAGTCCGTCAGGCATCAGTCCTTGGACCGCTCCTTTTTGGCATTTACTTCTCAGAAGTCAAGGCCAATATCAGTGGTCTCTGGCTGACTAAACTTCCAGATGATTGCAAATTAGGAGCTGTCATTGAATCTCACACTGACAAAAATGTTCTCCAGGAGAGGCTGACACAGACAAACGACTGGCGTCACAGTCATGGACTAAAACTAAATACCAAGAAATGCATAATAGTATCCTTTGAGAAGTCATCCATCCCTGGTAACTATCATATTGATAACACAACCCTTAGAGTTGACCCAGTAGTCAAGGACATAGGGACACACATTGATAGTAATCTAGCCTTTGATCATCATGTGTCTACAGTGGTAAGGAAATCATTTTTTATTGCTCAACTTATAAACAAAGGTATGGCATCTAAGTCCAAGAAAGTCATTGTTCTACTGTATTTGGCATTCATCAGACCTGTCATTGAGTACAATGCCCTTTTTGGTATGTACCTTTCCAGGCATATCCAACAAATGGAACTTCCAGAGAGGTTCCTCACTAAAAGAATACAGGGCCTAAGTAATATATCCTATGCAGACTGCCTCAAGGCCCTATCTCTGTAGTCTGTCTCCTACAGGCTTTTGAGGGGAGATCTATGCCTGGCATACAAGGCATTGTCATACCCCACTCTGATGGACCTCCTGCACAGCCATAAAACAAACAGTACCAGAATTACCCATTCTAAAGACTTAAACCTTGCCTGTGATATAAGTATGTATCCCAGAGACTACCCCGTCTATGGAACAGGCTCCCCATCCATGTGAAGCAGAGTTTCTACCTAATCCAGTTCAAGTGTTACTTGGACAATTGGATGGGAAACCAGAAATTCATCCCTGGTTTGGTACCTATGTCTCTGATGCAGACAGTTAACCTGTAAGTAGTTCATCTCCCAGGCCCATGCTTACACTTATCAAGGTGTACCAGAACTCATCAGAAATTTGGGATGCATGAGTAGGCTTAAAAAGGCTCTTGTGGTCGCTAGCCTTCTAAACACCTATGACCCTATGAATCCAATCCAATCAGACAAATTTCCAAAGGGTTAGTAGTAGGATTTTCATGTGCATCTCTAACTAGCTCATGAAATCTGGAAAGCTACAAAGGAGAAAGATTGTCGGCTATTACATATTTGGCAGAAGTTAAGTTGATTCTTTAACTGTGGAGCACCAGAAGTCTCAAACTGGACTGCACCCACTGAGACCTGGAATATTTCTTCATTAACACCCTGACTATGGCCTGGTTGTTTGAGTGGAAAATAACTCTTTGATTCCTGAAATGATCCTACCAGAGTACAGTAGTCACCCAGACTGGCATGATTGTAAGGGAGTTAATGTCTCTCTTTCTCTCTGTGGCCCATGACTTGGGCCAAGGAGCAGTAATCTACTGTCCATCCATGTAAGACCCCATCCCATAATTTACTACTGTACTTGTGAAGTGGAGTGGTACCTCAGGAGACATCCAGTTGTTTTGACAAAGAGGCACACCACTATAATCGGACAGGAAAACCTTCAACAAATGTAGGGCCTTCTTAATTGTCTTTGTAATTCTCACACAGTGATGTTTTGTGTCCTCCTTTTAATAAGTTGGCAGATTAGCTAAGAAATGTCCTGCCCAGAACCAGTGCTCACCAGGCAAAGTTAAGTAACCACAACAGCTCTATAACCCCTTATTTCCTGACCTTTTCTTTACCCAGAAACACTTTGATTGCCTCCCTCAAATGCTTCAAGTTTTTTGTGTCAGCTTAATACAAGATCTAGTCACATTGATTTCACCCCAAGTTCAAATTTATAAGCATATAATTTACAACATGAGACATGACATTATAGTTTGTATTGGTGAAAATTACAACCTAGTTATCATATTATAGCTAATTATACAGGGTCTATATCATATAATCTAACTGCAATAAGTTTGGCTGCGACAATGTTGAACCCAGAAGTTCAAAATGCAATAAATTCGAACACTCAGAACAGCAATTTTTTCCCAGGGAAGAAAAATTGCTGTTCTGGTACAAAACCATACAACACACGTACTCTATAAAATGTTCCTAATGTGGGGGGCTTCGCACCCCTCACCTCCCAACATGAGGGGCTGTGCCCCCCATACACCCCTACTTAAATATACCAACTCTGACATTGCATCAAAGTGGAGGAAATAGCAAAGCCGTGGAAATGGCTCACCAAATTTTTTTCCCAGGGAAAATATTTGGTGTTCCGCGGCTTTGCTATTTTGACATTTCGAACTTCCCAGTTCGATGTTACAGTGTTTGGACACCTGTGCATTTGAACTTCTAATGTAAACCCAGTTATACATCGCAATCTATGAATACTTCAAGGCATGTGGAATATTTAACCAGTTAGAAAGTTAACAATACCTTCCCTATGGGAGACTTCAAATATAAACACATAGACTGCCAAACATATACTACCAACAACAAATGCACTCACATTTCCTGACATTGTAAATGCCAGTTGACTTAATTAAATCATCCTTTCAACCACCAGAGGTTTTAATCTTCTTCATCTTATTCACATAAACATTTCTCTCAAATGTGCCACCTTCCTTCTTACCCATCTCAAGTCAAGTCTGTCCAGCTCATTGTAATCGTCTTTATGAAAATATGATTTTTGGTTTTAGAGTTTGTACTGTTAATTGTTGCTTAGATCTCTTTTGAAACTGTTTTCCCCACCTCTCCCTATTTTCTGCCATGTCTTCAGTTGGTATAACTGTTTCTACAGCTTGTGTGTTATCTAACTCAAGGATCACTTGCATAAAATTAGACCTGTTAATAAAAGCCTGCACTTAATTGCTGGAACCTGTGTTCTGAGAGACTGCCTTCCAATCTATCTGCAAATATACAGAGCTGAGTATATATTTTTTGGTTTTAGAGTTTCTACTGTTAAGTGTTGCTTAGATCTCTGTTGAAACTGTTTTCCCCACCTCCCCCTATTTTCTGCCTTGTCTTCAGTTGGTATAACTGTTTTTACAGCTTGTGTGTTATCTAACTCAAGGATCACTCACATAAAATTAGACCTGTTAGTAACAGCCTGCATTTGATTGCTGGAACCTGTGTTCTGAGATACTTCCTTCCAATTTATCTGCAAATATACAGAGCTGAGTATATATTTTTGGTTTTAGAGTTTGTACTGTTAATTGTTGCTTAGATCTCTGTTGAAACTGTTGTCTCCCTGTTCTGAGAGACTGCTTTCCAATCTATCTGCAAATATACAGAGCTGAGTATATATATATATATTTTGGTTTTAGAGTTTGTACTGTTAATTGTTGCTTAGATCTCTGTTGAAACTGATTTCCCCACCTCCCCTTATTTTCTGACGTGTCTTCAGTTGGTATAACTTTTTTTTGCAACTTGTGTGTTATCTAACTCAAGGATCACTTGCATAAAATTAGACCTGTTAGTAACAGCCTGCATTTAATTGCTGGAACCTGTGTTCTGAGAGACTGCTTTCCAATCTATCTGCAAATATACAGAGTTGAGTATATTTTTTGGTTTTAGAGTTTGTACTGTTAATTGTTGCTTAGATCTCTGTTGAAACTGTTGTCTCCCTTTTCTGAGAGACTGCTTTCCAATCTATCTGCAAATATACAGAGTTGAGTATATTTTTTGGTTTTAGAGTTTGTACTGTTAATTGTTGCTTAGATCTCTGTTGAAACTGTTGTCTCCCTGTTCTGAGAGACTGCTTTCCAATCTATCTGCAAATATACAGAGCTGAGTATATATATATATTTTTTGGTTTTAGAGTTTGTACTGTTAATTGTTGCTTAGATCTCTGTTGAAACTGATTTCCCCACCTCCCCCTATTTTCTGCTGTGTCTTCAGGTGGTACAACTGTTTTTTTACAGCTTGTGTGTTATCTAACTCAAGTATCACTTGCATACAATTAGACCTGTTAGTAACAGCCTGCATTTAATTGCTGGAACCTGTGTTCTGAGAGACTGCCTTCCAAATTATCTGCAAATATACAGAGCTGAGTATATATTTTTTGTTTTAGAGGTTGTATTGTTAATTGTTGCTTAGATCTCTGTTGAAACTGTTTTGTCCCACCCACACTCCTTATTCCTGACTTGTAGTTTAAATTTGGTGGCTTTTGCAGTTGCCCGCCCCACAGTAGATTTGATCTGGGACACTCCCCCCAGTCCCACCTCTTTACCACATTATACCTAATAAACTCTTTCTGGACTTGCTTTTAGTACTTTTTAATTTATTTATATTTTTAAAATGTGTTTGGTCGAATATTGCTACATACTCAAGTGTGCTAGCTTGCACTGCACGTGAATTGTTTTTACTACTGTTTTAGCTACTTCTCTGTAAAAAAATAATAAATAAATAAATTGTAAGCCTGGTTCCTACCTTTCCTGTAACTAGTGTTCCAGATACAGATTTGCTGTAGCCAGGACTGTATGTAAGCTTCTGAGCCCCCCAAGCCTTTCTGTGTTGGAGGGAAGACTTCTAGCTTATCAGTGGGAGTGGTAAGCACTAGGTAACCTGTCTACCTCATAAGGAGTAGTTCTGGCCCAGAAATTGTAGTTATTTGCCATTTGGGCACTCTCTTCCATCTCACTCAACTTTCTGATTTGAAAGCCTGCATTTGCACTTGTTTCTGTCCTGTAACTCATCTAGTGCGGATACAGATTCTTAGTTTTAGCACTTAAATCTGCTTATTCGTGCTCAGCACTTGTTCAGAACTTGTAAGCACTCAATAAGCTACTAATTACTATACCACTCAACCTTCCTCATTACCTAGAGGAAAACAAATTTTGTACTTACTTTTTTCACTTGCTTAGAGAAAAACAGCTCTTGTACTCACTTTCCTCACTCATGTAGAGGAAAACAGTTTTTTATTCAGGCATTTCCAAGGGTCCGCCCCCAGTGTTCTCTCCTGTCTATCTGATGAATCTGGGCATCTTGAGGCAATGTAGAAATTGCCTCATGTACACAGACAACCCTCTCCTCCTACCACCCAAAACTACAACCTGTAAGAGATGCACTTATCTAGACAAACTGGAGGTAAAGCTCTCTCCAACCAAGACTGAACTTGACAGTCATGAGGAGAAGGTAAACATTCGCACCACACCACTCATCACATAGTCTCACTAAATCTACACCACCAAAATCCACACATAGTAACACAAATACTTTTGTAGTGACTCTCAATAATAATCTGTCTAAGCAACAGAGACCTCCAAAGAAGAAACGCAAGCAACCTCCATCCCCCAACACAACACAAATGACACATAGCCCACAGACTCAGTGTGCCACTCAACCACAGCCAATAAGGCAAAACAACGTACCCAACACACTAGTCATAGGTGACTCTATAGTCAGGCACACTGATGTCCGACTCACCAGGCTAAACAAGGAGAAGGTTACTGTCAGCTGCCTGTCGGGTGCCAGGATCCACCACATAACCCACGCACTCAGGTCACCCCACAACAAGTAGAAATATGACTCTGTCATTGTCCATGTTGGTGTGAATGACCTGAGACATACCTCCCTGGACTACATGAAAAGAGACATGGAAGAGCTCTCCGATCTTGTAGCCCAGGCAGGTGTGTCCCTAGCCCTGTGTAGGATTCTGCCATCACCCAGAATGATACCGCAGTACAAGGACAAAATGATTGACTTCAACAATTGGCTAAGCTTCTGGTGTCATTCTAAGGGGATCCAGTATCTGTCTGCTTGGGAGGACATGGTCGGCAGACCGCAATGCTTTGCCACAGATGGCCTGCACCTGTTGCTCCTAGAATTCTGGATACTTGGCTAAGGCTCTTGCTGCCCCTATAGTGCTTTTTTTAGGCAATATTCAAATGACAAATTCACCACCGTAACAGGAACAGGCAAACAAAAACTGAGGGTAATGCTACTCATGCTAGAAGTCTAAATCTCAAAATGCACTCACTCGAGGCACTCTTTAAAATGGAGAAAATCGATATCTGTGCAGTGACTGAGACCTGGTTCAAGGCTCCAGAGAGCACCCCTGCATTATCAGGCTATAACTCATACCACAGTTTTTGGCCATATAACCTGGACCGAAACACCAAAGGTGGAGGTGTGTCCATATTCATTAAGGATATCCACACCTCCAGGCTAGTTACTTAGCATAATGTATCCAAGGTTATCCAAGTGCAACTAACTCTGGGCAAAATGGCAATCCAAATTGTAGCTTGCTACAGATCCCCCACCATGCCCCAGCATTCCCACTCCTCTTTTCTTGATGTACTGGAAAATATTAGGATCCAATCAAACACCCAAATAATGGGTGACTTCAACTACCCCACCATTAACTGAGAAAACTACTTGTGTACCAACTCCTTAGCTCAATGCTTTCTGGAATTCATAAACTCCAATGCTCTGGATCAACTTATCCACACCCCCAGTAGGGGCAACAATATCCTAGATCTAGTCATTACCAACATGAGTAACCGGTGTTCCACACCTGAAGTCAACTCCTCATTGGTCTGATCCGACCATAAGCTAATCACCCTTGATATTGACATCCCACCCCCACCCCCCATTAAGGAAACCATGGTAAAATAATTCTCTCAAGCCAACTTCATGCTTCTTAAGACAGAAGTGGTGAACTTCATGACACCCATGCAGATGGACAATACAGTTACAGCTGCTAAATCCTACATAAATGCACTTTATAAGCACTTACGCAAGTGCATTGATCATGCTATCCCAAACAGAATCAAGATGCTATCCTCCAAAAAAGGAAGCCAATCTGGTGGTCATCTGTCATAAACAAACTGTACAACAGAAGGAAGAAACTGTTGCAAAAGAGAGTAAAATCCCATGAGTGGAGGAGCTCCCTGGTCAGCCTCAGTAAGAAGCAGAGATCCCTTATAAGATCCTCCAAAGCTAGCTACGAAAACAAAATCACCACTAATTCTAAGGACAACCACAAAGCATTATATAGCTATGTCAAGAATCTCAATGGCAACACCCAGATCAGCTCTGAGTTACAGCACAATGGCACGAAAATTACAGAACCAACTGATATTGCCAACATCGTGGCAGATAGGTTCAGTGCTAACTTTACCCCAGCCCCACCCCCTAAAGGGCCCATATCTTTAAAGGAAGAATGCAGAGTCCCTGTAATCACAACTATGCAGGTGAGAGATGCACTCTCTAAAGCCATAAACACAGCATCCATGGGACCAGACAACATTACAGGCTGCATTTTACACGAACTTCAGAACAAACTGGCTCCCCACTTAAGCACCATGTTCAATAATAGCCTTATATCAGGCTTTGTGCAACTGAATAGCACACAGCAACAGTTATTCCACTCCACAAAGGGGGAGCCACCACTGATCCCGGGAACTATCGACCTATTAGTCTGATGAGCCTGGTCTGCAAGGCCATGGAACATATCATCACGGAACTCATAAACAAAGACATTGGTAACCTCCAATCTCTGGATCCCACCCAGTTTGGGTTTGTGAAAGGCAGATCATCCCTCCTGAACCTGATCAACTTCTTTGAGGCATTCGCCAAAGCCGTAGATGAGGGTAAGGTGGTTCACACAGCCTATCTTGACCTCGCCAAGGCTTTCAACACCATCCCCCATTCTGGAATTATAGTTAAACTCACTAAACTAGGTATAAATCCCTACGTCACAAGATGGGTTGCCAACTGGCTCACTGACAGAACCCACACTGTAAAAGTTGCAGACTCCAAATCTAACCTCAGTGCAGTGACAAGTGGAGTACCACAGGGTTCCGTCCTGGGACTTCTCCTGTTTGGTATCTACTTCACTGAAGTGCAGGCTAACACAGAAGGCCTCTGGCTAATGAAGTTCATAGTTGACTGCAAACTAGGAGCCATAGTGAAGTCCCCAAATGATGTGGACATCCTACAGAAGGGCCTCGCTGAAACAGATTCCTGGTGTCAGAGCCATGGCCTCAAGCTCAATGCCAAAAAGTGCAGTGTCATCCCCTTTGGTAAAAACTCTGTACCCATGAACTACCATATAGGCAGCAATCTACTTAACACCGAATGTGTGATAAGAGACCTTGGGACCCAGGTGGACAGTGGTCTCTTCTTTGATAGTCACATCACCACAGTAGTCAGGAAGTCCTTCTACATGGCACACCTCATCATAAAAGGGGTCTCATCCAGGAAAAAAGAGGTCATTGTTCCCCTCTACTCGACACTCATTAGACCCATTACAGAGTACAACGCCCCTGTTGGAATGTACCTCACATGACATCTGCAGCAGCTGGAATGGCCACAGAAGTACCTCACAAAGAGGATTACTGGCCTCAAACAAATGCCCTACAATGACCATCTCAAAAAACTCCAGCTTTAGTCTGTAGCATATCGCCTACTCTGAGGTGTTCTCTGCCTAACATATAAAGCTATGTCAAACCCAGAGCTGTTGGACATGCTACACCTAAAGAAATCCCAATCCCTCCAAGCTACACGCTCTAGGGACCTAAACATTGTCATTACAATAAACAGGACATGCTGGAGGGATAGATTCCTGTCCCAGAGACTTCAGATACTCTGGAGCAGGCTTCCCATCTATGTCAAGCGAAGTACTTCATTAGCACTCTTCAAGAAAAATCTTGATGACTGGATGGGAAATTGGAAATACACTCCAGGGATCACTTCTGTGTCTCTGCTCGACAGTGGCACAGGAAATAACTTTCTTGGGTGGCGTAAGCCAGGGAACCTTGTTGGCTAGGCTTACATAGGCCCTTGGGCCGATAGCCTAGTATGTACCTATGAACCTATGAATCTAACAACTTCTCTACATTCAGAGATTGTGCCAAAACAATTTATTGCTATTTACTGATGTTATTGGGAATAAATGGTATAACTCCCCAGCAAGCCTTCTCCTCCTCTAAATTTACCTCTCTCTTGATCAGATGCAATGAGGCACCCATACCTATCTGGCATAAGAATAATGGTAAGTTTAGAACAAAATCAATATGGTGGGACTATCAGATGTATTAATGCTATAATAACAATAAAAAGCTCCTGGGTGTCACCCACAGATGTCCACTTACTGAAAGATGTCTACTTCATTATGAAAGGGGTTTAAAACTAGTGAGTAAGCCTCTCAAGCTTGCCATCAGGTTTAAACAGCCCAAGAGTTGCAACTAATTCAAAAAATAACCATGAGGCAATTGTCAGCCATATTAGGAAGTTTAGCTGTAACCAACTTTTCTCTAATGGCACTTCATTCTCTAATCCGTAGGATGTTGCTAAGTTTTGTGGGAAAATTCCCTTCCAAGTTCATTTCAGCCACCCAACCACCCATCCACTGACCCCCCCCATATTCTTCCTTTCCCCCCTCACCCCCCAAAATTGATTTGACCAAGTCTCTTCTTTTTATCAATTTCCAAATTTAAAAATACTACTTATGTAGTTCCTACCAGTATCTCTGGATGCCTTATGCAAAGCATTAAGTCCAACCTTGCAAAACTCCTCCATCAACTCTTCAGTCTATGCCTTTCCACTGGATATGTCCCCAAGGCGTGATCCTGCATAAAACTGATCTGTCTACTGACCCTGGAAATAATAGGCTTATTAGTGTCAATGTTATTATTTGCAAGGTTATAGAATGCCTTATCACTGAAGCAATAAACAAGGGTCTATGTTCAGCCATCAAATGGAACTTTCATCGAATGGCTGAACATTGAACTCTAGCTATCAAACGTTCATTCAGCAAAAGTTAATTTCATCAATGGGGAAAGTAGCTAGTTGGTCACCACTTCTTTGTCTGCCCCACCATGGTATTTCAAACCCTCCCAGTTGGTGGGCTTCATTCCCTGACATCCCCCAAAGTACATATACCAACTCCAAGACCCCACTAGTGTGGGAAAAAGGGCAGACAGAAGAGTTGGCTTCCACCAAGGTATTAAGCAAGTGAAAAATTTTGAACACCTCATGGATGATCCGTTTCCTGCTGTTCACTGAATCCTTCATACAGTAAACTTTTTCTGCTTTAATTATGAAACATGACTTAACATTGGCTGTATTGAAACACTGTTTTATTTTTTTGCTTAAATCCATATAATTATTCAGAATGAAAGGAAGATATACAACTTGAAGGTCTTTGAGGCAACTGTCAATTTTTGTTCAGTAAGGTACTTAAATTATGTTTAAATCTGCATCTTTCATAAAAGAAAAAGTAAACCATTATCAGGATTTGTGATTTGGCACTTAGGTTTCCAGCATTCAGCTGTTATATTACCTCTCCACCTAAGGGACAGCTTAACTACAGTTTATATCTGAAAATCCAGACTTAGTGTCCAGAAATTTTGACTAGAAAGTGATAAACCTTTTAGACATATAATCCTGTATTGATAATATCTGTCAATAGGCTTACATGGGCATTAGCATACACCAGGCTGCAAACCTATATTACATTTCATCTGCATTATTGTCAACAGTAAGTATGCCTTCTGCTCAGGAAGGCAGAATGCAAATCATGTGTGGATTATGTCTTTAATGTGGTGTCATTATGTCAGAAGTAGAAAACAAATCATATATAAGACTACGGAAAAAGGACAAAGCAGCTGTGGATTTAAAGATGCTGGGTTTCATGAAATCACAGACAATTTATTTAACTGTCTCATGGCTCTCAAATGAACTTTATTTCTCAAACATGCTTTGGCATATAGTCTGGACAGAAAGACTACAGCTTGAATGCAGTTTGTTTGTGCAGTGGTGTATAATCAGCTATTTATTGAAAATTGGAACCATACTCATAGTTACTTCAGCCTGATATAACACAACACATCTACAGTTAGCACTACTTATTAAATTACTCTTTCCTTTAAGTCAGTCCTCCATCCCCACCAATTTGCATCTTTCCTGGCAGGCTACCACAGAATTTTATTGATAACCCAAGCATATCCAACTGATATTAGGGACCAATTGGCATAATGGTTAAGGTCTTCACCTCCAATGCACAAGGGACAAAGTTCTATCCTGACCTTTGCCCAATGCCTGTTTGGAGTTTGCATGTTCTCCATGTGTCCCTATGGGGTTTCTCCCATCTCCGGAAAACTTGCTGAGTCTTTCCATCTCAAACTCACCAATGAATGGAGCTGTGCACACCAGTGGAAACTCTACATGGTGCCCTACAGGGGAAGATTTGTATAGACCAGCTGCTTTAGGCATCTACTGTGGTGTGCTGAATCCTCAAGACTGGAAAACATAGATCACAAGCTGTGCTCTGTGGCAGGGCTACTTGATGGTTTAAAATATGGCTATAAGTGATTCAGTCATGCTGACTAATGTCACCAGATTTGCATTGGTATTTGCCACTGATAAGTAGGTTGAGGACCTGACCTTCTCCAGGGACCCATGCTAATGGAAAGCTGGTGTACATGCATCTTATTGGCCAGTGTATGCCTGCCATAAAGCCCAGCAGCCCTGAGTCAATAAGCTACTGTCCAGCTGGTGTCCATAAAGCTGGACATAAAACCAATCAACCTGCCAAACATAAACTGAGAATTGCTAAATGGATGACATAATGGTATGGAGGAGACTGGACATCTTATGTATATAAAAGAAAAGGTGTAATGGCAGTGCACTTGGCTTGGGATCCAGAGTCCATGAATCAATAAAAATGGTGTGGGAATTGTGGTGAGAGAGAGGCATGTCATCAGAACTGGTGACAGATTCATGGTAATCAAACTCCAATGTAGTGATAGAACAGTTCTCATAATCTCATCATATGCTCTACAACAAGGCTGTGATAGTGAAGAAAAGAGTGCAGTCAGACAGCAGTTGCAGGACCTACTAGATAAAGCTTACTGGGTGATTTGGGTGCCACAACTGCAAGCAAGACTCTAAGGTCAACAGAGACCAGGCCAAAAACCTGGACGTTGACTGGAGAGAAAGTACAACAGTTGAAGGAATTACTCAGGGCTCTATCACACCAAGAAGAGGAGGAAATAGGTGAAGTTGAAGAAGAATGGCAGTGCATCAAAACAGCATGTACGTGGACTACAAAGCAGACAGGTGTCTGAGCCAGCTATAGAAATAAGGTACATAAGGAAAGCTGGAGGTGAAATGCAGAACTCCAGGAAGTCATTGGAAGAATGAAAGAGTGTATGAATTAGTGGTAGATAGAAAAGATGGACCAGGTTAAGAAGGAATACTGGTTAGCTACCAAAAGGGCTAAGAAAGGAATTGCAGTATCAAAGAACATGGCATTGGAGGCTCTCTAGCAGCTTCTGGAAAGTGACTCAGTAGGCGCCACAAAGAAATTACATCATGTTGAAGGCAAAAAGAGAAAGATAAAAAAGATAGTCAGACACCCTTCATAAGGGATGCCAGCAACAACCTGCTCACCAGTCCACAGGACATCAAAAACAGATGGAAGGAGTACTTCCATCAGCATCTGAATGAAGAAAACCCCACAGAAACTGTACTGTCCCAGACACAGCCTGCGATGAGGGAAGAAGATGAACAACCCTAGAAGAAGTAAGAACAGCACTAAGGAAAAATGAAGTCAGGGAAAGCAGCAGGCTCAGATGAGGTCACAGCAGATGTGATAAAGATGCTGGGTGAGGTAGGGGAAAAATAGCTCCTGAGGCTACTCATAGCAGTGTGGAGAAAATGGCATATCCCAGATGACTGTGAATAAACATACTTGTGCCAGTGTAGAAGAACAAAGGGAACTTCCACCACTGTGGGCAGACAAAGGCATTAAACTCCAGTCACATGCAAGAAAGTTCTGAAGAGGGTGATTGATAAAAGGATACAAAGAGTAGCAGAAAGTAAGTTGGGAGATGAGCAGTTCATATTCAGATCAGGATGTAGCACAGCTGACCTGATGTTTTCAGTTGGACAGATAGTTATGAAGAAGGTACAGATGAGGAAAGAGTCCAACTGGGCATTCCTAGACTTGGAGAAGGCATGTGACAAGGTCCCATGAAAGCTGATTTGGGCAGTAGTGTGGTGGTTTGAAGTCCCAGAAACATTAGTAGAATTAGTGCAGGCTATGTACAAAGGCCCAAGGACTCAGGTTTGAACAGTGTCTGGCCCTCACAGAAGAGTTCCCAGTGAGAGTGGGTTACACCAGAGTTCAGCTCTGAGCTCACTGCTTTTCATACTGGTGAAGTACAGGCCAACACTAAGGGACTCTGGCTAACAAAGTTCGCAGATGATTGCAAACTGGGAGCCATTATTGAATCCCCAAATGATGTGGATATTCTACAAAAGGACCTTACAGAAACAGATGCTTGGTGCCAGAGCCATGGGCTCAAGCTCAGTGCCAAGAAATGTATAGTTATCCCCTTTGGGAAAAAAGATGTACCCATGAATTACCACATAGGTGGCAGTACACTAAATACCAAAAGTGTGATAAGAGACTTAGGGACACAGGTGGACAGTGGTCTCACCTTTGATAACCACATCACCACAACAGTCAGGAAATCCTTCTATGTGGCACACCTCATCACTAAGGGCTTTTCATCCAGAAAAAAGGAGGTCATTGTCCCACTGTACTCATCCCTCATTAGATGCATTATAGAATACAACGCCCCATTTGGTATGTACCTCTCAAGACATCTGCAACAACTGGAAAGGCCGTAGAAATACCTCACTAAATGAATCACAGGCCTAAAGCAGATGCTGACCACCTTAAAAAACTCCAGCTATACTCTGTCGCTTATCATCTACTCAGAGGCGATCTCTGCTTAACATACAAGGCCATGTCAAACCCAGAGCTATTGGAAATGCTACACTTAAAGAAATCCTAATCTCTCAGAGCCACACACTCCAGGGATCTAAACCCTGTCATCACAATAAACAAAACATGCCACAGGGATAGGTTCCTGACCCAGAGACTCCCCAGACTCTGGAATAGACTGCTCATACATGTCAAGCAGAGCGCCTCTTTGGCCCTCTTCAAAAGGAACCTTGATGATTGGATGGGAGAAAGGGAATTCACCCCAGGGATCATGTCAGTTGCCCTGCTAGACAGGGGTCCAGGGAAGTAAATAGTGTGGGAAGAAATAGCCAGGGAGTTGTTATGGCTAGGCTTGTATAGGTCCTAGGGCTGATAGCCTAGTGCCAACCTATGACCCTATGAACCTATGGACTGCATAGCAAACAGGTTGGAGGGGACAGATTAACAAAGTTGTTGTATGCAGATGATGTGTCATTACAGGTAGACTCTGAGCAAGAAATTCAGGAAAGGATAGGGGAATGGAATACAAAACTGAAGGCACATGGGATGAAACTAAGTATAGATAAGACAGTGGCAATGGCAACAAACTGGGGAAATCAGAAGATGATGAGAATTGAAATAGAAGGGAAGATAGTGGAACAGATTAATAGCTTCAAGTATCTGTGAGGGGTGGATGAATGAAGAGGTCATAGATAGAATCAGAGGGTTAGTAGCCAGCTGGCATAGAGTGTTAGGTGTAGTGTATGACAGAAGAATGCAAAGAAGCAGAAAATTAAGGTGTAAAAGACAGTGGTGTATCCAGTATTTCTGTATGGTATAGAAACCTGGGCAGTAAAGGCAGAGCAGATGAGGAAGCTAGAGGTGATGGAAATGAAGTGCCTGAGAAGGGTGGTAGGATGCACACTGTGGGACAGATGAAGAAATGAAGACATAAGAGCAGAAGCCAAAGTAACTCCAATTGCAAAAAAGATCAAAGAGAACAGATTACAGTGGTTTGGACATATGCAGAAAAGTAGAAGACAGTCTGCTGAAGAAGATTTGGGACAGACAGAAAGAAGGCAAGAGGAAATTAGAGGTATGTGGATTGTGTGAGAGAAGTTCTGTGACAGTCAGACATGAGTGTCGAAGAAGGGAGGAGTGTGGTATTGGATCGAGTGAGATGGTTCAGTTAACATGACACCTCAACACCATGTAGAAAATGGAAAAAGGGGGTTAATGATGATGACTCAATTGTTGTTAGAGCAGCTACTATTCAAACAGAAACTAAATCATATCTATAAATGTGTAAGCCTTGCATTTATCTGGCAAGTTTTAGTTATTTATTCATTTTACTTATTTCACATTTGTTAACCGGGTTAGTCTAACTGGGTAAGAAATTATCCATTTTCAGTGGAGACCTGAGGGGAAAAGCCCTGAACAAAACATACAAATACATACAGAGACAAGTTAACAATATAAAGAGCAAAACAAACTTATGGATACAATGGTTAAGAAAAATAAATATAATCCAAAGAATAATACATAGCTATATACAAGGTTAGAAGAAGGAAAGTGCAAAAGAAGATAGGAGTAGAGGAGGAATGAAGTGATCTAGAGGGAGGAGAAAAAAAAAGAGCAGTAAGATAAAGTAAATTATATAAAGAGGGAGGGTATAGAAAGAAGAGCAGTAGGATAAAGTAAATTATATAAAGAGGGAGGGTATAGAAAGAAGAGCAGATTGGATAAAGTAAGATAAGAAAGAGGAAAAAGGTCCAAATGATAAGTCTAATGAAGAAATGGGGATATGGAAAGGGAGGAGTTAAGTAGTTAAACATAAAATAAGTGATCAAATTGTTGCTAGAGCAGCTACTATTCAAATGGATACTAAATCAAATAACATGTAAGCTTTACATTTATCTGGCAAGTTTGAGTTAAAAAACAAAAAAAAAAATAGTCATGCTAGTAGTATAAATATGATCAACCCTTTGTTCCTAACATTAATCCAAAATGTTAATTTCTAGTGTAGGAAATCTGTGTAGCTCATCACAATATGCCCAGCATCAACATAATTCATACAGTGGTTCCAATTTTATTGAAGTGAATTATGATAGCTACAATATAAGCTGTGTCACTAGAATTAAATTATGTCTATGCATTATTTCTATTAGTTACAATTGAAAGACAGAAAAAGATATCCAAACCTCCAAAAAATCATATAAGAACACCACATTTTGGAGCCAGCTTTTTGATGTTACTATGTTTGCAATTTATGGGAAAGCATCATTATTATTTATCAGTTAAAAAGGAGATTAGATTATCACCAGTGTTTCTTAGCTCTATTTGTATCAGGGTCATTTTTTTCTGTTGTAAAATTGCATGTTTGTGTTATTCTCTTGCCGAGTAACAGTGAGTCATTGTTGTATATACTTCTGTTTGCATTTGTATTTACCACTAGCATGGAAGGGACTCAGAAAACAGATGTATAGGATAAACTCATAAATAAATCTGAGATTCTCATGATTCTAAATGCTTTTGCCATACACAATGCATATAAAATTCAAAGAAAACAGCTCTTTAGAAACACAATTTGTATATGCAACACAATGGACAATAATGATGAAAATGTTTAATCAATTAGAGAAAACAATGTATAGACTTTTCACATAGGTGCTGGTTATTAATGACATTGCTGTGCAAATACTCACGCCAGCATAACAATGTCACCTTTTTCTCTGCTTTCCTGTGTGGAGTTTTCAACACAGACCATTTCATTATTACATTGTCAAGTGCAAAATATAACAGCCATGTTCTCAGGCATTTAAGGTTGCCATAAATAAATAAGCAAAGTGTGCAGCAAAGAAAACATAGAATGTACAAAGCTGTACTCAAGGCCATCAGTCTCATTTATTACTTCAAGTATGTACGGTTCCCCAACGTAGCTGCAGACTGTTGTTCACCTAGTCATATATTGGCAGTTCACACAGGGAAACATGAACAAGTTACATTTATGAAAACATAATAGGCATAAGCCCCTGGATTACAAATGTGTCACAAGCCTTAGAAATTGCAGTCCTTTGACAAGTTGGGGTGCATTATTTGTCAGAACCAAGAAGTGCACTACAGACTGTCTGACATTAAATTTGATGCAAGTTATTTCTTACTTACGTTGAAAACAGACAGTCCTCAGGGAACAAAAGGTGCTGGTGGACAACACAATGTAGAAAAGAAAGCAGCACCCAAACATGGCTAAAACCAATGCAATCCATAGCAGTTTTATTGAAGAGGTAAGCGCTTTCACACATTCACTGTGCTTCATCAGACCAAATGTAACAAAACAACTCAACAGTCAAATAAAGAGCATCATCAATTAACCATTCAAAACATCCAATAGAAAACAAGCACCGAGACATACATTAAAACAACAGGATGTCATTTAAAGAGCCCCCTAGCTTTTAGGATAGGTTTAATGGAAGTTCTGCCATTGATGCCTGGAAACTTATCCGCCTGCATAATAATGATCCAAGAAAGTTCACGGCTTTCTGTGTAGTCCCTAAAGTCACTTATATCTATTTATTTGTGTTTCATACCTATAGAACAAATAATTTATCTATGCACAATTCAAGTAAATGAGAGGACAAAGTATTGATTGGTTCACAGGAACCATGTTTTTTTAATTGTGTTTATCACACGCACCGCAGCTGGATACAGTATCCTGCAAAATAATCAGAAAGCATAGTGTTGTATGCTCACTGACAGCAGTTTGCATACAAAATGCAGTACTATATTTAATAATTAAATATAACCTCAAATGTACAGTAAAACTAAACTGGAAAAAATCATGTGATATACAAAACTTAGCCATTCATCTATAACTCAGTACATTTAATACGTCTCTACAAATACACTTGCAAATACTTGACTTGAATTTAAATGTCCAAGATAAGAACAGGGAAAACATATTCAAATAAAAAGAAGCACTTAAGGGAGAAACTACAACAGTAGTTACATAACATAAGACTATCCCAACTTTATTTTGACATTAAATGATGCAATCTGTTCTGACCTTTAAGTAAATGAAGATCTTCAGCCAGTAAATGTATTAAAGCTAATTAAAATGTAGTAGCATTACAAGTACTACATTAGCTCTCCAGCTCATATTCTCAGGAGCAGCAGATGTGCAATTACATTTATCCAGTTAGAATGGATTTTGGAAGCTGAAGATATATTCGGCTTTGGCAGACACAATTCATTTTCTTGTAATATATTTTACCTTTACTTATATCATGTAATGAAAAAGTTTTACTGTGACTGATATATGTTATCCCTAAGGCAATACGAAATTATCATTGTTTTTTTAACATACAGATTTAACAAATTACATATGCATTTGTAATACAGGTAGAATTGCATGTTGACATAGCTTATACATAAACACATGACATATTTTCTAATAAAAATTCACTTGCATTTACAGTATCATTAAAGACACAGTTAACTGAAAGCAATTGTTTTATTCTAATACTACAAGAATTAAATGTCATATAAGCATCGCTGCACACTTCAACTCTCATTTCATCAACTCCATCCTGTCATTAGTAAACAGCAGTGCCCATACCCCTTTAACCTTACCCACAACCACTACCCATGAATCAATAGCTTTCTCATTTCAGCCCATTCAGACCTTACATATCAAGAAACTCTTTCTTCAACTGAAACCCACCAGATTTGCAATTGATAAACTTCCAAGCAGATTTCTTAAAATGGCAGCTGACTCCATTTCATATCCAGTTTCAGTACTTATTAATCACTCCATTACTGAACAATATGTACATACACTATGGAAAATCTCCCATGTTATTCCCCTACACAAGGGTGGCCAATCCACCGATTTATCTAACTACAGACCCATTGCCATACTGTTGCCTCTTAGCAAAATACTTGAAAAATGATTTTATAATCAACTACTGTCCTATCTTGGACAAAATAACCTTCTCTCCAAATCCCAACATGGCTTTAGACCAAAACATAGTACCACAATCTCTCTATTAACTTTTACTGACACCATTTCCCATCATAGAAATTGTAACAACTTTGTCTCTACTATTTTCTTGGACCTTTCTAAAGCTTTTAACACTGTGTCTCATCAAAAACTTCTTGAAGATTTATCATCTCTCCATCTCTCACTAACATCTATTGCCTGGTTTCATAGCTATCTATCTGACTGCCAACAAGCGATTATCTGGAAAGATGAGACCTCTGCCCTTCTTCCTGTTTCCATAGGAGTCCCTCAGGGCTCTATTCTTGGGCCTCTGCTCTTCTCCATCTTTACAAATAATCTTAGCTCAGCATCCACACATGCCACAATCATATAATATGCAGATTATAATACTGTAATCTGTGCAGCCCCTTCCCACACCAAACTTTTATCAAAAACACAAACTGCCTTCTCTGACATTGACCTCTTCCACAGAGAAAGACATATCATAATAAACCCTAACAAAACAAAGCTAATGATATTTCTCAGTAATAAATCCACTGTTCCCGTTTCTCCACTTCACATAATTTCCTCCAGTGGCACTATTATTGAACCAGTTAACAACACAAAGCTACTTGGTGTCACAATAGACTGTGCCCTAAAATTTGATAAACATATAGACATTACTGTAAAAAAGGTACATATCAAACTTGGCTGCCTCTATAGGTCCAGGATATTTCTCACCACCTCAACTAGACAAGCCTTGGCCAGAACATATATTCTGTCCACTTTAATCTATGCCTTCTCCATCTATACTAATCTTAGAAAATCCAAACTGCCCAAGCTAGAGGTAACCTACTACAAAATTGCTCACTTTGCTGCTGGCCTCCAAAAGAGAACCCACCACTGTATAGCCCTGAAACAACTACAGTGGCTCAAGCTACCAAATCATCCCACTTTTAGTCAACTGACTATTGCTCACAACATCTTACATCAACCAGAAGCTTACCCCACTCTACTGAACCTAGTCCAGCCTTATAATGCAACCTGTTCTTTCCATTCATCCAGCAAACTTCTTCTAAAACCTAAGAAATGCTTCAACTCTTTTGGTGACTCTGTATTTGTAAATCAAGTTGCAAAAGTTTGGAACAGCATTCCCCAACATATACTAAATACTCCTACTACTGCCAAATTCAAACTCCTTCTTAAATAACATCTAGCTATTAACTGGCTTTGCTCTTGTATTTCTCCTGGATAACTTTATGTTTTTCTCTCTCTTCACTTTGCCTTCACTCCATCCTTCTATCAGATCTCCTCTTAAGTCTTTCCCTACCGTCTTCACATTACTAATTGCCTGTTTTCAATAAATCTCCTCTTTCCTTCCCACTTTTCCTTCCACTTTTTACACTGTCGAGGCATATACCATGTATTCTGCAAAAAAAAAAAAAAAATTGTTGTATTGTTAATCTCTGTATGCATTGTGATTGCATTATATTTGTTAATCCTGTTAATAATGTTAATTCCTTCTATTGTATATATACGGTTTATTCTGTATAATGCTATTTTCTGTTTTTGTAGTTCATATACTTGTCATTTTTCTTTTTCTTGTGGCTTTTCCCTCTGGGCCTCCGCTGAAAACAGGCTGCTGGCCCAGTCAGACTATCCCGGTAAAAAAATGTAATAAATAATAAATAAATAAATAATTCCATGCCATCACTAGAATTTATGCATTTGTAATATCACAACAATGTACACAGTACTATCATGACTCTTGGACGAAGCATAAATGCTTTCTAGCTTTGCTTAACAAAGCTAATTTGAATATAGTATGCATATGTCAATGTAATATATGTACTCACAACTGAATGAACAAATTGAGGCTGACTGTATGTATGTAGCTTGACTGATTACAGAGATAGTTTACAAAACATATCAAAAACAATTATTTACTGTGCTATTCCAACATAAAATGATGTTTAAGACCTGCATTTTAATAAATGTGAACACTGCAAAGATTAGTTTAAGTTGGAGAGTTTGCCATTTACACGTCTTTAGTAGCATGTGGTTCTAGAGATATGAACATTTATTTGCACTCTATGAAGATGACTTGATTTTATAAAAACTCAGGAAACAGACATTGGAAGCAAGAGCACATACTTCCTGAGCTCCATTGGAGTGTGTGAGGTAAAATTGCCTCAATTTGTTCATTCAGTTGTGAGCTTCCATATCAAGCTAAGCAGTCCTGTCTGCATCACTTATTTTTTTTAAATATTTAGAGAAAAATACAATTCTTCCTATATAAATATTTTATGAACAACATATAATATCTATTTGGTTGCTCTGGGCAGAGGTCATATGTCAATGCAGTTGCATTTCTCATTATATAAACTTTAAGATAAAGTATTTCAATAGCCTGTATGCAGCATGGTTTGGGATTATTAATGGAAATGTAAAGCAGGCAATACTAGATGCCCAGAAACATTACTAGGATAATTCTAGAGAAACTCTTAGAGGAATCAATGGTTGGTGTTTATAACTATAGCTCTAACCATAAGTCAATAACATATATTACATTGACATATGCATACTATACTCAAATTAGTTTCGTTAAAAAACTTCAACAGGTTTTACTGTCTTTCTTTCTTTTTTTTTTGATTTAATAAAAAGGTATTTGCTCTCTCTCTCCCTGACACACACACACACACACACACACACACACACACACACACACACACACACACACACACACACACGCACACACATACACACACACACACACACACACACACACAAATATCTAGGTCTTAAACAGATTTTCTGGCATCCTGTTATGTCAACTAGAGGAGGCGATGAGTGAGTAGGTGAGTGTTATGTTGTTCTTGTGCTCTCCCTTCTCTGAGTTTGTGTGATCTTGGGGTTGATCTATAATTTAGGGTGCGATTGCCTACTCCTTCATCTGAGGTGCAGGGGTCTTGCCCATCCTGCAAAGCAGAAAAAAAAGTGTTCTGCAACCCTGAAATTGTTTCTGTTTTGACAACCATCTTCCTAAGCTTTTAGATGTTTTGGGTTATAATAACTGTATGTCAGTTAAATGAGACACGATTACTTACATTTGACTTGTAAAGAAAAAAACAGTATTTTCTACACAACAAGACAGCTATTTCAAAAGTACTGTCTTCTTCCATGTAGAGTCCCCCTCAGTTAAATGAAGAAGCAGCCGATGAGAAATCATTAGCATACATGTTCTGAAGACAGGTTGTTATGACACAGTTCAGTTGCACCAAAATTCACAAGTCACTTTTCCTTGCATTTCAGGCACGTATGATAAGACTAAGCATTTCAGTATTACCTATTACCCTAGATACAAATATTCACACAAACTGTGGGACAGTTACAAAGAACCACATGTTGGTAAATACGTCTTACACAAATGCTGAAGATTAGTTAACAAAAAGATAGGTAACTTCGAGCAAAGTTGCAACAGTTTCTAGTTTCCCCTCAAACTCTAATACTTTGTAATTTTTCACAGTACAGTTAATCAAGGATTACCTCCCTGACAGTTTCTCTCACTGTTCAGCTAACCCAGCCTTAACTAAACTCTATCCCAGTTTTTTCAGTTTACAGGCTGAGTTCACATTGCCCTCTCTAAATTTCCTTTAAAGACTTGTTTTAACCATTTAAAGGGCATCCATACTCTAAAAGCTCTGGCAACAAATGTAAAATGTCTGCACTCTGCTTCTAGACCACTTGGCCTATGATAATGAATAAAACTGAAGTAAGGCTAAGTCTTAAATGCAGTTCTGAGGATTTACAGATTTGGAGGTTGGCTAGATTTCTATCAGATGTAAAACTGCTGGCCTGCAGTGACAAGCCCTTCTTGACTTCTAAGTGCCTCACCTGAAATAAAAGTTAGATCTCTAAGCGAGACTTTTAAACTCTCCTTTCAACATTTGCCTTTTCAAGGGTGACTACAGTAAAAGAACATGTCATGTAACACTAGCAGCTGAGTTTAAAAATAAAATGAGAAAAGGAGACACATCCTTGAAAGTCTAAACACCCATTTTGATAATGCCTGATAAACCTTATAAAGGAAGTAAAGGTTCCCACCAGCATATCTAAGTCACTATACTTGAGTCAAATACAGGAACAACACTGGTCTAAACCTAAAAGATTTGTAAATAAATAAAACAACAGAAACTTTAACCAACTCCCAGCAATCCAAAAGTTATCCACTCACTAGCAAACCATCCTGCTTTGCCAACAACTATGCACACTATCTACAGACCTCCATAACTAACATTACAAATATATTTGCTCCTCCCCTACATCTTGCCTCAGGTAAAATTCTCTATCATTACATTATATCTACAAATCTCTTATGCGGCAATATTCCACTATACACAAATAACAACCAAAAAAAATCTAAAACCGTGCTCCAAAAACTTAACAGTTCAGGTGCTAACTTCTGTGGGATGCACCCAAGCTTCTTAAAGCTAGCAGATCAAAAGTTATCTGAAACAATTGCCCACATTTCCAACATCTCCATAACCATCACATCGGTTGCCACTGCATTCAAACATTCAATCATTGTCTCACTACTAAAAGTTAATACTGCCAATTAGCTGAGTGACTACAGACCTGTTACTAACCTGTGGCCAGTTAGAAAATATATTTGAAAAACTAATGTATAGCCAATAACTAAATCACATTAAAGACTATGATTTACTTTTTACACAGCATGCACAACATGGTTTTTATAATTCACAGCTCTCATTAAAGCTACAGATAACATATATAGCAACATGAATGAGACGAGCATCACTATTCAAAGATGATCAGGGCCATTGAAAATGTGATTCACACCACACTTCTTAACATGTGAGCTAAACTCAACATTGACATTAATACTACTCTTTGGTTTCAGCATTATCTGCAGAATCAGTCTTTCTAAGTATATAACAAGAAGTCTCTATCCTCCATTGACCTTCTAAACAAAGGAATATCTCAAGGCTGTATCCAAGGACCTCTACTGTTCTCACTGTTTATCACTGACCTACCAGTTGAAATTCCTAATCTGAAAACAATTATGAACATAGATGACATGCTTCTTTTACAGTCCAGTAATAACCATGCAGAGCTACAAGTCAAGTGTCAGCAAGACTTTGTTAAGTTCTCCAATTAGACTTATTCCAATATACTTCTAGTCAACCACAAAAAGTTAATGCAGTGATCTTCTCAATGTTAAAGAAATTACCCAGTATTACTTCAGTGTATACAACTGATAATAAAAGTAACACCATTCCTAATACTAATGAGCAGAACTATTTAGGACTTATCCTTCAGCCTTTTCTAATGGCAACCATTTGAAATGTTGAGGCTCGCTTGAGTTCTAAAATACTAAGGATAATGATTGAAAAAAGGATTGAAATATACAAAGTCCGACATGGCCATTTCTCAAAATATTACTTTTCTCTTAGGTATGGCAAGCTCAGTAAGTTTGGAGGTGTGGGGTGATTGCCTTCCTGCAAAAATCAAATTTAAAGGAGAAGACCGATGTTTGATATTCATTCTTCTGCTGCACTTTCATGTTTTTTTGTGCCAGCACTAGGCTTTATGAGTTTTAGCATTTCATTAGGGGGCCTTCTCCAATATGTACTGCACATACTGATTGTATAATCAACAATGTATTAACACAACTTAAACTTCACTATAAATCTCACACCTTCTATTCCCATAAGCTTGATTAGCTATCTCTATGAATGCATTAATTCCCATACTTAAATTTGGAGTTCCTTTACTAGGCTGACATTCAGCACATAATAACCAATAAAAATTAAAACAGTAGAGAACAAAATCTGCAAGTTTATCTACCTAGCTGATGCTTTACTCAACCACTGCACTCTGCTTAACATGAAAAATGTCTCTCAGTGACAGAAAAGGTTACCTGTCCTTCAAGCATATTAAGTTACAAAGTCCTAAAACAAGGCTACTGCCCATCTCTGAGAAGAAAACAGCTCATATGGACTAAGAAGCTCATTGCATAGCTCTGCCACCAGGCATGTCCAAGCTTCAAAATTGCACCATTTGAAAGAACATTCTCTGGAATGGGACTTACTACCAAGAGCCACTCAGCCACAGGATTCAAAAAACAGGAATCCATAAAAGACTTCAGGAAAATACTTATAAACATCTTCCCTCTGAATCTTCTTGCACTCACTTAGAGATGATGGATATCAACCACCAAGTCAGAGGCCTACATTTTTCCTTATTAATCTCTCTGCCATGATATTATTCTATTAACCATTCTTCTAATAATAATTGTCAAACCAATGGGAAGAAAATAATGTATTGCTGTAAATACTGATGTAAATCATGCAATATTGTAAATATTGTGAGTCTTTTGTGTTGTTGTAAATATGTATATGTAGTAATATTATTGTAGTAAATGCCTTCTATTATTCTATAATGTGTGAGCCCAGGTCTTATCTGAAAATGGACAACTACCCAGTTCATCCACATTGCCAAAGAACAGTAATAAATAAATAAAATAAAAAGTGAAATAAAATATATTGCAGTTAATACTTCATCTATAGAAGATATAGTTTTGCAGTTGCTATTCTATAACTCTAATGCTTTATTCTCCTTTTTGCACTGTTTTTAATAATAGTAGTTGTAGCAGTAGTGCACAGTGTGTATCCTTAGTTTTACCAGCATAATCCTAACACATTTGAGAGCTTCAGAGACATTACTTAACGCAGAGTATGGAATATTGATACATAAGAGGCATTCACTAGTGAGTGCACACTCAGTTTAGGCTCCTCTGAGCAAAAATAGGCTTTCCCTCCTGTATGCCACCCCAATCCTAACTAACAATCAGTCTACAACCTTCTTCAAACAAACTTACCACAAAGTTGCAAGATTTGCCAACAACTCTCCTCACAACTCTCACCACTGCCTTGCACTCAACTTTCTCCAATGGCTTGAATTCCCTCAACAACTCCTACTATCACAGTTACAAATTACAAACTCTATAATATACAAACCATTTACCTGCCCAGCCTTCTCCTCCCTGGTATCCTCTTATACCCCTACACACACTGTCTGCACCTCCAACCAGTTACTCCTGGATATTTACCAACCCAACAAAACTGTTGGTAAACTACTCTACAAATCCACTGTAGCCCAAACTTGGAATAAACTCCCTGTACAGATAATATCTATTCCCCACCCTAAACACTTCAAAAAGGAACTTAAACTTCACCTTCTTCACACTAAGACTTGCCCCTGTCAGGCCCCTACCTAATCCACTGCACTACTTGATGTTTTTCACCTCTACTACACTGACTTCCGTCTACAATGCCTCCAAATATTTCTACTCTCAACCTTAGTCCAACTCTAAGAATATACCTATTGGCTTTACCTCTCCACCACACAGACATATTTACATACTGTCTGCTCATCTATAAATACCTCTCTCATCTGTGATATCTTTTTCTCTTTCTTGGAAAATACAATTGCTGAATACATTGTCAAGATAAAAACGAGTTATTATTTTGTTTTGTCATGTTTACATACTATACTTTCTCTGTATTTCTGGAACTGATGTATTGATGTATTTTAATTCTCTTTATTGGTGCATGTAATTTTTGTACTGTAATTTGTCTATATTTGGAGCTTTTCTCCTCGGGTCTCCACTGAAAAATGGGTTTCTAGCCCAGTTGGACCAACCCGGTTAACAAATGTCAAATAAATAAACAAATAAATAAATAAATAAGTGTATAGGTAAGTATTAAATGATATTAATGATGTGCATAACATAACATAGAGGTGCATGCCAAATACGACACAAAACCATTAAAAGGCAAACATAATTATTGAAGTGTTATTATTCAGACAGAAGGCACTTTAAGATGCTATTTAACTGATGCTTTAGGTTAGCTGCTGTCACTTGTCCCTCTCTAACATGGATAACAAGCAGGTGGGGTATTTTCTTTAGATGCTTTAATACACAGAATCACATCAGGATGGATAATATCATCATAAAATATAAAGTAACTTGTTAAGAGACATGCTTACATCTCAACAGCTTACTACAAAATGGCAGTCAGACTTGCATGTGCTCAGTATTTATACAAATGTGCAAGCCCACGGATAGCTTCTTAAAGATACATACACAAACATTGATCTAATTTCTCCATCTTAAAAAGATTGTCCTTGGTAAAAACAATATTAGAGTTAGATATGCATTATTATAGACATTAGAAATAAACACAATGTTCATGTCCAAGTTCCCTTGTATCAGTTACATGGTCTGGAGATACGACTGGATCTCATAACATAACAATCTAAATTGAATTTAGCAACAGGGACAGTCTTTGGTGAACAACTTGTATCAGGAATTTCTGGATTTGTCACAGGAATGGGAATATTCTCTGGAACTTCCTCTGGAATTGGAACACCGGACAACTCAATTTGAGATACAGAGTCTCTGTCACAGGCTGTGTGTTGTAGCATAGGCTCGGACACTGGTCTCAAATGTTTTCAATTCCACATAAACTCTGTTCCTTGTGATTCCAAAATGTACAACCTTGGCTATGGGCAAATATTCTTCATGATACCAATCCGATCATAACCTTTGGACGTTTGCATCCTTACCACTACTCCTTCTCGTAATGGATTGAGCGGTTTGCTGGCCTTATCAATGAAGGACTTCTGGGTTAAACACATCTTCAACAGATTGGTTTTCACTGACCTGTTCTTGACACTTGAAACAAACAACTGACTACTGATTGGTAATGTGGTTCTGGTTTGTCTCGACAGAAGTCTCTGAGCAGGTGAACCAAGATGTTTATTATGACGAATGTTTCTGAGATTCAAGAGACTCAAGAAAACATCATTATTGTCTCATTTTGTCTTCTCTAGTAACTGTTTTGCACTTTGAACTGCACGTTCTGCAAAACCATTTGACTGCGGGTACTCTGGGCTACTTGTTACATAAATAAAATCCCATTCTTCAGCAAATCGTTTGAACTGTTGGCTTGCAAACTGCATGTCATTGTCAGAAATAACTTTGTGAGAGCTACCATGGACTGCAAAATGATGCTTCATCTTAGTAATGACAGTACTGGATGTTAGATTTGGAAGTAGGTCAATCTCATACCAATGGGAGTAAGAGTCTACTAACACCAAATAATGCTGAACATTCCACTCAAAAATGTCAGTGGCTACAGTTGACCAAGGTAGTTCAGGAATTTGGTTTAGCTGAAGTGGGTCTTAGTGTTGATGTGTCTTTGAAATATTAAACAAGGAACAAGATCAAAGTGCTCTCTCAATGTCTAGTGACAAAGAAGGCCAAAATACTAGATCTCTCACCACTCTTTCGGTAGAGTCGGTTCCTAGGTGACCATGATGCAAGATAGTAATGTACTCTTGCTGCAAGGACTTTGGAAAAATTACTTTAGGACCTTTCATAATGATACCATTTCCAGACAAAAATCTCTGTATGGAAAATAAGGTTGCACTTCTTGAGGTAAACTAAATTGCTTTGATGCCATCCTTGATTTATAAAGTGGTTGAGCCTTTCTAAAACTGGATCTGTTGCTGTGTGATCTCTCAGCTCATCAAGATGTGGTGGAAGAAAATTTTCTCACTTCCATGACTTCAAAATCAAGGTTCTCATTCTCATGCTGTTCAGTGGTGTTTCTGGGTGACCTGGACAATGTATCAGCAAGATAGGGAAGTTTGCCTTTCTTGTAGACAAGAGTGAAATTATACTTTTGCAATCTCAACATCACATGTTGCAATCTATCTGGAGCTGTATACATAGGGTTTCTCAAAACAGTGAATATAGGTTGGTGGTCTGTTTTAATCTGGATATGTCTACCATAAACCTAGTTATGGAACTTCAAACATGCAAACGCAATTGTCAAAATCTCTTTCTCGATTTGGGAATACTGCATTTCAGTTTGGGTAAGAGTTCTCAATGCATAGGCAGCAGGTTGACCCTCTTTTAGAATGACTGCACCAAGACCAAATTTTGAAGCATCACATTAAAGAGTAACTGGTTTGTGAACATCATAGCATCTGAGAGTTGGTGGACTAGCAATTCTATGTTTCAGGATATCAAATGCTCTTTGGTGTGACTCTAACCAAAACCAGGATACATATTTGTATGTCAGTTCACTTAGTGGTCCTGATAGTTCACTCAAGTCTGGAATGAACTTGCCTAGATAGTTAACCATGCCAAGAAAGCATTGCAGGACTTGAACATTGTTTGGAAGGGTCTGGCTGCAGGCCTGAACTAGTAAATAAATGACCAACATAAGTAACCTCTTGTAGCCTGAATTTGCATTTCTGTGGACTAAGCTTAAGATTCACTTTACATGGTCTTTCCAGAACTTTTCTGAGGTTTCTGTCATGCTCATCTTCACTATTACATCCTACTAGTATGTTGTCTACTACAATAGCACAAGGATATCCAGAAAAACATTGCTCTATTGCACACTGAAGACTTCACTTGCAGAATGTATCCCAAATGGCATTCTCAAAAATCTGTACCCACCAAATGGATTACTGAATGTAGTGCGCAATGATGATTTCTTGCCAAGCTGAATTTGCCAAAATGAACTCTTTGCATCTAAGACAGAAAAAACAGTGGCATTTGGCATAAGTGCTGCAACTTCTTTAACTGTGCACATTGGATGATGAGGTGTTTTTAGTGCTTTGTTCAAATATCATGGATCAATACATATTCTGATGTCATCTGAGTTTTTCTTATGAGCTACCACCATGGAAGATACCCATTCAGTTGGTTCTGCTACTGGACAAATCATACCTTGTCGCACCATTTTATCTAGCTCGACGTTGACTCTGTCCTGCATGGCTACTGGAACTTTTTAAGCTGGCCTGATAACTGGACTGACATCTGGATCTAACTTCATGGAGTACATAACTGGAAGCTTCCGTAGTTTGTCTTCGAAGAGATCAGCATAGGTAGAAAAAATGTACTGGGTGAAATTAGAGTAGTGGTCTCTCAAGCTAACATGATGGACTTCCTTGTTAAATTAAAGCAGTCCCATTTTCAAACTGACTCTGAGCCCTAATAATGACTGGATGTGCCTCTTAACCACATAAAATAACAAGTTGTAGCTTCTTCCATCAGAGTAACAAGAAAGCACTACTAAACCTTCAGTCTGACTTTCTTCACTACCATAAGCAACAAGCTTCGCACACTTTGCCAAATCAAGCCTTTCACTATGACACACGCTAGCAAATGTTTCTGCTGATATAGCATTGCACTTGGAGCCTGTGTCAACTTTGAGCTCTGTGGGTTTGCCATTTATCTGAACAGTACAAAATACTTCATTCTTTGCCCTTAGATCTACTGCATTGGCTGTTTCATAAAGCGCTGACACACCATCAACAGTAGGGCTGCAGCTCTCTAAGTGATCAATTTTTTTTCTTAAAATGTTCTCTTTTAATAAAAGAATGTGGACCATTTGATTAACACAACATTTTGAAATTATTCCATTTATTGCATTTGTGGCATTGGTGACCAAAAGCTAAACATTTCACCCTTTTAGATTCATGAGTTCAACCACAGTTATGACAGTTGGCAATGAAGCTAGGTTGGGGGCCATGCTTTGTGTTTGCTAAGTCACTCTTATGCTTAACTGACACTGTGCGAACCCTGGAATGTGCTGAAAAGTTCTGGGGTTTACAAGTGAGTGCTGCAGGGGCTACAGTTGCTGCCATGTGCTTGGGCATGTTTCTTTTAACCACATGCTGCATACTATCAACATAAGCTTTATCACTGTGCCTTCTGGAGCTATTCTCATTTGTAATCATATGTGTGTGCTTTTCTGTGAGCTCATATGTCTGACAAATTTCAATAGCCTTATTCAAAGTTACATCACTGTCACGAAGCAAAATCTTTCTCACAGCATCATCTTTAATACCACACACAAGTCTGTTCTTTATCAACTAATCCCTTAAATTATCAAATCAACATATTTTAGTTTTGTTTCTCAACTCAGTAATATATGCTGCAAAAGTTTCACCAGGCTTTTGATCCCTTGAGAAAATAAATGCTGTTCCATTGTCACATTTGTCTGGGGGCTACACAGTTCTCTAAATTTACATTTTAAGCACTCAGGGTCTTCCCTTAACTCAGTCTGTACAACAATATGATGGTTTCCCCCTCTCCTGCATAGATAGCAGGTGCATACACAAATGAATGCTCCCTTTCAGTAGTTTCTGACCCAGCTAAACTAAGTAGAATAAATGCCTTTGTACGGTCATCTTTATCAGAAAATTAAGCCTGTATGAAAATGTTGTACTCTTGCTCAAGCACTTTCCATTTCTCTGCAATATTATTGTCAAACACAAGTGCACTGGGTTTTGGAAATCCATCTGCCATGCCCACAAAGTATACACAAGATAAATGAAAATATGGCCCTTGTAATTATCTACAAACAAACTGTTCTGTGAGCTTGTAATAACATTTAAATGCACAATAAACTTTTTGAAACACTGTACTTTGCGAAATATGCTCTGTAATGGCTGCATCTTGTGAAATAACTTTACTGCAATACTGCAAAAATGTGTACACTTTATACACTTCTGGTAACTTGGATATCTTTAATTAATACAAAAAATATGTGCTTAGCAAAAATGCGGTCATTTCCTCTTATTTTATTCATTTTATGCAATTCAGACTTTATTTCAAACATTTTCTATAGTAATCTGTTTATGTGACTATCGTTTAGAGTGTTCTTTATACCTCATTTCATATTTTGCAAATAAGAAATTATTTGAGCAAGTTTTAATATCTGCAATTCATTTCTGACCTGTTTTGAAAATTATGCATGCAGTAGGGAGGATTCACTCCTTTATATCCCTCCAGTGCCAACCGGGTGCCTCTCGGACTTAAGTGGAAGAAACTGGAACTCTTTCTAGCAACAAACTTTTGCCCATTCTTCTTCTAACCTCATGTCTGTTTAGACATGTCGCTTTTGACACCATGTTGCTCATCCCTCTCTAACACAAATGACAAGCAGGCGGGATATTTTGTTTAGATACTTTAATGCACAGAAACACATCAAGATGGATAGCAGCATCATAAAATATAAACAAACTGGTTAACAAACAGACCTTACATACATACATGCTTACATCTCAACAGCTTACTACAAAATGGCAGTCAGACTTGGACGTGCTCAGTACTTATACAGTTGTGCAAGCCCTTTGATAGCTTCTTAAAGATACATTCACACACATTGATCTACAGCTGCTCAAGAGTAAAGGAACACAATAACAATAAAAAAGTAGTTTTTAAATTATTGCATATAAGTTAGTAGTGGAGTTACTGTCTTGCATAAATAAAGAAATGAGGAAGAAAGAGACAGACATATCCAGCATTCAGGAGAAGCATATCCAGAATCAGTTAACAAATCCTGCCTAAAATGGGAAAGCCTTTGAGAGGTACACAATGACAAATCCTCTGGCAGGCCAAAGCCTTCAGATTTCTGCCAAGCACAGGTAGGTGTACATAGGTTATGCTATTCATATCTCAGTGGACACAAACAGTAAAACAGCAATGTATGCAGTAATGGTTAAGATCTTTGCCTCTCATGCACAAAGTACAAGGCTCATTTCAAACCTCCAGCTAATGCCTGTTCTCCCTGTGTATCTGTGGGATTTCTTTAATCTCAAAAAAATATGCTGATTCCATCTCAAACTCACCCAAGGATGGAACTGTGGGCAGCAGCACAGACTCTAAATGGTGTCCAATAGGGTGAGGAGTTGTATTGAGCATCTACTGTGGTGAGCAGAATCTTCAAGATAGGAGAACATGGATCACAGACAACACACTGTTGCAGGGCTAGCCACTTGATGGTGTAAGAATGTGGAAAGTGGCAGTGGATGACATGCTGCTATGGAGGAGGCTGGACATCCTTTGTATCCAGGAGATAGGATGGAAGGGCAGTGTAGCAAATCCACTTGGTTTGGGATCCAGAGTCTACTACACAGGAGGAGGACAGGCTAGAAATGGTGTGGGAATGGAGGTGAAAAAGACACGTCAGGAGACACTGAGGGATGTCATCAAAATTAATGAAAGATTCATGATAATCTAGTGTTATGATAGGGTAATATTCATAATCTCATTCTATACCCCACAGCAGGTTGTGATAGTGAGGAAGAGGGTACATTCAGGCAACAGCTGCAGGATCTACTGGATAAAGCAGGACAACATGAAATGATGTTGATAATGGGGGCCTGAATCCATATATCAAAACAGACAGAACAAGATAATAGCATTGCCTGGGTCCATATGGGTAGGGCAACAGGAATAAAGAAGGAGAGGCTGTTCTAGACTTCTCTCTGGTAAATCGCTTGATGGTGGCCAACACTTGGTTCAGTAAGAGAGACAGTCACAATATTACATACAAAAGTGGCCAACATGCAACTCATGTAGATTTCCTCCTAGTAAGCAAAGGGCACTGAGGTAGAATCGGTGAATGCAAAATCATCCCCAGTGAAGCAGTCGGCTTACAGCACAAATCACTGGTTGCTGCAATCCAATCCAAGCAGCAGTCAGAAAGGGCACTAAGGTCAACAAAGACCAGGCTGAAGACCTGGAAGTTGACTGGAGAGAAAGCACAACAGTTCAAGAAATTACTCAGGGCTCCAGTACCTTAGGAAGAAGAGGAAATAAGGGAGATGAAAAAGGAGAATGGCAGGGCTCAAAACAGCATGTGTGAGGACTAAAAAACAAATATGCAGCCAAGACAGGGGTGGAAATAAGGAATATAAGGAAAGCTGGTGGTAGAATGCATAAGTCCTAAAAAATCATCAAAAGAAAGAAGGAGTGCAGGAAAATTGGGAGATAGAAAAGACGGACCAGGATAGAAAGAAATACTCCAACAAAATGATGAAAAACCAGCAGAAAAAGCAGCAGCAACTCCAGCATAGATAAAAGTTCCTTTAGAAGGTTTATTAACAAACTCAAACTTAAAAAACAATAAAAAAGTATCATTAAATAAAGTGAGATACTAGTGCTTTCATCCTAGTACTTTGCAGAACTTCCTCAGATAAATCTAAACAGACTAGACCCAACTTATCCCTTAAATAACCTCTGTTGAAGCCATGTTTCCTGTTTTCCAAATTTAAAGAGACAGTGTTCAAAAACATTCCATAATATAACCTTAGCTCCTAAAATCTAACAAACATAAAATTAACTTTTAATTACTTAAAAAACAATTTAAGTCTACAACAATATTCTTTATAAATAAAATATTTAAAAATTAAACGGACACCTATATAAAATATATTACTACTAATATAACTGCTCTCTCTAAAGCTAAAAACACAGCATCAATGGGACCGGATGGTGTCCCCGGCTGTGTGCTACACGAGCTAAATGAGGAATTAAACCCGCACATAAGGCAGCTGTTTAATCTCAGCCTTACCACAGGATACGTGCCCAAGGAGTGGCGTACGGCAACTGTGGTCCCACTCCACAAAGGCAGTGCCTCTACGGACCCTGGTAATTACCGCCCCATAAGCTTAACAAGTCTAGTCTGCAAAGCTATGGAGAGGATCATAATGGAGCTCATAAACAAAGATATAGGGGACTTGCAGACATTGGACCCGACCCAGTTTGGCTTCGTCAAGGGCAGATCATGCCTTTTGAACTTGGTCGACTTCTTCGAAACAGTCACCAAGGCCATTGATGAGGGAAAGGCAGTCCATACAGCCTACCTTGACCTTGCAAAGGCCTTCGACACAATACCCCACTCGGGTATTGTAGAAAAACTTACCAGCTTAAATGTAAACCCATATGTCACAAGATGGGTTGCAAACTGGCTTAAGGACAGAACCCACAGGGTTAGAGTTGCTGGCGCTATGTCAGACTCCAAGCCGGTCCAAGCGGTGTCCCACAGGGCTCGGTCCTTGGCCCCCTATTGTTCAGCATCTACTTCTCAGAAGTACAGACCAACATGGGATGACTTTGGCTGACAAAGTTTGCAGATGACTGCAAACTGGGCGCCATAGTGGAAAGTGCATCGGACACGAATATCCTTTAGAAGGGACTTACGGAAACAGATAGCTGGTGCCAGAGCCATGGCCTGAAGTTAAACGCCAAAAAATGTATAGTCATTTCCTTCGGGAAAAACAAGGTAACCCCAAGCTACCATATAGGTGGCAATCCACTAAGCACAGAAGAGGTTATCATGGACCTGGGGACCCAGGTTGACAGTGGCCTTTCTTTTGACACTCACGTTGCTAAAGTGGTTAGAAAGACCTTCTACATTGCCCACCTGATCATGAAGGGATTCACATCCAGATCTAGTGAGGTCATTGTTCCCCTGTACTCTTCACTTATCAGACCAATGATCGAGTACAATGCCCCATTCGGGATGTATCGCACCCGACATCTGCAGCAGTTGGAGAGACCCCAAAGGTTCCTCACCAAAAGGATAAAGGGACTCCAAAATCTGTCATATGCTGCCAGATTGAAGAAACTCCAGCTCTATTCAGTTGCATACCGCCTGCTCAGAGGTGACATGTGCCTGACATACATGGCCATGTCCAACCCGGAATTAATGGACATGCTCCACCTCAAAAAAATCCAAATCCACCAAAACCACTAGAGCAAGCGACTTAAACTTCAGCACGGATATAAATAGGACGTGCTGGAGGGATAGATTTATCACTCAGAGACTCCCTATGCTGTGGAATAAAATCCCGGTCCATGTGAGGCAGAGCACCTCGCTGGCTCTGTTCAAGAGAAATCTTGACCTGTGGATGGGAGATTGTAGGTTTATCCCGGGAATCATCTCTGCGTCACTGCTGGACAGAGGCACAACAAACTAATGGGCACAGTATTTTTTCATATAAGGGGTGGCGTAAGCCACAAAAATTTGGGCTAGGCTTATAAATGCCTTAAGGCAGATAGCCTAGTATAAACTTATGAACCTATGAACCTATAATAATCTATAGATGAAAATTAGAAACAAGCATATTTATAAATTCATTAATTTCCTGTTTCATCGTATGTTAAAGGGACAATCCCAGTGTTTCTTTTGTTTACATTCTGCAGTGTTTAACTTGAGCAGTGTATTATTCTGAGCATGCTTGAGACTTGTCTGTTAAGGGGAAGGGGAGGGTTACCTACAAGAAGTTTCAGCCTTTTAATCACAGTCCTTTTTATCCTGATCTACTCACAACATCTTGTAGGTTGAGCCATTCATTATTTTAGCTTGTGGGTTATTATTTTCAAAGAAAGGCATCTTCTAAAAGTTTTTAATGACCTGCCTTCTCCTGACTTCTAGTTTCTGTGGAAAGGATTGGTAAACATAGTTATTTCATCTTTTTTGAGATGTTAATTAGCTTAGCCAGTGGCTTTTGTCTTTGCCAAACAATAGCACTTCATGGATTTTATTACCTGCCGCTACTTCTGTAGAAAGCATGTGTGATTCAGCTCACAAACATTGGTATGTGAAGTTCTCTATTCCTTGCATTTCATGTAATTTAGTGCCTACTTTGGAATCCACATTGAATGTATTTTGTAGCACATCTTACTAAATTGCTGGATTTGTTCTTTGCCAGTTTCTTTTGCTCTGTGTATTTTAACAGTCCGTGCAGTTTTTCTCATTCAAAATGAGCAAGAAAGCATTTTATAATGTGTCTCGTAGTACAGTTCTCCAAAGATGTATTACATCATTTTTTTCTGTTACTTTCACTTGACCTATTTTTTTCATGCTGAATTCAGCATTTGCAAGTATAGTTGCAACCTGTTATTTCATTAGTTTAGTTATTAGTCCTACAGGCTGTGATCCACATTTCTGTACTGGCAGAGATTGTTCAGCAAAATGACAGAACTGGTACTTTATTTGAGCTGTATCACTCACCTCTCTCTCATATCACCGCAGTAAAATAATGAAAGCTAAATGTAATATTCTCTTCAGTACCTGCTCTTGACTGACACCTCTACTTGCTTTTCAACAGTTTCAAACAGTGAGTTTCCACATGAGTGATGCTTTCATACCTTGCATTGCATCTTTGCAATTCATTTCTGATGCTACCCTCTGCATCTTTTTCACCATTCTGTTATGTATCACTGCCTTTCTTTTTGTCCTGATCAAAATTCACTGTTTCTTGACTACCTTACCAATTATATCCTTTGATTTCCAAGTCCCTTATTTTATTTATTTAATTTTTTTTGCGAATGGTTCTAAATATAATGCAAATAACAAAGGGGGAGAGAGGGCACCACTCCCTGGTTCCTCTGCTCAAGCAGTGATTATCAGAGAGGACCCCTGTCCAGTTTAGTTTTCATCTCTGATCCCTCATATATACTCCTAATCAACCTTATAATTTTATCAGGGAATGAAAATGCTTCCATTGCTTTTCTCCTAAAGTCCCAGGCTACTCTCAAATTATTTTTCTGCATCAAGACCAACAACAGTGGTATTTTCTTACATTCTGATTCCCTCTGGATCATCAGGGTTCTGTTAATGTTGGCAAACGTTTGCCTCCCCTCCACAACACCACATTGATCCATGTCTATCAATTTTCTGAATCACTTTTGACATTATTTTAGTCATTATAGACATAAACACTTTATAATCATGGTTTAGTATTGAAATGGGCCTGTATGAAGCTGAATCTGATGGAACTTTATCCTCTTTAGGTATTACAGCTGCCACACTTTCTTCCAGAATGTTGAAACTCCTCCTCCTCTTAAAATACTGTTAAACAAAAACCTTCCAGATCTTTATCAGTTTTTTCCCCTTCTAGCTTCCAAACTTCCACAGGAATACCACCTATTCCTGGGGACTCTCCTCTAGATTGGTTATAGATCACCATTGTTGTCTCATCTCCTCCTATCCTAAATGGTCACCTAGTACTTGCCTATGAATTGGTGAAGATGAATGGATAATGAATCCAGTGTGAGACTAGGATAAAATGTCCCATTACCTTAATGACCATGACCTACAGTTTACCTAAAGCTATTTATCTTCATTTGGAAAGGTTTTCATTTTCCTAAGGCTCTCCCAAATCATGTGACATGTGAAAAAAGTATGGTGTAAGCCATCAGTGATGCTTCATGTACCGAATGGTGGTCCAACATGCCACACTGCCAAAAATCATTCATTATTTCCTCAATTACCCACTTAGCCTTATTGTAGAGGCATAGTAGATTTGGAGCCTATGCTGAACAGAGTTTCAGTGAACTGACAGGCACATGGACACACAATACAGTAAGAGCAAGTGAAGATGTGTAATTTCAATGCATATTATGCCATTGGATGTGGGAGCAAATGCAGTATCAAAATTAACAGGTAGATTATACAGATTCAGATAAAGTGCCACCATTTAGAACTGAACTGGGGTCATAAGTAATGCAAAGCATTAATGTTGATTACTTCATGACTGTGCTGTTTTGGATATAAATTAGCATGTAGCTAATATGAAGATTCTGGTCCACCAGAATAAGCTAAGTAGACTAGTGTTTTCATTCATAAGCCTATGACACAGGTATAGCATACTCAATAAGTGATCTAAAGCAGGCTTTAGCACTTCATTGATGCTAAATGAAGCATTTCCTCCAGTGATCCATTTAGCAGTTTGACTTTGCCTGCACAAGCACTTCACTGACACGAGATGAGAAATTTCCCCCAATGATACCTTGAGTTGTTTGTCCATGTCTCCATAAGCAGTCAATTATCATCAAATGGAACACTTCCCTCAGTGATCCTGAGACAATCCTTTCAGTTAATCAAAGGGCTTAAGACAGCGGTGAAGCGAATTTGCATAGTAGGGTGCTGGCAAGAATTTCTGAGGAAAAGCATTGGGTTTTGTCCTTGTTTCTACGCCTTGGTCTCCTTAGCCCTTTACTTCGGGCACTTTCACCCAGCCTCGTGGAAACCACCTTCCAAAACACACTTTCCTATAGAGGAACTGCCTGGACGGATGCTATTACAGCAAAGTTGTGCTTACCTTTAGCTGTAATTATTTTTCAACGTCCTCCTTAGCTTTTTACTTCAGGCGCTTTCCTCCAGCCTCGTGGAAACCACCTTCCAACACACACTTTCCTACAGAGGAACTGCCTGGGTGGACGCTATTACAGCAAAGTTGTGCCTACCTTTAGCTGTAATTATTTTTCAACGTGTAGGTGACTTTACATGTTGTTTTTTGAAGCTAACCTATTTACTTTGTATTAACTGTTTAATAGATATGTAATCCGGCAAACATACCAGCTAGCTACTACAGTCGTATTTTTATTCAAACCCACTCTCCCAACCCTCGCATAGCAGAGCAGCTGCATTGCGTGGACTACACCACTAGGTGGCAATATAAGGCCATATTAGCTTACTAAGTCTCAGACATGTTGCCCAAACATTCCTCCAGCTCTATGTTGCTATCCCACTAATTAGTATTCCCTAATTGAATGATTAAGTCTCAAGTGTCTGCTACCCATACTGTGCTCTTCTCTCCATGTGCTCTTGCCCTAAGGTACATTGGAACCCACACTTACCTGTACTCTCCAGATAGCATTAACGACTGCGTTACTGATGTTTTTGTGGTAGCTCCTCCTCATTTCCCTTTCTTGGGTCTACCCGCTCCATTCGCCCTGCAGGCTCACCCTGCTCTCCTACCCTACCCCCAAATTCCACCCAACCCCAGTGCACCTGACTTTATACCTCCGTAAGCCACACCCCAACCCTAACATCCACTCAATCACTACTCCTCACCAACTCTCTACTCTAGCATTATATGTCTAGCTCTTACACATTAAAGTGCCAATACACCACATAGGCATTCACACCTTCCTTCTCTGCATCTACCCCTATCATCCCCTCTTCCTTCCTCCTCTTCTAAAACCTATATTAGACTCCAGACAATGACTAGAGTACAAATGTCTAACCACAGGAAACTAATACTATGTCACACTATTCTACCTATTCTGATTGCATCCTATTTCTTAACCATCTATGAGCATCTCACCTTCAATGACTTTCACCATCCCTTTCTACAAACCCTTCCTACAACTCATGCATCTACCAACAACCACTTAAATATCACATCTACATCCTCCTATCTACTTCCTAAGTACCACAGACAAGCCCACATTTCTTATCTTCCATCCAGGAAATCTATACACTTTTACTCTATTATCCTATAGTGTATACATAAACTTCAACTGCACCCTCTATTAGATGGTGACATATCAATGCCACAGACCTCCACAGTCCATCTACCTTTCACATCCCATCTAGACCATCTAACTCTCTCTATATAGCTCATCTCAACATTTGTAGCATAAACAATAAAGTAGCCCAACTTCATGCTCTGCTAGATGTATAATCCTTCAACATCCTATGTCTCACAGAGACTTGGTCAAAACCTTCAAGTCAGGACAATGAAATTACCCCACCTGGATATAATATACTTAGAACTGACCACAAAACTATAAAAGGTGGTGGAGTAGCAAAATTATATAAATCATGTCTACAAGTTAGCTCTCTTGATTCACATCCACCCAATGACAGTAATGCTGAATTACTCACTGCCAAACTGCAAATCAATGCCTGTAAAGCCATTTATATAATTTGCTCTTACCTCCCTCCTGGAAACAACATTAATACCCTTGAAAATATCCTTAGCTGGCTTTCCACTAACTTACCGCAGGAGTCCATAGTGCTGGGTGACTTTAACATAGACTGGACTTGCTGTATTGCAGCTAAGCCAACCATCCATCTTAACCTATATGGTTTCTCCCAAAGTATTACTTATCCAACCAGAACACATAAACCTAGCCACAAAGAAAGCACTTTAGACTGGATTCTTGTCAACAGTCATCCCAATACATATAAAACAGGTACGATTCCTGAGGATATCAGTGACCACTCACTCACCTACATAATTAGGCAAAGAACTAACATTCCCAACCAAACCTTTTATAGAACTACTCGGACCAATAAATACTTTAATCCAGATAGCTTCCAAACTGAACTTAGGGCTTGCAACTGGTCTCCCCTAAAATACCTCCAACTTGAGGATGCAGTGTTATACTTTAACACCAAATTCTTACAAATCCTGGACTCCCATGCCCCTACTCATTCAATCAGAAATAGGACAAAGACTGCTTCATGGCTTACTAAAGACACTAGACAAAAAATCAGACTGAGAAATAGAACATGGGCCAAATGGAGAACTACCAGAAACCCAACAGACCATCATAACTTTAAACAGATTAGAAATGCTACCAAGAAATCTATACTCATTGACAAGAAAAACTTTTACCTTCAGCTCCAGCATAAACATCAGTATAATTCCCAAAACTTGTGGTCAGGTATTAATAAACTGGTACAACCAGGACGCTCCAAAACACCTACCCCCATCAGACACCTCCCATAGCAATCCCAAGCATATTGCAGACACCTTTAATACCTTCTTTACTGAAACTGTTCACTCTTTAGCCAGCTCACTACCCCTCCCTGTAAATATTAGCCTGAGTCCCACTACAATTACCTCTCTTCCCTCATTTCATCTACAACCAGTACCCACTTCCCTCATTTGCCGTCTCCTTGGAAAACTTAAATCATGCATCCCCCTGCTGACCTGCTACCTGCTGAATATCTACAAATTGCTGCTAAAGCAATAGCATATCCTATCTCCATTCTAATAAATAGAACAATTACTGAAGGCACCATCCCATCAGTCTGGAAAATCTCCCATATCATCCCTCTTCATAAGGGCAGTAACTCTACTGAATCTCTATCGCCCGATCGCATTACTCTACCCACTAGCAAAAATCATGGAGAAATGTATCCACCACCAACTTTTAGACAACCTACTGCAAAATAACATACAAGCAAACTGTCAACATGGTTTCAGGCCATTCCACAGCCCCACCACTGCCCTCTTATCCTTTTCAGACTGTCTCAACAGACATTGCAATAACAATACTCTTTCTTCTGCTCTCTTTATCGACCTCTCGAAAGCCTTCGATATGGTAAACCACCAGGTACTTCTGAGTATACTTAAGTCCCTCTCTCTCGATACTCAGGCACTAAAATGGTTCAACTCTTATTTAGAAAACAGAAAACAAGCAGTACTGTGGGAGAATAACCTATCGACCCTTCTTCCTGTTACCTTGGGCATTCATCAAGGCTCCATCTTGGGCCCTCTCCTATTTTCACTCTTCATCAATGATCTAAACATGAATACTCCACAAGCCACCTGCATATAACATTAATATGCTCTGCTTCATCCATTTCTGAACTGAAGTCCCTCACCCAAGCAACATTTAACATAGTTGAGAATTGATTCTTCCAATGCTGCCTACTCCTAAACCCCCAAAAAACCAAACTATTGCTCTTTACTCCTGCACAAATGTCCTCCCCCTCCACCTCACAGTAACATCAAACAATGGCACTGTCATATCTCCCGACCCTACCACCAAACTCTTAGGGGTAACCATAGACAACAACCTCACCTTTGATACCCATATCAATACAACAATAAAGTCAGTGAACAGAAAACTAGGCTTTCTCTATAGGCTAAAACAGTTTCTTACTCCAAAAGCTAGAACTACGATTGCCCATACCCATCTTATCTCTACCCTCCTCTATGTCTCTCCCATTTATACTAACCTATCAAAAAACAACCTCAACAAGCTTAATACCTCCTGCAATAACATTGTCAGATTTGCCCTTGGATCCCCATTTAGAACCCACCACTGTCACAATCTCAAACAGCTAGGATGGCTGGAACTACCTAATCGGCTTCTCTTTCACCAACTTATTACTGCCTATAAAACCCTTCATCATCCTAGCAATACTCCTATACTAACTACCCTCATGTCCCCCTAAAATAATCTTAAAACCCTACACTCATCACGGAAACTTCTAGTATCCACCACAAACTCCAATAACAGGGCTGGGGACTCTCTATTCTCCAACACAGTGGGGAAAACCTGGAACCAGCTCCCTAGTTAACTAACCTCCCTCTCCTCTACACCACTTTTTAAAAAGCTACTTAAAGCATACCTCAAGACTCGCTGGCTTTGCCTTTGTACCAACCCAGACTAAAATGCTGCTGCCTACTACTCTCACCTTCACTATTCATAGTATTACTGCACTGCCAGCACCTCTCATTAACCTTACAGCATATGTGCAGTTAGCTATCTAACTCTGTACTTACTGAGTCTTTCTATATAACCCAACTCAGAGTTTTACCTGCACTCTTAGCTGTCAACAGTATGTATGAGTCTTCAACATCTGTATCTTCATAATCCTGCTGTATCAGATTAATCTGCTCTTATATCAACTTAATCCTGCTCTTAACTACACCACCAAAGAATTGTATCTTAAACTGCTTGCTCATTATTCTATATACGTACTTCCAGTTAATGTATATTATTCTTCCCTTTTTAATTGATGTTAAGTTCCTGATCGCTATATCTATGATTTTAATGCTCTTTAGTCTTATAAGGATACTCTACAAGTTGTTTACAAATGTGTTCTAGGATTACAAATATATTGTTCATATGTTATGTTTATGTTTTGTTCATCTATGTTGGAGCTTTTCTCCCCGGACCTCCACTGAAAATTGACATATATCCAGTTGGACTAGCCCAGTCAACAAATATAAAATAAAAATAAATAAAAATTAAGATCAAATGACCCACTTCTCCCAAATATACATTCAGTAGTTTGTCCATGTAGGCCCAAAGACTTCACGAACATCAAATGAGATATTTCTCCTAGACATCCATTTCATAGTTTGTTCATGCCTGCAAAAGCATTTCACTGACACCAAAAGAAACATTTTGCCCCAATGATCCCCTCAGTAGTTTGTCCATGCCTGCACAAGAACTTCACTGACCAAATGGATCATTTCCTCCAATGATCCCTTCAGTAGTTTCTCCATGTGTGTCCATGCACTTCACTGACACCAAAAGGAACATTTTCCCAAAACAATCCCTTCAGTAAGTTGTCTGTGTCTGCACAAGCATATCACTGACACCAAATGAAACATTCCCCCCAAAATGACCTCACAAAGACTTCAGTGATGACAGAACTAATACATTTCCTCAAATTAACCCTTCTGTAGTTGGTCCATTATTGCTGAAGTCATCCACTGGCACAAAATAAAACATTTCCCTCAACGATCATTTCAGTAGTATGTCTATGTATGTACAAGCACTTTTACTGACACCAAAAGAAACATTTTCCCCTATGACCTTTTTTAGTAGTTTGTCCATATCTGCACAAGTACTTCACTAACAGCAAATCAAACTTTTTCCCCATGATCCTTTCAGTATGTTTTCCATGTATGCCCAAACACTTCTCTGACACCAAATGGAACATTCCCATCCAATGACCTGTTTGGTAGTTTCGCCACTTATGCACAATCACTTCACTCATGCCAAATGAAATATTTCCTCCAAAGACATCTTCAGTATTTTGTCCAAGTTGGCCCAAGCACTTCACTGACTTCAAATTAAACACTTCCCCCAATGATTCCTTTAGCTAAGAGAATATGTAATATATAAGAAGTAACAACCTCATCACATGTACAATCCATTAAAAAAGTTGCATGGGTTACATGTGGGATTTGAACCCATGGCAGTGGATATCATAACAACTAAGGGACAAAAGCACAACCAATGTGCCATAGTAATGGTATTCCACAATTACATGCACCTCTAAACACAATGAGCATGTGTACTCCAAGAATGTCAGATGCCAGCCATATACAACCACAGTCAGTGATACACATCATAGCAAATGTTACTCTGATAATATGGAATGCAGCACAAATAATGGAAGTTATATAGAAACATGCAGAAAAAAGTCAGCATATTAAAATGAACTGTTATGCACTTGTGGCAGCATATCAACTCAATAAACCGTGAGTTATCATCATGGTGCTTCTATCAGACCGCATGCGCTAATAACTACTACTATATTACTCAACCTTCAGAAGTCATTGGTTTCCATTAACATACCACAGATATTGCAGGTTAGTCAGAAATAACACTACAGATATGTTTTCATTCCATCTGTATCTATTGCTTACCGAGACTGGTTCCATTTTATCCATATGCTATTACTCCATATGGGGAAAATCTCCAGGTGGTCTTTTACCCATCTCTGTATATACATTTTTGAATTCTATCTCCCTCCTTTATGTCACAGACAGATTATAATGCAGACAATTAACCAACAAAAAGGACTGACAACATGTATAAGTTGATTAGTTCAGATTAATGATAACATAGGTATATGATAATGGCAATCTATTCCACCATAATGCCAGCAGGTAATAGCTTACCTTTGAAGCTAGCTGTACATCAGCTACACCCTAACGTGAGTTGGAAGTTTGATAAAACAAATAAACACAGTAATTAGGACTGTCAGTAAAGATTCATGCAATATAACAGAAGTAAATAGGATATAGTGATGTGCAGCTAAATTAATTACAGATACAGTCTTACAACAAAAACAAAGGTCAGTAAGGGGAGGGGAGGGAAGGGTAGAAATTGAATGCCATCATGGAAGTATCAAATAGAGAAAACTGTAAAGCAGTTAAGACAAGAAGTGTCACTATTAGAAGAGTATAGAAGAGGGAATAGATCAACAAAAATATTCAGAAAGATAGATGTGATAAAAGCAATGCGCAGTATCAGAACAGATCAGGATCTATCGTGCACTATTACAACTAACAAACAAAAAATGCAGCATAAGAGAAACACAAAGAAGATATGCAGATAAATATAAAGGAAAAGTACAAAATAAGCAATTTATTCATGACCCAAAACAGTTTTATAGAGAACTGGGAAACAAGTAAAAAGATTTGAGACACCACCAAAAAAAGAAGAAATAGATACAGTTTTGGAGAAATATCTATGAATATCTTGTGGAACAGAACAAAGATGCTAAAAGAAGTAAAAGAAAGAATAAGAAGTTCAAATGTACAGGATATGAAATGGGATGAAGTAACAGCTAGAGAAACTGAAACAAAGTTAAGAAAAGGTCCTAAATGGAAAACCCCAAGCCCAGACGCAGTACCTAACTTCTGGCAAAAAGTATTAACATCTTTACATGAAGATTTAGTCATGAGTAAAAACTATTTATATGAGCACCCTGAACAGACACCATCCTGGTTAACAAGAAGAAGAACAATACTCCTACTTAAGAGCAAACCTTCATGTTATCCTAGAAACTATAGACCAATATCTTGCCTTATGACTATGTATAAACTACCCACTGGAATTGATACCAACAAGAGTTTATAGTCATTTTAAAGAAAACTCGATCATGGCAATAGAACAAAAAGGTAATAAAAGAATGTCATATGGAATAAAGGATCATTTGCTGTTAAAAACACACACACGCGCGCGCGCACACACATGCACGTACACACACACACACACACACACACACACACACACACACACACACACACACACACACACACACAAAGTGGCACAGTTAAAGTGAAGTACCTTAAAATTTAGCTCATTGTGTGCAAGCGTCATGGGGCTACAATACTGTTGTTTACCTTAGTAAAGATGGGGTCTTAAGTATCTGTCACGGGGTGCCAAGGAAAGGCAGTGATCTCTGGAATGTAGTATGAGCAAAAACAGCACTTCCATCTCCATAACCTAATCTGTTATCTCAGACACAGTACCTCTCTACATTCCAAATGTCTTTACCACATATCTGTAATAATGCACATCATCATTACCCCCTTTCCCCCATTTTTCTACATGTGGTCAGAGTGTCATGTGAACTAACTACACTTTTGCTTCAATACCAATGTCTTACCTTCTTTGAGAGTCATGACTGAGTGTTGTAGGTCTTCTCTCACATAATCCATCCTTCTCTTTGCTGGATGTCATCATGCATTCTTTCCTGTTTCTCCCAAAACCTCTTCACCAGATTGACCTCTGTTTTCCTGCACATGTGTCTGAAACACTTTAATCTGTTTGTTTGATCTTCTTTGCAATTGAAGCTACTTTGGCTTCTGCAATGATGTTGTCATTTTCTTCATGTGTCCCCACAATGTGCATCCAACCATCATCTAAATCACTTCATCTCTATCACTTCCACCTTCCTCAAATGCTCAGCCTTCACTGTCCAGATTTCTGTACTATAAAGAAGTGTTGGTCATAATGTGGGTTCCGACACCTTATATTTCAGCTTCTTTGGATTTATTCTGTCACACACTACCCCCTCACATTCTCTGCCATTTGGCCATAGCCCCTCTGATTCCAGCTTTGAACTCCCCATTCAGACTTGCCTTCTCCTCAACCACCTCTCCTAGACACTTTAAACATTTTTTTCCAAACACCTTTATTGAATCATCACTTGTGACATGGGCACATTTAGATAAATATAAAAGTAATCACACTATGATTAACATAGCAAACATTGTACTTCACATATATTGCTATATGTCATGTAACCTAAGCAACATTACATTAAGTATTCACTTCCTGCCTTTTTTCTTTTTTTTTAAACAAGAAACTTCTTTATTAAGTCATCACTTACAATACAGGCAATCATACATTTATACAAATGAAAACAAATGACACCAACACAATCCTAGTTGCAAGCATTTTACCTGACAATCCATACTGACAACCTCCCTGTTGCAAACATTATACATCACTTATACCCTACCCAATCATTTTCAGCCAAACATTACTTAGCTCATTTAAGTTCTGCCACCTTTTAAACTTCATTCCTCCCATGTATTGTTCCCACAATTCTAATTTTTTCCTATGCTCCTACCCTTTTCTAAAGATCTCAATTCCAGTTGTTTTATCTCTGTTACTGTATTCACTACTTCTAGTATGGTTAGTTTAGATTTTGATTTCCATTTTCTAGTAATTGCCTTTTTGACAGCCACCACTAATAGACACAACAAAGCCTTACCATGCCTAGGCAATTCTGATTCTGTATCATAGCTCAGAAAAATCATCTCCCTCGTCAGATGAATCTGCCCACCAGCATCTCCGATAGTGTGATAGTGCATCCCACAGGGAATCCCTAAAGTCTGCCAGTTCACTGCACTTCCAGAAAATATGTTCCAATTTACTTCTTTCTTCCCCGTCATGCCTCCAACATTGGATGTCTGCCTGAGGAAAAATTCTCTGGAGTCTACTTGGGGTATTAAAATAGCTATGTAAACATTTCCAGGCAAAAATCCTATGTCTTCTAGATTTTGTTGCATATTTGGGACACATACATATATCCTCCCATTGTTACTTTGTGAATTGCTTATACAATCTCTCTTCCCAATCCTTTCTAACGTCCTCTGATTGATTCTTATAGTTATCATGCAATATTTTATATGCTCTATATACCTGAAACTGTTACCCTGTTCTGCTATCTTCCCTTCAATCTCAATTTTCTGTTTCTTCTGTTTTCTCCATTTGCTGCTATGACAGCTGTCTTGTCTGTAGTCAATTTCATTCAATGTGTCTTCAGTTTTGTATTCATAGCCCAATCATCTGCTGAACGTCTTGCTCACAGTCTGCTTGTAATGCCACATCATCTGCGTACATCAGCTTTGTTGACCTGTCCCCTCCAACCAGTTTGCTAATGTAGTCCATCACCAGTATAAACAACAGTGAGCTCAGAGCTGAGTCTTGATGCACACCTAACCCCATTGGGAACTCCTCTGCAAGGTAAGCACTAGGTAGCCTATCTACCACAAGAGGAGAGGTTTCTGGCCCACAAATTGTAGTTTATTGGCCATTTGGGCAGTTTTTTCTATCTCTTTCAACTTTCTGGTCTAAAAGCCATGTTTGCGCTTGTTCCCCGCCTTTCCTGTAACTAGTCTTGTCCAGATACAGATTTACTGTATCCAGGACTGTTTGTAAGCTTCTGAGAGGTGCCAAAGTCTGCTATTCAATTTTACCCTTAGATCTGCTAGTTCTCTCCTCTCCTGCACTTATACTAGCTTATTAGTCTAGCACTTTACCATACCAGACATCTTGCAGTAATTATTGTAGCACACAAAAGTGCTACCAGCACTAAACGTTCTACAAGGAAAAAACTCCAGCACTATTAACCTGGTGGACTTGGGCATCCTGAGGCAATGTAGCAACTGTCTCATGTACACCGACAACCCTCTCCTCTTACCTCCCAACACTCAGACTTGTGACAGATGCACTTATGTATCCAAACTGAAAGCCACGCATTCTCCAGCCAAGTCCGGAATAGCTGGTCAAGAGGACAAGGTCAGGACTTGCATCACACCACACCACACCACATGGAACACATAGCCCTCCAGAACACACACCAGCACTGCCTTCAGATAAAAACACAAACCCACACCTACCTTCGAAGAGGCTCTTAATAAAAATCTACCCAAAGGGCAGAGACCTCCAAGGAAGAAACTCACTCGACCACCACAACACAACACTAATCATGAGACATATAACTCTCCTAAACAGTGTGCCACTCAACCAAAGCCCCTAAGGAAAAACAGCGTGCCTAGCACACTATTCATAGGTGACTCGATAATGAGGCACACTGATGTCCCACTCACTAGGTTGAATAAGGAGAAAGTAACATTCAGCTGCCTGTCAGGTGCCAGAATCTGCCACATAATGCATGCACTCAGGACCCTCAAGAACAGGTACAAATATGACTCTGTCATTGTACATGTGGGTGTGAATGACCTGAGACATACCTTCCTGGACTACATCAAAAGAGACAAGGAGAAGCTCTCAGATTATGTAGCCCAGGTGGGTATGACCCTAGCCCTGAGCAGCATCCTACCATCACCCAGAATGATACCACAGTACAAGCAGAAAATGACTTATTTCAACAATTGGCTAAGTTTCTGGTGTCATTCAAAAGGGCTGCAGTATCTGTCTGCCTGGGATGACATGATTGATAGACCTCAATGCTTTGCCAGAGATGGCCTGCATCTGTCACCCCTGGGCTTCCGGATATTGGCCAAGGCTCTTGCCACCCCTATAGTGCCTTTTTAGGTGGTGTTCCAAAGACCAAATTACCACCGTAACAGCTCAACATTAGAAGTCTAAATCTCAAAATGTACTCACTCGAAGCACTCCTTAAAATGGAAAACGTCGACATTTGTGCTGTAAAAGTGACCTGGTTAAAGGCAGCAGAAAGCACCCCTGCACTGCCAGACTATAACTCATTCCACACCTTTCTGCCCCAGAACTTGGACTAAAGCTCCAAAGCTGGCGGTGTTTCCATATTCATAAAGGATGCATACACCTCCAGACTGGTAGCCCAACATAATGCATGAGAGATACTTCAGGTTCAGCTAACATTGGGTAAGGCAGCGATTCAGGTTGTAACCTGTTATAGGTCCCCAACCATGTCCCAATACTCACAGTCCACATTCCTAAGCACCCTGGAGAATATTAGGGTCTGACCTAACCCTCTCATACTGGGTGACTTCAACTACCCCTCCATTATCTGGGAAAACTACTCATGTACCAATACACCTGCCTGACTTTTACTGGAATTCAGCTCGTTCTTACTCCCACTAGAGGTAGCTACATCCTTGACCTGGTCATTACTAACATAGGCAACCATTGCTCTACACCAATAGTCAACTCCTCCCAGGTTAGATCCGACCACAAACTAAATCCACATCCCTCCCACCCCCCCACCCCCCGCAAAGGTAACCACCATGAAAAACTTTTCCAAAGCTAACTTTGGGCTCCTAAAAAGAGAAGTGCCTAACTTCCCAGCACCCATGCAAATGGAGAATAGTTGCATGACTGGTGAATCATACACCAATGCACTATATGAACACGTACAGAAATGCATGGATCTCTAGCTATGAAAACAGAATTGCAGCAAATAGTAAAGACAACCATAAGGCCTTCTATAGTTATGTAAAGAATCTCCACGGCAATACCCAGATCTACTCTGAGCTAACGCACAGTGGTACCTTCTATACTGAGCCAACAGATATTGCCAATATACTGGCTGACAGATTCATTGCCAACTTTACCACTCTCTCCCCCCAAAGGATCAATCATAATACCAGTAGTTTGCCAAGCACCCAGTATTACTGCTGTACAAGTTAAAACAGCACTGTCCAAGGCCAAGAATACAGCTTCTATGGGACCTGACAATATCCCTGGCTGTGTTCTACATGAACTACAGATTGACCTGGCACCTGACCTGTGTGCCCTGTTCAATCACAGCCTCACCTCAGGCTTTGTCCCTACCAAATGGCGCACTGCTACATCATCCCTCTCCACAAAGGAGGAGCGACTAGAGACCCTGGGAACTATCGCTCCATTAGTCTGTCAAGTCTTAGATACAAAGCTATGGAACACATCATCATGGATATAGGGAATCCCCAAACTCTGGATCCCACACAGTTTGGTTTTGTAAAGTGTAGATCATGCCTGCTAAACTTGGTCGACTTCTTTGAGTCAGTCACCAGAGCTGTGGATGAAGGCAAGGTGGTTCATACCACATACCTTTGATACCATTCCCCACTTGAGACTCCTAGAAAAACTTACTAAGCTAGGCATCAACCCCTATATCACTAGGTGGGTTGCAAACTGGCTCACAGATAGAACCCACAGTTTGAAAGTAACTGACTCCAAGTCAGACTGCTGACCAGTCACATGTGGAGTCTCATAGGGATCGGTCCTGGGTCATCTCCTGTTTGGTATCTACTGCTCAAAAGTCCAGGCCAACCCGAAGGGACTCTGGCTGACAAAGTTCACAGATGATTACAAGTTGGGAGTCATTATTAACTCTCCAAGTGATGTTGACATCCTACAGAAAGGCCTCACTGAGATCAACGACTGGTGTCAGAACCATGGCCTTAAGCTCAATGCCAAAAAATGTGTCGTCATCCCCTTTGGGAAAAACCCAGTTCCCATGAATTACCACATTGATTGTAGTCCACTGAACACAGAAGGCGTCATAAGAGATCAGGGAACACAGGTTGACAGCAACCTCTCTTTTGACCACCACATTGCCACTGTGGTCAGAAAGTCCTATGTGGCACATCTCATTATTAAGGGCTTTGCATCCAGGAAGAAAGAGGTCATTGTCTCCCTCTGCTCTTCCTTCATTAGGCCAATCATTGAGTACAATGCCCCATGTGGTATGTACCTCACTACCTGCAACAACTGAAGAGACCACAAAAGTACCTCACAAAGAGGATACTAGGCCTTAAACACTTGTCCTATATGGACAGACTCAAAAAAATCCAACTATTCTCTGTCTCATATCGCTTACTTAGAGGTGATCTCTGCTTGACTTACAAAGCCATGTCTGATACAGCTCTGTTAGGAATGCTACATCTAAAGAAATCCCAATCCCTCTGCACCACATGCTCCAGGGACCTCAACCTCATTGCCACAATCAACAGAACGTGCTGGAGGGACAGATTCATAACCCAGAGACTGCCCATGCTATGGAAATAACTTCCCATACATGTCAAACAGAGCACCTCACTGGCCCTCTTCAAGAGAAATCTTGACGAGTGGATGGGAAATATAAAATTCACCCTGGGGATCACTCCAGTGGCTCTACTCGACAGAAGCACTGGGAACTAAGGTCGGGTGGCATGATGCCAGGGTAATCCTATGAGCTAGGCTTGTAAAGGCTCCAGGGCCATTAGCCTAGTACACACCTATGAACCTATGAACCTAAGTCTGAATACTGTTAGCACTTGTGCCACTGGGTCCTTGTACATTGTCTGCACTAATATTATCAGTGCTTCTGAGACTTCAGTACACTGCCAGACTGCCCAAATCAGCTTTTCCATACACCTTCTACAAGTCTGGGAATACTCATTTGGACTCCTTCCTTATCTTTAGCTTCTTCTGCACTGACTTGTTACTGCCAACATTGGACTGACCATGCTACTTCCTGATCTGAATCCAAACTGCTCATCTACTGTTTTGCTTTCTGTTTATCAGTCTTCCTTTCCTGCACTTTCTTGAAGTGTGACAAGAGACTGCTACCTCTATACTGCCCGCAGTTGTGAACGTGTAAGGTAATGAAAAAAAAAGGCAACAACATCACAGAACTTGATGTGAGGTGATATAACAAAGGACAGGGTAGCAAAATTACAATCTCTTGCATCACCATACATGCTTTGATTGCAGTTATATCCAGACTAATCTATAAATAACAGCAACTTGGTTGAGCTCCACACAATTGCACAAATACAAGAACTCAATCTGCATCTTAGTCTTCCACTGCATAGGCTAATTGTCTGACTGTAAATTGTCTGTATCATGCAAACCATGTTTAATAAACTTTGAGATACTAAGTGTTGTCATCATGGACCACTGTGATAACTCTTCCTAACAAGGCTAATGGGAACTAATGTCACTAAGAACCTAAATGTTTCCAACTGTAGAACATATGTGCAGAAATCCTTATCAGGAAGTCACAGTTTTTTTTTCAAATGTTTCTTTTATTTTTCCATAATAGAAAACAATGCATACATAAAAATAGAGAACATTGTGATTAAGAACATTAAAATTAAACGTTGAATTATCACAAGTTGTTATGGACATGAAGACATTTTTAACAATGGTACATAAAAAGGAAGGAAAAAAGATAAAGAAGGCATTGTAATCAATCTAACCAAAAACACTTATATACAATATTTACAAAATAATGTGCTACCAGTCCTCTAAAGAGATATTAAGGAGAGGAAGAAAAAGAGAATTATTTGAGTTGGCAGTGGATCTCCAGTTAATAACAGGGATAAGGATATGTATTTCACTAAATGCTGAGATAGGGAATTATTCACTAAAAATTAAATCAGTTAGATATTTCCATAATTTGCTAAAATAGGCTCTCTTCTTGGGACCATTCATAATGAACTTATGAGCAGAAATGTGTTTGCAAGCCATCTCTTTGAAACCCCTCCAACATAGTTTAGTGTGATCCATCCAGTTGTTTGTGATGTATAATTTAATACGGGAACAGAGAATAATTAAAATGTGGAATTGTAGTTTAGGCAACTTAGAGGGGGGGGGGGATATGTAGAATGGCTGTTTCCCATGAAAGTGTGGAGTTATAGTATCCCATTTTCTGCAGACGGACTTTTAGAGAGCACCAGAGTTTATGAGAGTGGTTGCAGTACCACATAATGTGTAGTAAGTCAGCTCTCGGATAGGGGCAACAAGTGCATGAGGGGGATAGATTGGGGTTAAATTTATTGAGTGTTACAGGAGTGTAGTAAGAGTTATTGTTCAGCATCAGTTGGGTATATAAGAGTTTTTTGAAAAGGGAGAGTTCTAGAGTAGATTTTATAGCTGAGAGTTTTTGATCCTCTGTAATGGGGGAACCAAGGTTATCCCAATAGTTGGAGAAAAGTCAATTCGATTTGTATAATAAGTCATTCAATAGTTTGTAAGAGGATGAAATTGTTTTTTTAGGGCTCGAGATAACAGAAATGATTTCACCTAGTTTGTTGATATCCTGAGGATTGGGAGAGAGATTGATAGGTTGTGAAAGCATAATCTCTCTTAGTTGCTGGAGAATAACTGTATATTTGTTATTGGTCTCAAGAATTAAATGTAGCTCGGCAAGAGTTTTAGTCCTATATTTGAGGATATCCCATATATTAAGATCTTTGATGAGGGGGAATTCAGTGAGGTCAAACATTTTATTATTGATCTTGAGGTTTGGGTAATGATGTAGTGGTTGGAGAAGGGGTAAGATATTTTCAAGGTTGATGTCCTTAATCAGTTTTTGGAAAAGCCTAATCTTGTGTTTCAGGGTGTGAGCTAGTTTACAGTTGGTCATGGAAGTAGAGGATAGAAAGGGGATAGCCTGCAGATTAATTTTGTTGGAGATAATATGATGATGCCAAATTTTCATCCAGGATGGATAGTGAATATGAGCTTTACTATTAAAATTTGAGATAGACCAGACCCTATTAGAACAGATGATCGTGTAGTAAAGTTGAAAATTTGGAAGGCCTAGCCCTCCTTTCTCCTTAGGGTAGATTAACTTGGAGTGAGAGATCCTGACTAACCATATGAACTTGGCTAGATCCCTGTTAATTTTGGAGAAGAAGTTATTAGGAACCATCATATCAGAAGCATTGAATTGATATAAGAGTCTGGGTAAAACATTCATTTTCACTATTGCTACTTTGGATAAGAACGCTAGGTTCAGGAGTTTCCATCTTTGTAGATCTTGATATATACTAGACCATGTTTTTAGTAGGTTATTTTGAAGCATGGAGGCTTGGTTATGTTCAAAGTGAATACCAAGATATTTAAGGTTATATGTTATTTGGAAGGGAGACTCATGAAAGAAGAAAGATTTGTGGACATTAGGATTGATTGGGAAAATATGTGATTTTTTATTATTAATTTGGTATTCTGAGGCAATAGAGAAGTTCCTGACGGCATTTATAATTTTAGGTAAATCTGAATTGGGAAATTGAAAGTATAAATTTAGATCATCGGCGAAAGCCGAAAATGCTACTTGAGTATTTAAGATTTTAGGGATAGAGTGGTGTGAATTTTGGGTGATATATAAAAAAAAGGGCTCAATAAAGATGTTAAAAAGAAAGGGGGAAAGTGGGCACCCCTGCCTTGTTCCGTTGGTGATCAGTATTGGTCTGGAGCTCTGTTTGTTTATGTATAGGTATGTGTGTGAATTTGTATAGAGTATTCTGATCATATCCGAGAAGGTTTTGGTGTCAACATTTATTAATGAGATAGGTCTATAATTGTGAGGGTCTGCTTTATCTTGTTTGTTTTTTAATATTAAGATAGTTTTTGAATTGTTCCAGTGTAAGTCAGTAATACCCTTCTTTATAATGAAGTTGAAAACTTTCAATAGAATAGAGGAAATTTTTGAGCTAAAAACTTTGAAAAAGTTAGTGGTAAAGCTATCTGGGCCCAGGGATTTGCCTACTTTAAGGTTATTTATGACATTTTGAATCTCTTGAATATCGAGCGGGGCAGATAAAAGGGAGGTTTGGTTTGCCTTAAGAGAAGGAAATTTGATGGAGTTGAGAAAGGTCTCCATCTGTGGTTTAAAAGTGTTGCGTTCATTTCTGCTGTAAATATCTGAATATAGTTCATAAAATAGTTGAATTATTTCAGAATCTGATTTGTAAATTTTACCCTGGCAATGGAGAGTGGAAATTCTAGGAGCACCATTATTGTTTTTTAGTATTCTTGCCAGGGTTCTTGAGGGAATTTGCGCCCATTCAGAGTAGGTTGCTATAAATTTTTGTTCCTGCAGGGAGTAGTTATGTGTGTGAAGTTCAAGTAAATCTTTACGTGTTGTATTGATCAGTTCGTCTATTTTTGGGTCGGGGTATAGTCTCTGTTTTTTTTCTAAAGAAGAAAGTTTTAAGGTCAAATGAGTTTCTCTTTTTTTGTTGAGTTTTTTAAGAAACAAAGCTTTATTAATCAAAAATCCTCTTAATACAGCTTTGCAGGCCACCCATTGGATGTCTGGTAGAATTTGGGACTTTTTAAGATTAATGTCTAGGTCAGATAGCACGTCATTGATTTTATTTAGTATGTCCTTGTTATTTAGTAAGTTATTGTTAAGGGTCCAGTTAGCGAGGGTGAAGGTAGGGGGTATAAATCTAATTTTGAGAGAGATTTTTGCATGATCTGAAAGAAATCGGGGTTCAATATTGAAAGCATTTTTAAATTTAGAGAGAGGGTCTGAGACTAAAAAGAAGTCTAGACGTGACCAGGATTTATTACAGTTAGAGTAGAAAGTATATAAGTTCTCTTTGGTTGAGATATTACTAAAAGCAATAGCGTCAATAAGATTAAAGTCTGAGATAAGTTCCTCTAAGGCTATAGAAGCTTGGAAATTATATAAGGAAGAGTTACTGGTGCGATCTAAGCTAGGATCTATTACAGCATTCCAGTCCCCACCTATTATGAATAAGTAGTTTTGGAATGAATTTAGTATGTTATAAATTTCTAAAATGAAGGTTTGTTGTTGAGAGCATGGTCCATATAAATTCAAAAAAAAGAACTGGTTTGGATGAGTCTGGAAGCCTAGATGTAAAATAACACCATCTACCATTTTTATCAGATTTAAACTCATTAATAGCTTCCTGGAATTGTTTCTTAATTATAATGGCCACTCCCTTAGAATTGGAGCTATCACCGGCATTTATTATAGTCCTAATCCATTTTCTGTTTTCTTTCTCCCATTCTTCCTTAGACAGGTGTGTTTCCTGTAAAAAACAGATATTGGCCTGCGATTTAAAAACAAGGTGGAGTAGCAATTTTTTCTTAGCAGTATTTTGTAAGCCTTTAATATTCCAAGAGTCAATAGACCAGCTCATGCAAGTTAACAGTTAACAGGGAAGAAGGAAACGTTATATATTTGGATATTTAGTAGTAGATATGGAAAGGTTAGTGAGTGTTGGAGAGAATCTGCACTATAGTTGAAGTAGAGAGGGGAATTGGAGAACCACATCAAAACTGAATTTGTAAAAAATTTAAATATAAAGGTAAAGGTAGCAAAATACTCCTTCTGACTCACTCCGGTGCCTACCCACCCAAACCCCTTAGGTGAAGAAGTACAAAACCAAACGTATAATAAACAGAACATTTCTATACATATGTACAAAAAAAGTCTCGTCCAAAAGATCATCAGACTAGATCCCTACTACAATGCACAGAGAGCATCCATAAATGAAAAGTAAACCTAATGGTATGCCAGATTGCTATGACAAGATGAAGTTTATATAAATTTACAAGCCTGTTCACTTAATCTTAACGCATATGATAAATGGGGGTCCATGAAACCCATAGACAACAGATTTTATGTAATTAAGAACAACTCTTATAAGATCACAAACAAAACAAATAGTGTGGAAGACTGTTACAAAAACAAAACCTCATGGAGCTTATTATATACAGAGAAGTGTAACTGGTATATATATCAGTATAGCAGAAGCTGTAAAAGTTTAACAAACTGAACATTTTAAACATTTGTAATAGAGTCAAGCAAAAAGTATTTGCACTAATCAAACTCTAATGATAACAGAACTGATTTAAAACCATAAATCTTGTTACTTTTCTGTACCCCTCCTATCCAACTGTGATAAACATTTACTAGGTGTAAGGACTTCTGACTGATATTGAGTAAGCTTAGCACCCCTTTCTCAACTGTTTTCTGCATGCTTGATTATAACATTACCTCACTTTACAGCCTTATATCTTTTTCTGTGGCCACATTATCACTGCTGACACAAGAATACTTCCCTTAATTCCCATCACAAGATATTTGTCTAGATATCTGTAATCTTCAGCAAATCAATGTTGCAATATGTGTAAGTGATTTCACACTGGCTACCCAATATGCTTGTGACCATTTACTGTTTACTACAGCTGTTTCGGACTTTGCTGTGATTGTGAGTTTATCTAATACAATCTCCCTACAGCATCCTACTGCCATTCTACTACTCAGCTCCTTATTACATACGTTGGGCTGTTATCTGCGTTATGTTGGTTTAGCGTGTAATTATTTAAGCATGTTAATCACAAAATTATTTACCTTTTAAAAAGAAAAAAGGAGGTTTATCAGACTGAGACAACCTCCGCTCAGCGTAACCAGAGTGTCCCTGTTACAGGAAATGATTTTTGAGCTGATATGTTCAGGCAGGATCTTAAAATTGTATGCAGGAACTGCATACTGCACAAAGCGCTGTAAGCGCAATTAGAAGAAGTCGGACCTGATGTGCGTGCACTCCTGAGAGTCCCCAGCTGAAGATAACCTACTGGAAACCTCGTGTTGAACAGAAGTTCCTTGCTGACACGTGTACCTGCTCTAAGAAGGAAAAAACATTTAAACATCTTTAACAATAATAAGGGAGTTATATTGGTGCTGCGTTAGTGAGCAGAATTGTCCTTAAAACAACCGGTAAGTAGACAGAGTCTATAGGAAGTTCAACAGCTAGAGCTCTAGTACTAGTATATTTTTTAAGATTCAGGAATCTTGTTGAATGCTTTAAGGAAAGCTTCTCTTGCTTCGCTTTAGGAGGTTGCTATGAATTTAATGTCGTTTTTGAAGAAGATCAGGGTGTTTGGGAAGTGCATTTGGAATCTGATATTCCTTCTGATAAGGTCAGAACAAAACGGAGCTAGTTTTTGTCTGTTCTCTTTGATAGAAAGGGGTAAATCTTGAGAGAAGGTTATTTTGTGATTGTTCCACATGAAGTTTTTTTGTTTTTTCGCCGAGTATAGTATCTTTTGGGCAATCTGGTAATTAAGTAACTTTGTGTAAATTTGGTGAGGTGCTGAGGCATCTTAACGTTTATGTAGCGCACGATGGGCTCTCTCAATAATTATTTCAAGATTATCTCCATCTGAGTGTAGTAGTGATTCAAATATCTGTTTTGTAACATTAAGTAAGCCTTGGCTATCGTAGTTCTCAGGAAGACCTCTGATTAAGATATTGTTACTTCTACTTCTAGCCTCGAGGTCTGTTAGTTTTGTCTGTAGATCTCACATAGAAGCTGTTTTGGCGCGTAGATCATCAGACATTCCAAAGACATGCATCTGGAGCATTTCTCCCCGGGCCTCCGCTGAAAATAGGCTCTGTGGAACCTAGTCGGACATTCCCGGTCAACAAATGTTAAATAAAATAAATAAAAATAAATAAATCAGATAAGGACTGTATTTGAAACTCATTAGTTAGTGTTTTTTGTTCAAGTGTGTTTACTCTGTCAAGAATTTGATTGATGGACTTTCCTAGAGTAGAAAGTTGTTCCGAAAAACTTTGTATGGCAGAATGAATGTGTTGGAGGGCCTGTTTTAGCTCATGCATGTGGAAGTTGGAATCCTCTTTGGTATTAGTGTTGCTTTTAATAGGCTCCACATTTTGTTTATTTGTTCTCTGTCTTTTTGAAAGTCCCTCTTTTTCTGGTGAAAATATTGCTGAAGATTTGGCTTTTGTTGTTTGTGTATCCATTGTAGTAGGATCATTTGTCATTTTTATCTGTTTAGCCATGTGGAGTTAGGAGTACTTCAAGTGGAAGCAGGCCCCCTGGATCTCTGTGGAAATAACACTGTGGAAAAGCTGTAAAAGTTGAAAAGCTGCTTTTGAATCTTGCTGGCTGCAGAGGTGATGAAAATTCCGAAGTGATGAAGGTAAAATAGCTCTTTTCGAGGTATTTAGAATCCTAGAGGGTGTAGTTGAGGTAGGGAGTTCTGTGCATAAGCTGTACACTAGACGACCACCATTTTGGAATCCAGGAAGTCACAGTTAAGCACTCACATTCCTGGACGTTTAACCTCAACCAAGACTGGACTAACCTAAAAGTATACAAAGTACAAATGTATTTACTCATGTATAAACAAATAGTCAGCTAACTCCATCCTATCAAGAAACAAACTGACAACCATGATGCATTCTGTTAAAACAAACAGAAAATAAATAAAAATAAGCCAAAAATGGTAGATGAGCCCATCCAAGAGTAAGTAATCACCGACACACCCACATCAAAGCTAAAATGGGAAACTTTTGAAGTAAGCAAATAAATAAAATGTCACAATGCATTACTGTGTAGTAAAAAAATACAGCAGAAGTACACTAAATACACAATTTATACCCATTTATTCCTCAGCATGCACACACAGAACAGGAGCTGAAACCACTGATTTGTCACAGCCTTACAATCTCTCAAAAATAAAAAGCTGCACTTACCTGTAATACCCAGCACCTATCTGGTGTATTTATGGTTCACCCAGTCTTTTGGTAGAAGTCTTCCTCTACAAAGATGTCAATTTCAAAATAATTCCTTCCAAAAAATAGCAATGCAGCCAATATCTATGTAACAAGGACTATTTCTCCTTTTACAAGAGAAAAGATTGCAAGAACAAGAGCGACTTCAATTAACAGAATTTTCGATGTTAAAGCCATTCGCTGCTTTTGATTTGGTAACATAGATCCACCCACCAATAATGGCTTCTGTGCCACTTTTCATAAATTAAAATTACAAACCCTTAATTGTGAAGCATTGATAAAATGGGAATCTGTCAGACCTGAGGAATGAATCTCTGTCTCCACCACCTCGTTAATGTGAATGGAGGCATTTTCATCTCTTTTTACTGCCTCATTGAGATGAATGGCGAAGTTTTTACCTGTCTTCACACCTACTGTGGTATTGGCTTTGCCACAGAAGTCTTGCTTCAACAAAAAATTCAAGTGATTAATGAACTCCAGTACTTAGCTAGGAATAATGAGATCATGTTTGTAGTATATTTCTTAAAAACTCAAAAACTATGACTTTCCTTACCACATAGTGTCACATTTCATGAAAATCCTCATTGTAATTATGCGATGATAGTGAAAATGTAGATATTAACATAATTTATGACAACTGAGTTGAGACAGACAGTAATCTCAAATTTGACATTCACATATCCATGACCATAAAAAAGTCTACAAAAAACTAGGAGCCTTTATAAGAAATAAGCAATTCCTCACCAAAGCAGCCAGGATTTCAGTTGCAAATTCCCACCTTAACTCCACCCTTCTTTATGCCTCTCCAATATATACCAACTATCACTTGCCCACAAACTAGTAAACCATCCTCAAAAAGTCCCATTCCTCCAAAATCTACTCCAGCCCTATTCCGCCACCAGACCACTATGATCCAGCAACAAAAATCAATTACAGGTAACTACAGCCAAGAACTCTGCTGGAGAAGCACTGTTCTCCAGCTTAATAGCCAAGTTATGGAATCCCCCCCACACACACACACAATAACCTCCGTACCATCATGCACTCACTTCAAAGCAGTACTTAAAGCTCACCTAAAAAATGCTGGTTATGCCCTTGTAGCACTCCTCACTAGCATCAACTACTGCATCCACCCTCAATCTCCCTTCCACCCCACTAACTACCTTTGATTACAACCAACTCTGATGATTGTAAGCTTATTATTTATAATGCTGTTGTAATTTGTGGAGCTTTTTTCCCTGAGCCACCACTGAAAAAGGACCTGTGTCCAATCGGAATTTCCCAGTCAAAAAATGTAAATAAATAAAATAAATAAATAAACTGTGAGCTGTGTGTGCAGACTGAGATGAAAGCCAGCAACAGAAGTTTAAAGCCCTGAAAAGGGGCAATGGTGACTCAGACTAACTACTACAGAATACTTTGCAAATGATCATGTTTTACAAGAATCTATGCAGATGACTTTATGGTCACTGTGCCTCACTAGCACATGGCAAGTGATTCAAAAATCATTCCTCTATACAGACTGAGGCATTCTGAACTAGAATGTGTGACTACTGTAGCTGTGACCTAGTAGTTGAGTAAAAGCACACATGAAAAATAATTGTTAAATACTGCTCTGCATTCCAGAGTCACCTAAATTAAGAAGGCTTGCACCATGAAATAAATAGTCCGTCAGCAGCAGTTAAGGTGTGTCAGCAAACTACTGCACACCATAGTAACATCTAAAACTAATGTATTTCTGCTTTTCCGGTTAGGGGTCGCCACAGCAGAATTCTGGTTTGCTAATGATTGTCAGTGGAATTTTACAGTGCCGAGGTGCCAGCCTGACACCCAACCTTCAAAGAAGGCACACCCATTCATGCACGCACCTATATGCATGTCTTTAAATGTCACTCATGGAAATCTTAATGCCCACAGTGTAGCCTATTACAACATGGTGTGCAACTGAGGGGAAGATGCAGCTTCTGTATCCTGCCAGGGGACAGAAAGTGGTTTCTGGATAACATCATTCTCCACAACTCAGAAGCTAACAAATGGAAATGTTGAAGAAAATGTTTTACTAAGTCAATGTCTGATGCTTGGTAGAATGACAGTCATAGTTGGGTCGCATGTCCAATTATGGCTTGTCGGCTTAGAGGTATGATTCTCACTTTGGGTGTGAGAAGCGCCAGGTTCATATCCCTTGCAAGCCCAGCATTTTACCCACCCTTGATGGATTTGTTGCACATGCGCATAACAAACAGCACCAGAAGCACTAGATCCAGGGATCTGAACTTCTCTTGGGACATAAACAGAATGTACTGTATAGACAAATATGTGTCACAAAAGATCCCCACACTATGGAATAGGCTCCACAGCCATGTTCATACAAAACCTTGACAATTTGATGGGAAATTGTAAACAGCTGACATCTTTGTCACTTATGGATAGAGGCTGTCAATAATAAAAGTATTAGCTTACCACACCCCCTAAAAATACACAGACAAACCCATACTCATATACATATACACTCACACAAATACATACACACACACACACACACACACACACACACACACACACACACACACACACACACACACACACACACACACACACACACACATAAATCCACACAAACATATACATACACGCACTCGCACACACACAAACATATACATACAAACATATAGACACAAACACTGACCCATGCACACACAAATGCATACACATGTCCACACAAATATATATATGTGTGTGTGTGTGTGTGTGTGTGTGTGTATGTGTGTGTGTGTATGTGTGTGTGCTTTAAACACACACACACACACACACACACACACACACACACACACACACACACACACACACACACACACACACACATACAGGAAGGAAGGTTACATTTAAGTGCCTCAGCATACATGGGCCAATGTGTCTGCTTTGAATTGTGTGTGATGGGTGCAGCATATGTACTACTGACAACCTTATTGACATTAGGAGTGCTTTTATGTGAGCTTTGCCTCCAGAGACATAATTCATCTCTCACATACCATATCAGTTTGTTTGAGACTTAACTGGTTGTCACTAAACATGAGGCAGTTTCTGCATTGCCTTAGGATGCCCATATCCACCAAGCTAGCAATGTCGATAGTGGGAAAGTTCATATTCATGGCAATAAATCCTTTTTTACTGATTAGACAGTTGGAATGAAAATATAAAGTAATGTCAACAGTATCCAGTTTGCAAGTACAGGGGCAGTTCTTGTCAGTGCAAACTAGTTGTCCTGTGTCCAACAGGTATTGGTGAAACTGCAATGGTGCTTTTACATGAAAAATGTCAACTCAGGGTGTCTGTGGCTATACAGGGCATTGACGAAGATTTGAGTGGAAACTAATAAGTAGACTTTGAAGATTTATGGATGAAGTATTTAGGCAGATATTCTCAAGTTAGAAGCAAATGAAACAGTACTTACTGAAACAAAAAGAAAGAATTAGCTTATAGGAAAGATGAAAAGAGGGAAGTCAGCTGAATGGCTATGCCTGACTACAGCTAGTGTTGGCCACGCCACAGCTTCACTCTGCTGGGATACAATACTCCTTTGCTGCTTCCCTCACCCGAAGCAAACAGTAGCACTGATCCCAAGATAAGAAGCAGGCCATAGCCTGTTTGGTGATCCACAGTCTTGTCCCAGATGATGTAAGGGTATATAGGCTGGTTGTAGCCTTTTCCTGGTTATTGCTTTGAACAGCAACCAGACCAGTCAGGAAGGTCAAACATAGACACTCACCTCCCAACCTGAAACAGTCAGTAATCTATGCACTCTGCTCCTTTTCTCATTAGGAGCAAAATATAAGTACAAATTCCAAGCTGACACCCATGAAGCAGTCATTAGGCTCTGCGGTGATCACTGGTCCCCAGGAAATAATGTCCTTATTTTCTCTCTTTCTCTCACCAGAAGTAAAACATAGGCACTAATCCCAAGATGACTGCTGAAGAGGCAGAGTGTGGGCTCTCCAGTAATCGGTGGTCTTGCAGTAAATGTTGCAGATTTTAAAGGTAAGATGGAAAAATGTGTTAATATCCTAAGAGCTGCACTGTGCACTAAGCAGTTAGATATGAAAGAGTGGGTAACTTAAAGCATTAGCTATCTAAGTGGAGAGCCATGAATTTTAAAAGAGCAAGGTAGATTGGCAGAGGGTAGGCACTTTGTATTCTGGTTCTATGAAATACAGTGGGATGGCCAATAAATGTATATATTTGAAGGGGAATGATTTCACAAAAATTATAATTTTGTGCTTACTCACAATAACCAATGAAAGAGAAGAGGGAAGTAGATGTGGTGAAATTAACTATAGGAGCAGGCAACTAGAAAGACAGTTGATTTTAAAAACACAATAGCACCAGGGAAGTAGGGTGGGGAAAAACTTAATTTCTGTGTGATTCACAAGAGACACAGCTGTAGTCTCTTTTCCACTTGAAATATGCAGTTAAAAGCAGAATAAAAGTAAAACACAGTGCAAAAAAAATCATATGACAAAAAATAGAAGAAGGCAATAAATCAATGCAAAATACAAGAAAGCAAAAACAATCTAACCTTTGCCTCACAGTAATTTATGGCAGAGTCGGGGAGAGCTCTTCCAGAGAGTGGAAACTATTTATGTCTACAGTTTAACATATCACGTAACAGTGTGTCACTTGATGGAAAATCCATGTTCCAGTTCTTGCTTGGTTAGAGCCAGGGGCTGGTGAATGACAGCATGTTCTCCAAGCTGCAAGCTGACAGTGTATGGGAATGGGAAGAAGATGGTTAACTTAGTACCATGCTGCCTGGCAGAATGACAGTTATAGTTGAGTCACCTCAAAACAGAATCAATTAGTGTGAAGCAAAATTCTGTCTGTTGAGCATGGCCACCTGAAAGCTGATGGGAGTAATCTGCCTTCTTAGAAATAGTAGGTGCATTGTTTTACAGGGTAATATGCTGAAGACTTTAAGAACAGCATTAGAGAGGGACACACCTGATGGAGTATGACAGGTACAATTTGTCTGACCTGACCTGAGTGGTGAACTATTTTCAAGACTTGCAAGCAAGTCTTTCACTGTTCTACAGCAAACATGTTCAAACAGAAAGAACCTAAAGTGCACTTGATAGTGGAGCACCTTGGTCCACAGGCTATTGACTGACTTTTAGTTATGTCATCAGAAGGGAATACGCATGCCATGGCCACTCAGGCTATGACACTAATACATGGCTGTCATATAATCACCATTTTGAGTTGAGCTGAGCTGGGTGACTTATTAAGGGTGATTGCTGGACAGATACAGGAAACCACAAAATCTAGTGAGGGTATACATGCAGTGTCATCAGATGCTACTGTAGTGGAGACATACTTGCCATGATGGTTACGTTTTTCATCCCCATGCAAAAGGTACAATGTTTGATACTGACCTTTTGCTATGGTTGTGTAGAGTTTGTATGTTCATACTTTGTCTCTTTGGGGTTCCTCCCACCTCCCAAAACCATGCTGGGTATTTCCACCTCAAACTTGTGCAAGAATGGAGTGGTGGGCAGCAGCACTGACTGTAGATGGTGACTATCTAGGCCAACCATTATGGGAATCAACTGTGGTTTAAAGTATCTTCAACATAGAAGGACATGGATCATAGCATGCCTTGTCAGAGATAGCCATTTAATAGCTGTTAAATGAAAGAATACTGTAATAAAAAGATCAATACACAGGAGGTTCAGGTTCTTTACTAGTGTACACCAGGAGGCAAAAAACGTACAAGTACAGAATTTTGTCTGAATGAAACAGGAAGAACACAACTTTTATAGTATTTCTTACTATTATTAACCCACCAGGCTGACGTAGTCAGTCACAAGGGGTTTTACATCACTTTAGCTTACAATATTCTATTCATCTAAAATGCTGATACTACATTTTGCTTAAAAACTTTTCTAGTAAACAACGTGGCCTTGCTAGCCACCTGGTTAGTTACAATACCCTTTTACAAAAGTTTCCACTCAAGGTTCTAAATTAATTCGAACATAACAGTAGATACAGTTCTCAATACATTTTCCTTGTTACATGTTATCACTTCCTCCTTGCAACCGGTGCGTTATCTAGTAACATATACAAGGTCGATTGCTCAAGCGGAAAAGAGCAGAAGATTCTCATTATTTCACACATTTAATTTCCTGACCCAGCAGCTAATCACTTGTGAGAAGCATAAACATTAATTCTTGCTGAGCTAGCAGCTGCTGGGGTCAGAGGCCAACTTGCAAAAAGGCACACTGCAGTTTCCAAAAGCTTCTTGCAGTTTCATATGAATTAATTTTTCTTGTCATAACATTAATAGAATAAAATGCATTATATCTTTCTTATTTCTTAATAAGCACTAAACATATACATTAATACATATTTTTCTAACATTTTCCCCCCTGTTAATACTTTTTATTCTATTCTCAGAAGTTTAAACGATTTTTATTTCTTCTCCTAACCTCTTCCACTTGGGACTTGCAGTTAAGAGAGTCATTCAGTTTAGACTTCAAGGAGAATTTCATTTGGAACCAATTCCTCAAGTTCAATGTCTTGATACAAGGTTTCAGAGACAGACATATCTATAAAATCTTTAATTAATCTTTTCATGCAGGGGATTCCACAACAAACACATGGTCCTAATAGGAGTAAACCCACACAAATGGCAATCAGAATATTCATTAGGATGGAACCCCACCCCCCAAACAGATTCTGGAAAAAATCCGTCAGAGGGTTTGGGCCTGGTTTGGTCATGGCCAACACTTGCTGAATCACCTCCAGATGGTTATTAATTTCATGTCTATTATATGGTATGTATGCACAGCATTCTTCTTTGATAAGCGCACACTACCTCCTCTCGCCGCTAGGGTGAAGTCAAGAGCCATCCGATTTTGCAACACAACAGTTCTCATGGCATTCAGTTCATCAGTCACTAATTCAAGAGCAGAAAAAGTTGCATTACTCATTACTTCGAGAAGTTTCGACAGTTTTCTTAGTTCCCAAATCGATTTGACTGCACCATACGCTGGGAGTATATCTGCCCAAGATATAACACTGTCACTCAAGTCCATATCAATCAATTTGTCTTTGTCCTTCACGGAATTATGGTCTTTCCAACCTGCTTCAACTCGCCCTACTGGATTCACAGGTTTCTCGATTGGATCTTTGTTTTTCTTGGAAACATCTCTCACGTTCTGTATTTTACCCAGAGGTAATTCCGCAGTGTGTCGTATGGCCGCAACCAGGTATCCCAAAAAACAACTGCCGGACCAATTCTCAGGTAGCCATTTGTATGCCTTTTTCCCACACACAAAATAACAGTTTTCAACTTTAGTGCTAATATGCACCAACCCTGCATGAAACATTTTCTTATCTATGATTGACAATTGTTTGATCAAAACAGGATTTCTTTGTACTTCATTCAATGTCATTTTCACTGAGTTCAAATATGAATCATAGTTAGTATTGCAAACAGTACCCCCACTTTTAGTCTTAATATAACATTTATAAGATATTGTTATGTTACAGTTACTCCAGCCCACCCGGAGAGTATCATTCTTGAAAAAACACACAATCCCTTTTTGTGTAACAGGTAAATAAAATGCTATTTTATCCTGTGATCTCACAGTTCCTGTGTCAAAAGCAAATTCTCCCAAGTCTCATTGATCCCAAAAGGAACAGCGGACATTAGTAGTCCTCCATATGCTGTTGGTATAGCTGTACAAACCCAGCATTTTGAAATGTTCATAGTCTCAGCATATACACATTTAATTGCTAGGTATGTGTTAAAGTTTGGATGCCAGTCTATGGATGTCTCATCACGTTTATCCAGTTTTACTTGTGTGGTTGAGAAATGAAAAAACCACAACAAAAAGAAAATTGTCAAAAGTACAGTCAACAAGTGTACTCTCAATAATATGATTATGCAACATTTTTGAGGTTGGTCTGAATTCTTATCTTTGGCTATTTTGTTCTTGTTGCATAACAGTTACAATGTTTTTATCAAGTTGAAAGTTCTTTACCGGTTTACAGTGCGTCAAATGGATCCAAGATGACCTTTCGGCTATTTTGACTGCAGTAGTCATGGCCAGCAGTACCTGGCATGGCCCTTCTCACTTCGGGCTTGCCGAATTCTTCCTCTTTGTTACTTTCACCCAGATCCAGGACCCCCGGGCTAGAATCGCTTCCAATGGTCTGGTCTGTTCTTTATCTGAAAAAGAGTTAAACTGCAAGAGAGATTTATTTGTTAACAGTTTCCTCATATAACTAGCTAGTGAACTATCAGCCTCCTGGTCTGCAGGCATGAGAGCTTTCCACTGAGGTACATAATATGCTCTCCCAAACACCATTTTAAAAGGAGTTAAACCCTTTGCATTTGGAACTGTTCGCATACTCAGCAGCGCCAGAGGCAGACAGTGCACCCAGTTCTTCTGTGTTTCGCTGACTAACCTTCTAAGTTTGTTCTTAAGGACTCCATTGTGCCTCTCCACCAGTCCTGCAGACTGAGGGTGATAAGCACAATGGTTTTTAAGGGAAATCCCAAAGAAGCGTCCCAATTGCTGTATGGTCTGATACACAAAATGTGTACCATTGTCACTATAGATCCTTTCCGGTATGCCAAATCTAGGAATAATCTCCTTTATGAGAGCTTTTGCCACTGTTGCTGCATCCGGGTTTTTAGTCGGAAAGGCTTTCACCCATTTGGAAAACATATCTACAATGACAAGGCTATTCTTGGTCACTGGTTTGGGTGCTTGTAAAATCACTGTTTTTCTATCCTCATCTAGTATTCTACCTTCTTTGGATATTACATATCCTTTTGTTATCGCATTTGTTCAATTCTATAAAATCCATACAAATAGTATGGAACGGATATGGCGGTGTAGGAAAACTTCCTTGTTTAGGTTTAAATGCCCCTTGTGCATGATGTTTGTTACAAATATGACATGCCACACAAAATTTTTTATGTAATTTGTGAATCCATATGTTTGGAATATTCGGTTTACTAACTGTACCATCCCCCCTGTTGAGACATGGCACTGCCCATGGCTCAACAAAGCTGCATATCTAAACAAATTAGACGGCAAGATTGTTTTTTTCTCTTTGGAGATGTACAGCCCGTTTTCAAGGATTGCTCCTCGTTTTTCCCATTTTTGTTTCTCTGCTTTTGTAGTAAGCGTCTGCATTGTTTTTAACATTTCTAGGTCTAAAATTTCAGAGGGTTGTAATTCCTCGTCTAAAGTAAAGTTTCTGAGTCTGAAGCTGCTTGCTTTGCAGCTGCATCAGCTCTCGCATTACCTTTTGAAATTCTGTCCTGCTGTTTCGTATGAGCTACGCATTTGCAAATAGCTACTTTAGTAGGTAACTGAATAGATTCTAACAATTCTAAAATAAATTGCACATGATTAATTGGTTTACCACTAGATGTTATCATCCCTCTATTTTTCCACTGCTGTGCAAAAACATGTACAGTAGAAAAATCATACTGACTGTCAGTATATATGTTTACACATTTGTCTTTTGCTAAGGTACAAGCTCGTGTTAAGGCAATCAATTCTGCTGCTTGTGCAGACAAGTTATGTGGTAAGGATTGGGCTTCTAAGGTTTCAGTGTCTGTAACTATTGCATACCCCACTAGATTTTTCCCTGTAGGTCCCCTTCTGCATGAGCCGTCCACGTAATATGTCACCTCAGCCTTATCCAAGGGAATATCCGTGAGATCTTGTCTGGGTAATGTTTTCTGCTCAATTTCCTGCAGGCAACTGTGTGGTGTGCCATCCGCAGGAGTTGGGAGCAAAGTTGATGCATTTAATGTTGTGCATCGTTCAATTGTCATATGAGGTTGGCTCAACAGTATAGTCATACAGGAAAGGTGTCTAGCAGGAGAAAGATAAGCTACCTTTTCTTGCAGTAAAATTATCGCAACTGCATGAGGCACTCTCAATGTGAGAGGGTGGAATAACACCACTGAGGCTGAAGCCTGTACTGCCATTGCAGCTGCAACCAGTGCTTGCACACAGTGGGGCAAGGATCGCGCCACTGGGTCTAACTGTGATGAATAGTAAGCTATGGGGCATTGCTTATCCCCATGTTGTTGTGTCAACACTGATGTCATATATCCTTGCTTACAGTCTACAGTTTGAAAGAAACGTTTATGATAGTTTGGTAATCCTAGAACTAATGAAGAAGCTATTAATTGCTTCAACCTGCAGAAAGCCATTTCTGCTTCAGGTGTCCATTGTAATAAATCCTGTGCTGCCATCGGCTTTTTGTATATGAGGTTGGTCAGTGGAGCAGATTCCAAAGCATAGTTTGGTATCCAACTCCGGCAGAAGTTAGTTGTTCCCAGGAAGGACATCATTTCCTTCTTGGTCGCTGGTTTGGGTGCTTGTAAAATCACTGTTTTTCTATCCTCATCTAGTATTCTACCTTCTTTGGATATTACATATCCTAGGTATCTAACTTGTTTTCTCCAAAGCTGTAGTTTGCTTTTGTTTACTTTGTGTCCCTGTGTTGCTAAGAATTGTAACAGTGCTATGGTATCCTCCCTGCATTGCTGCTGGGTGGGGGCTGCTAGCAAGATGTCGTCTACATAAAGTAGAATTTGACTACCCCCGGTGGGGTGAATCCCGCCAAATTACTAGCCATTTCTTGTGCGAATATTGTTGGACTTTCACAATATCCCTGTGGTAGTCGAGTATAGGTATACCTTTTACCCTGAAATGTAAATGCAAACCAATATTGGCTATCAGGATGTATAGGCATTGAAAAGAAAGCATTGCTGATATCTACCACAGAGAAATATTTCTGGTGAGGTTTCAAATCATTTAACAAAGTGTGTGGATCTGGCACCGTAGGTGCTCTAGGTATTACTGCATTATTTACAGCTTGTAAGTCCTGAACCATACGCCATTCCCCATTTGCCTTTTTAACAGGAAATAGGGGTGTATTACATGGTGAATCAGGAGATTCTACCAGTACTCCTTCTCTAAGTAATGCTGCTATTATAGGTTTGATTCCTATCTCTGCATCCTTTCTCAAAGGATATTGTCTCTTCTGTGGTCTGCCCATTTTACATTTTTGTTCTTAGTTAAACTGACATGTGGTAATCAATTAGATTTGTATAGTGCAAGGAATTCTTGAGGTAATGAACAGCTAACAACACTGTTTCCCTCAGTATCCCAGTACAGATTACGTAACACTAATCTGTTTGCATGATTTCTGAACAATTCTTGCTCATATTCCTTATCAGGTCCTGGTGTGCTACAGTAATACAGAGTGCAATGCAACAAATGCTGTCTGTCAGTGTCAAGGGAGGGGGATTTACTGATGGCTATGTTCATCAGTTCCTTGGTCACTGCCCCTGGACCAGTCGTAACTAAGTCCTGGCTGTACCAGTAAAAAGTTTCACCCTCCGGTCGCACCACAAAAGTATCCATTTGTCGCTGTGCTTCCATACCCTGCATAGTCGGAACTACTGCTATGCCAAATATCTGCATAAGGTCCCTACCTAATAGGTTCACTGGACATTTTGCAGAAACAACAATTTTACTCCTTTGAGTCATCCCTGAAACAGGGTCAGTTATTGCTATATCATGGGAAAGTGGTTCCCGGTATAGCTGTCCATTTGCAGCTTTCACTAATATATAATCAGGTGATTCTGAATGTTCCGGTAACTTGGAGGGGTGTATCAGAGTCCATGATGCTCCTGAATCACACAAGAATTTAACTTCCTTCCCCTCCACCAGAAGTGTAACTTCCGGTTTTGTGTCTGCTAGGTAGAGCTCTAGGCTCAATAATGCTAAATCTAAAACCTCATTTTCTTCATCCTCCATGTCTACTTGCACTTCCTCTACTCCTTTTATCACATTTGCATTTGTTCTTTCTTTATTGTGTTTTCCCAATGATTTCTGACTCTCGTATGGTGTATCTTCACCATCATATAGTCAGTCCTCATCTCCCTTATCCACTGTGGTTACCTTCTTATTTTGTTTGCAATCCCTAGCTAGATGTCCTTTCTTCCCACACTTAAAGCATTCACCTCTCTTTTTCCTTTCTTCAAAGTCCTCTGACCGCTTGTCAGACTGTTTATTTCCCTGTGCATTTTTCTTACCCTTTTTACCTGACTGTAATACATAAACTTCAGCTCCGTCTTCAGCAGTGAAGACTTGCGCTTTCTTTTACTTTTTACTAATAAAATGTCTTTCAGCATGTCTAGCATATTCAAGTAAGGCTTGTAACCTACTTGTTCGATGATCTATCATATGCTTCGTAATGAAGCTACTAATAGGTGCAATGCAACCTTTTAAAAATGCATTTTTCAATTGTTGTTCATACGGGGAATCATTCGTTTGATTTTCAGGAACTGTCATGCCACTATGATTGTTAAAGCACTCTAATAATCTGGCATAGTACCCATCTACTGTTTCATTTTCTTGCTGTATGCATTGATTAATACAAGTCCAGTCTGCTCTAGGTTTCCATTTCTCAGAGATTCGGTCTGTAAGGCCTTTTACTCTATTGTCAAGTTCTGCGTCACTATGTGGGAGTGGCTTAAATTCTGCATTACGAGGATTCCAGGTGCCACAAATCATGTGCCAATCTGGACCTACAATTTGTCTAACTACTTTTTCTACTTCTTCCCCATTTAAGTGGTAACTTAACCTCATGCCTTGTAAATCTTCTAGGAATTTTGTAAAATTAACTTTTGGATGGGGAAGTCCCTCAGTAGCCTTCCGGATATCCTCCGGTGTCAACGGCCTATATACCAAGAGGGTTGGGTCCTGTCCAACCTGTCGTGCCTGAGGATTTGGTACCTCTATAAGTGGACATATTTCTTCCTCACTCTCAGCTTGTAAATTTCTCTCCAATTGATACGATTCTATGTCCTCCTGTGTTTTACGTGTTCGGGACCTAGTATCAATGGGATCTCTAACAAACAATTTTGGTTTCACTGAGACATCAGGATACCGCGGAGGTGGACCAGCTTGTCCACCCGCTTCATATCCTGAAAAAAGGAGTGGGGGGGACCCTTTGCTACTACTATATTATTATCTTCTTTGTCTAAAAACAATGCCTTTGAGTTATTACTCTTTTGTTCCCTACGGTTTGCTTCCTCAATCCACCTGTGTGCCTGAGGAATGCCTAATTGCCGTTGTTTCTTTGCCTGACCTTTTGTATCACTTTTAAGCTGTTTAAGAAGTTTAACAAGTGAAGATTTGTCTAATTTTCCATCAAATTCATATTTGTTAACCCATTTTGCATAATAGCTAACATTATCTGCACGTTGTAGTTGCATATATTTTGCGTCTTTGGTTAGGGGCAGGTCTCGCGATGTTTTAGTGCACTGATTTCCCATGTTAATAAATGTTACGTAACCCTTTTACCACATGGTACCACAACTTCAGTTCCTTTCACAGTTTATCTAGAATAACTGCCTACCTTATTCTGTTACCCTGATCTATGACCAAATAAACAGTAATTTTTCTTGTCCCTGATCTGTATGACAAATCTGACAAAAAAACAATATTTACTGTAACCTAGTCCCTGATCTAAAACAGAAAAAAGGCAAAAAGTCTCCCTACCTGAGCCTCCGGTATTGAGCAGTCACGGTTCGCAGTGGAGATCTGCTCTTCAGCCACAGATCAGAAAGTGGCCAGCCTCTTTAAACGACAATTCAGTCGGAGGTCTTTTCACTCAAGAAGAACCATTTCGGTATCTTCTCCTGCATGCAAACTTCGACCACCTCTACGCTCTGATCCGCAGCTTCTGAGGGATTCCGGTACGCAAAGGACCAATCTGTTAAATGAAAAAATACTGTAATAAAAAGATCAATACACAGGAGGTTTAGGTTCAGGTTCTTTACTAGTGTACACCAGGAGGCAAAAAACGTACAAGTACAGAATTTTGTCTGAATGAAACAGGAAGAACACAACTTTTATAGTATTTCTTACTAGTATTAACCCACCAGGCTGACATAGTCAGTCACAATGGGTTTTACATCACTTTAGCTTACAATATTCTGTTCATCTAAAATGCTGATACTACATTTTGCTTAAAAACTTTTCTAGTAAACAACGTGGCCTTGCTAGCCACCTGGTTAGTTACAATACCCTTTTACAAAAGTTTCCACTCAAGGTTCTAAATTAATTCAAACATAATAGTAGATACAGTTCTCAATACATTTTCCTTGTTACATGTTATCACTTCCTCCTTGCAGCCAGTGCGTTATCTAGTAACATATACAAGGTTGATTGCTCAGGCGGAAAAGAGCAGAAGATTCTCATTATTTCACACATTTAATTTCCTGACCCAGCAGCTAATCACTTGTGAGAAGCATAAACATTAATTCTTGCTGAGCTAGCAGCTGCTGGGGTCAGAGGCCAACTTGCAAAAAGGCACACTGCAGTTTCCAAAAGCTTCTTGCAGTTTCATATGAATTCATTTTTCTTGTCATAACATTAATAGAATAAAATGCATTATATCTTTCTTATTTGTTAATAAGCACTAAACAAATACATTAATACATATTTTTCTAACAATGGCTTAAAAAATTGGGTTCCTATCAGTTTGTCGAAACTTCAGCAGTTTGAACACCATATGTTCGAACTGTGAAGTTTGAAAACTGATTATCGTGAAGCCACGGAACACCAAATTCTTTCCCAGGGAAAGAATTAGGTGGGCTGTTTCTGTGGCTTTGCGATTTTCAGCAATGTGGTGGAAAGTTACGGGTCGGGTTCAGGTAAGTGTACGATTGTGTAGACGTTAGGGTTAGGGCATGGGTTAGGTGAGTTAGGGTTAGGGCACGGGTCACGTGAGTGTGCGATATTGATGGACCTTAGGGTTAGGGTTTGGGTTAAGGTAAGTGGATAGATAATAGTGTATGTACAGTTAAGTGTAGGGGTAGATGTAGGATTTTAAGTGTATGTGTGTGGATTGCTGTTTTTTTGGTGTGCTTGTGTTGTGTGTGTGTGTTTCTTGGAACAGTGATTTTTTTTTTTCCCTGGGAAAAAAATTGCTGTTCTAAGCTTTCTATGGTTTTGCACTTTGAGGTTAGAAGTTTAAACATATGGTGTTCAAACTTCTGCTGTTTCGCCAAAGTGATATAGACCCTAAAAAATTGTCTCTAAGATATTTGGTTGCATTGACTTCTTCTTCTTTCGGCTTTTCCCGGTTAGGGGTCGCCACAGCGGATCATCTGTGCGGTCATGATTGACAGTGGAGTTTTATGGTGTCGAGTTGCCAGCCCGACACCCAACCTTCCACAGAAGGCACACACATGCACAAACTCACACTTAGGGCCAATTTAGAGTGTCCAATCCACCTACTGCATGTCTTTGGGATGTTGGAGGAAACTGGAGCACCCAGAGGAAACCCATGTGACCACAGGGAGGACTTGCAGACTCCACACTGAAGGCACCCCAACCGAGAATCGAACTGGAGAACCTCTTGCTGTGAGGCTGCAATGCTATCTCCTGCACCACCGTGGCCGCCCGTTTTGGTTGCATTGACTAATGCTGCAAAAAATAAGCATGGGTATTTGGAGGTGATAAGTAGGCTGAGGAACTGGCCTGCACTGACCTACACCAGGGACCCATGCTAATAGTTGAAGGGGTCTGTGTGCCTGTCATAAAAAACAGCAGCTCTGGGTCAGTAAGCTACTTGCATGGCCATTCTCCAGTTACCAAGCTTAGGTTACCTGGGATAGTGCTGTTGATCAAAAAGCCAATCAACATGTCAAACAAACTAAGGATTTCCACACTCAGTATATGTTCACTGACAGAAAGCAACTTGGAAGTGGATGACATGATGGCAAGGAGGAGGCTAGACATCCTCTGTATCCTGGAGTCAAGAAGGAAGTTCATGCAGCAACTTAGCTCAGGATACAAGGTCTACTACTCAGGGGGAGGACAGACTAGAAGTGATGTGGGAATTATGGTGAGGGAGAGACTTTAGAAAACAGAGGGTGATGTAAATCAGCATTATTGACAGACTCATGGCAATCAGACTCTAATGCAAGAAGAGGGAATTATTCATAATCTTGGCCTATGCCCTACAACAGGGTTGTGATATAGAGGGAAAGAGTGCATATAGTGCATTCAGGCAACAGTTGGAGGATCACTACATCAAGTAAGACAAAATGAATTGGTGCTGATAATGCGTGATCTGAATGCACATATAATGACAGATAGAACAGTATATGAGGACTGCCTGGGTCTACACGGGTGGGGCAAAAGGAATAAAGAAGTAGAGTGTATTCTAGACTTCTGTATGATAAATGACTTAATAGTGACCAATGCACAATTCAATGAGACATTTACAAGATCACAAGCAAAAGTGGCCAACCTGCAACTCAGGTGGACTTTTGTCTTGTAAGAAAATGGTACTGAAACAGAATCAGTGATTGCAAAGTTATTCACCGTGAAACAGATTGGCCACAGCACAAACCACTGGTGGCTGCAATCAACTGCAAGCAGTGGTCAGGAAAGGTGCTCAAGACTTGGATGAAAACCTAAAGGTTGACTGGAGAGAAAGCATAAGAGTTTAAGGAAATACTCGTGATTCGAGCACCTCATGAAGAAGTGAAATTTGTGGAGTTGAAGAAGAATGGCAAAACCTCAAGGCAGCTTTGGAAAGTGACATGGTAGATGACATAAGGAAACTCTAACAGGTTTCAAGACAGAAACAAAAAGATGAACAAGATAATCAGACACCCTTCATAAGGGATAGCAGCAAGAGAAACCTTCTCACTAGTCCAAAGGACATCAAAAGGCAGTCTGAAGGAGTACTTCCATCTGCTTCTGAATGAAGAAAACTCCACAGAAGCTGTACTGCCTCAGATAGCCTACAATGAAAGAAGAAGAGGCACCTACCATAGAAGAACAAAGAATAGCAGAAAGTAAAATAAAGTCATGGAAAGCAACAGGCTTAAAAGAGATCAGGGTAGATATGATCAAGACATTGTATGAGTTAAGGGAGAAATGGTTTTGATGACTATTCATAGCAGTATGGAGAGAAAGCATATCTGAGAGGACTAGATAATAAGCAAACTAATGCCATTGTTCAAGGACAAACGGGATATTTACAGCTGTGATCAGTAGTGAAGCATCAAGCTCTTGTCACACTGCCTGAAAGTTCCAGTGACAGTGATTGATAAATGAATATGCGGGTCGCAATTATATTCTCGAAAGCCGACAATGTTGAATCTGACATTGTCGACACGAGAATATTGAACCCTCAGAATCTTGAGCATGTAAATGGAAATCTCTGTAAGGGGGAGATTTACATTTACTGCAATGTAGTGCGATCTTGGAGTTGGTATATTTAAGTAGCGGGGGGAGTGTGGGGAGCAGCCCCCCACGTGGGGGGTGCAGGCAGGCTTGCCCACCTGCTTAAACCCATTAGGGTACTTTTTCTTTTTTTATTTTGTCTTTTTATAAGGTCAATCTTATAATATAGACCCGAATATACAGAGTAGTAGAAAGTAAGATGGGAGTTGAGCAGTCTGGATTTCTATCAGTTGATTAATGCAGTTAGAATGCATCTCATTGTCATAGCAACACTCCTTCCATACAACAGTTTAGCAGCTATAATACCATACTACAGTATCGGTCTTTTCTTTGTACAAGGGAGGAAGAAAGTCCAGTCTCTAATTGGCAAAAGAATGTGAGATCACTTTCATTATGTTACAACATTTCCCTGTTTGTATATTTATATGACTTTTCCAACTTAAGTTAGTTATTACAACACCAAGATCTGTATAGTTATTACAGTCAAATAATAACTGATTACCCACTGCATGTGGGTATTCTTGTTTATTGCTAACAATATGTAGTTTTTTTTTTTTTTTTTTTTGTTAAAGGCAACCTTATTTTTGATACAACATGAGCGTTTTGGATCAGAGCAGGAACTTGCTGGGTAGAACCTTTGGACATTATCAGCAAACTAAACCAAAATTAGGAATGTCCAAGAAAGTCAATGAAAGCTTGAATGGTGTTTATACGTGGTAAACAGTCCATGATGCTTACATAGGTTTTACCAGGCCTTCCACCCATTTCCCCATGCTAGGATTATTAACAAACTCTATCAACTCAATATTAACTCTTTCATAGTTTGTTGGATACGTAATTGGGTATCTCTCAAAACCCATATAATTAAGGTTGCATTCATTTAATATAGAAGCACTTGCTGTTATGCAGTGTCACTAGGAAACAAAACCAGGAAATTACCATCTGTCTCTGGACAGGCCTCAGTTGTTAATGGTGGATCAGTGAAACTGAATTTCAGGGCAGTTTTTGTCTTAGCAGGTTAAACATAGGATCATAGGAGATTACCAGGCTATTAACCTGGGCCAGAGGTCATTTTAAGCCTAGCCATTTTAACACAATGTAATACCATAGAGGTAGTAGTCAATAAGTTTGCACTTAGTTATGACTGCCCATGTTCAGGAGGGTTGTGGGCGCTATCCCCAGTAAGAATTTACAGTGCCCATCCACTCATCCAGATTCCTCTTGAACAGTGTCATAGAGGTGCTCTGTTTCACATGAATTGGTTCCCTGTTCCAAAGACATGGTAGTCGCTGGGAGATGAATCTGTTTCTCCAGCATGTCCTATTCAAGTCACAGGCCATATTTTAGTTAAAAGTGTCCTTATATGTGCCCAGTACACCAGGAAGGCTATTACAAGCCCTTAAAGTGGATTTCATTTCTACAAAAATTGTTGCATTGACCTTTGCAATCAAGTTAGTCCTCAACCATTCATTCTGATTCATTTCTATAACTTGGCACACATGATATGTCTGTATGGGTATATAGTTTTCATCAAGCCCACTGATTGCCTTCCATGAAAAACAATAACATACAGTTTAAAAGTTACTATTTATTTGAAAGTACTCATTTTTTGTACTTTACCAATCTAACATTTACCAAATTTGAACTTTGCAATTTGTATAATTAAATCCAAAGAGTACACACAACACATGACCATCTAAAATACAACAGTCAGGACTAACAAAGTAGTCTGTGTGCCGTTAAGGGCACATACCGTTTCCAGGTGAGGATCACAATAATGATTCTGCAGTAATACCACTGCCAGAAAGAAGTATTTATCTAATAAAAATTCCATTGTAAGACATCACACTGTCACTAAACAAATTTTTGCCTTAACAAGCTTGCCTAAATGCCTTGCCTTTTGTGAATCCACTTTATATCAAAACATTTTGAGTTAATAAATATTACCTGTGGCAGGCACCATTTTTAAAACTACAATCCACTCTGCTACAGGCCCCATGAAGGCTCAGTGTCTCTCCAGTAAGTGTTTTACAACTGTAAAGGCCTATTTTTGTTGAATTGTATTAGACATTGTACAACTGTATATGTTTATGTTGAATTGTGTTAGACATCTAATATGATTTATGCTTTATTATTAGATGTTACTATGGCATGCTAGCATTTGTATGCACCAATATGTTTTTAGTATAATAGTATGTATGGTATATTTTCATAGCTGCACCTTGTTCACTAATGTTATTCATGTAATTGTGTTGTGTGTAGACAGCTCATACTAGTGTCTAATTATTTCTATATAATTGTGTTGTTACTGGTGGATAGAATCACATTAGAGAGCCACGACAGACTGCATTACTGTTTGGGGTTTCTTTTCTAATGTTCTTCCAATTGGCTCAGTATCTGCATATACTAAGTAGTTGGTGCATGGCATTGTCCTGCATGTGGTAGCTATTTGCTCAGTGTGTTTTTTATAATCTTTATAATATATATTTACCATCTCAAAAGTGCTTACTCCTCTCTGTACTCTTCTTTTCTAGACCTAACACCACTCTTAAGTATTCAACTGCGGTACCACCTTTAACATTCTTGTAAGATGGCGTCCCAGGTTGCGTCCTACATGAACTCTAAGAGTAACTAATCCCTCAAATAAAACAGCTATACAATCTCAGCCTCACTACAGGATATGTGCCCACAGAATGGCGTACAGCAACAGTGGTCCCACTCCACAAAGGTGGAGCCTCTACGGACCCTGGAAACTATCGCCCCATAAGCCTGACTAGCTTAGTCTGCAAGGCTATGGAGAGGAACATCATGGAGCTCATAAACAAAGACATTGGTGACCTACAGACACTAGATCCTACCCAGTTCAGCTTTGTCAAGGGCAGATCCTGCCTTTTGAACCTGGTTGACTTCTTCAAAACAGTCACCAAAGCCATAGATGAAGGGAAGGTAGTCCACACAGCCTATCTGGACCTTGCAAAGGCATTTGACACAATACCCCACTCGGGCATCATAGATAAGCTATCCAGCTTAAATATAAACCCCTATGTCACAAGATGGGTCACAAACTGGCTCAAAGACAGAACCCACAGAGTGAGAGTTGCTGGAGCCATGTCTGACTCGAAACCGGTCACAAGTGGCATCCCACAGGGTTCTGTCCTGGGACCACTCTTGTTCGGTATATACTTTTCCGAGGTACAGGTAAACATGGGAGGACTATGGCTCACCAAGTTCGCAGACGACTGCAAACTGGGTGCCATAATCAACTCTCCAGCTGACACAAACATCCTTCAAAAAGGTCTCACAGAGACAGATAACTGGTGCCAGTGACATGGTTTAAAGCTAAATGCCAAAAAATGTATAGTCATACTGTTTGGCAAAAACAATGTGCCCCCAAATTACCACATAGGCAGAAACCCATTAAGTACAGAGAAAGTTATAAGGGACCTGGGGACCCAAGTTGATAGCAAACTCTCCTTTGAAAACCACATTGCCAAAGTGGTTAGAAAGACCTTCTACATAGCCCACCTCATCACGAAGGGTTTCACATCTAGATCAAGAGAGGTAATCGTGCCCCTTTATTCATCCCTCATCAGGCCCATCATAGAATACAATGCCCCTTTTGAGATGTACCTTACCCGACATCTGCAGCAATTAGAAAGACCCCAAAAGTATCTCACCAAGAGGATCAAGGGTCTCAAACAGATGCTATATGTTGCTCGGTTAAAAAAACTCCAGCTCTACTCACTTGCATACCACCTACTTCGAGGCGATCTATGCCTGACATACAAAGCTATATCAAATCCAGAATTAATGGGCATGCTCCACCTCAGTAAATCTAAATCCCTTAGAGCCACACGCTCGAGGGACTTGAACCTCAGCACAGAAATAAATAGAACTTGCTGGAGGGACAGGTTCATAACCCAGAGGCTCCCTTCGCTCTGGAATAGAATTCCAGTTCATGTGAGGCAGAGCATCTCACTGAATCTCTTCAAGAAGAATCTTGATAGGTGGATGGGGGATCGTAGGTTTGTCCCAGGGATTACTCCCGTGTCACTATTAGACAGAGGCACAGTAAACTAAACCTTAAAAAGGGCACAGTATACTCAAATCAAGGGGTGGCATAAGCCATACAGAATCGGGCTAGGCTTATAATTGCCCCAGGGCAGATAGCCTAGTATGAACCTATGAACCTATAAGAAAAGTGCAGTCTGGGTCTGAACTGTCTGCAAACAGCTACACTTAACTTTGAGTATGTGTCTACCTGTTTGAGCCAATATTCATTTTCCCCTGGACAGCACTCTGCTTTGGTTGTAAGCAGCCCCCCCCCCCTTCACACACACACACACACACACACACACACACACACACACACACACACACACACACACACACACACACACACACACACACATCTTCCACTTTCTCTTATTCCCTTCTGTTAGCAAATAGTATCCATAACTGATCAATACTGTGTGTTTGTAAATTTAAACTATGACCACAGTAGCCTACTGATACAAGGTTATCCTGTTTTTCCACCTGAGAAATTCATAAATGACTTACAGTTTCAGAGTAGTCCTTGGTCAATTGTGATTGTTTCTTAACACATACTTGTCTTTGCTTTGTGATTGTTTTCAGCCCCTCATACGAGCAACTAACAGGGTCTGTACCCGGTTCGCTCACCACCCTGCCCCCTATTCCCTCCCACCCCCGGTGGTCCCACCTTTATTGCACTCAAACCCCTCCCATCTTTCTAATAGCCAACCACAGCACTAACCCAACACTACCTCCTCCATCTTCCCACTACTATCACACCTCCTCAACTAACATGTACAAGCATACCTTTCCTATGCTCACTGCATGCACTCTCCTTGCATATCTTACATCCTACCAAAGCTCCATCATTCCTCCACTCAACCACTACCACTGAACTACTACTCACACCACCACTCATGTCTCACCCACACTCAGCTCCCCTCCCACCAGCTCAAGAACCATCCCTATGCACCCCCCACATATTCTACCAACTATAATACTCAAACATAAAGCATCCCTACAACTTAACATAGTAACCCTCCCACCATACCTATTACCCACAGAGCGCAATCATAAATATTCCCTTATAATCAAACACATTCAGAAACTGAGAAAACTAATAATCTCATGCTTATCAAAACTAGCCCTAAGTGGAGACATCCACCCCAACCCTGGCCCTACCATCTCCAACCCCAATCTTCATAATCAGACTAGAAACCACAACTTCTCCCATATTACAGCCAATAGAAAGCCAAGTGACTTCCTTCTACCATGCCTAAATATTACAAGTATATCCAACAAAGTCCATGAACTCCATGCCACCATAGACTTGTACTCCCCAGATATAGTCATCCTGACAGAAACCTGGCTAAAACCTCACATTACCAGTGAGCAAATACTCCCTACAGGTTACGGCATACTAAGAGTAGACCGGCTAAACAAAAAAGGTGGTGGTGTAGCTATAATATTTAAACAGCATCTAAACATCCAGATCTTAAAATCATCAGCTCCACAAATAGACAATGAAGAAATAATATATACCAACCTCAAAATTAACCGAAACAAAACCATCAACATAATTGGATGCTACTTCCTACCTGGCCAAAACATCCCTCCCCTAGAAAACCTCCTGAGCTGGTCTACCCACCATCTCCCCCAAGAAACTATCATCTTAGGTGATTTCAATACTGACTGGCAATCCTGTTCTGGCAACAATCCAACCCATCATGTACACCTTCATGGCTTCACTCAACTAGTCCAGTCACCAACCAGGATAAATAAAAACTTCACCAAGCACACTACCCTGGATTGGATACTAGTCAGTAAGAGCCCCCAGTCATATATAACAGGCTGCTTATCAGATAGCCTCAGTGATCACTCCCCAACATTCCTACTCAAAAAATACCTATACCAAGCTAAACCTGTCATCTACCGTCAAATACGTAAAAAACTAAACTTTAACACACTTACATTCATCTCATCCCTCAAAGAATGTAACTGGCATCCTCTAAAGTACCTCAGTCTAGATGATGCAGTTGAATTTTTTAATACTACCATCCTGAACATCCTTAATTACCATGCCCCCATAAGATTCTCCAGAACCAAAGCACAACCCTCCCCATGGCTACAAAAAACCACTAAGTTAGAAATGAAAAACAGGGATAAAGCCTGGGAGCACTGGCGCAAAACCCAAACCCCCTCAGCTAGACAGAAATTCCTAGAACTACGCAATAGAGTCAAAAAGCTGATAAAACAGGACAAATCCCAATACTACCAGTCTGCCCTAGACTCCTCACAACACAGCCCCAAACAATTCTGGTCCTCCATAAACTCCATCCTCCACCTAGGTAAAGTCAGTACCCCCCCTCCTAACATCCCTCACTCCTCAGAAAATATTGCTTCCTCATTCAACACACACTTCACCCAAACCATACTATCACTAGCTAAACAACACAGCACCCCTCCCCTCCAACCAGGGTTGCCAGACGTCCCTATTTGGGCGGGACTGTCCCGAGATCAGCAGCCTGATCCCGAGTCCCGCCTTGCCGGTTTAAATCCCGGCCAGCCTCCGCTTTGTTTGTTTTTTTTTTTTTTTGATTGTTCCGTATACCTGGCATACGGGCCAATCAAAATTACTAAACACTTCTTGTGTTCTGCATTAAACACGAAGCTCCGTGTTTTGACCTGAGCCCATATGACGGTATACGGGCCAATCAAAAATCGCTAAACACGTAGCTACTTGTGTTGAATGCGGAACTGCAATGCATTAAACATGAGAAGCTCCGTGTTTAGTGCAGAGCCACTGAGTGAGCTCAGTTCTTTAATGTGGAACTCTGTTCCGCATTAAAGACCTTCTTTTTTTTTTTTTTTTGGTCTTCAGTTGCTGTGAGAGACGTTCTTTTTTTTTTTTGTCCCTACCTGGGGGACTGGAAATCTGGCAACCCTGCCTCCAACCCACACCTTCAACTAGTAATCTCCCCACTGCCTTCTCTTTTTCTCCTGTACCTACCTCCAACATAAAAAAAAACTCTTAACTAAACTTAAAACCACCAAATTAGCAGCAGACAGCCTCCCAAGTGAATACCTACAAATCGCAGCTGATGCTCTGACCTACCCAGTATCCATCTTGATTAACCGATCTCTGTCAGAAAGTTACGTTCCCACACTGTGGAAAGTATCACATATAAATCCCCTCCACAAAGGCGGACCCTCCACAGAACTAACCAATTACTGCCCCATAGCTATTCTCTCTCCACTCTCAAAAATACTAGAGAGATGCATACACTCTCAGGTCTCAGACTACCTCCTTACTAACAACCTCCTTTCCAGTACTCAGCATGGTTTCTGACCAAACCATAGCACCACCACTGCCTTACTCTCCTTTACTAACACTATCCTTCAGCATAAAAACAATGGTTATCTCTCCTCTGCTACTTTCCTTGACCTATCTAAAGCATTTGACATGGTCCCACACAAACAACTTATCTCTGTCCTCAATAACCTATCCTTCTCACAATCGGTCACCAACTGGTTTCAGAGTTACCTGTCTGACCGCCAACAATCCATTGTATGGCAGAATGACATATCTCCCCAGCTACCTGTCTCCATAGGGGTTCCCCAAGGATCCATCCTTGGACCTCTACTCTTCTCAGTTTACACCAATAATCTAGCCTCTGCCACCAAACATGGCACACTCATACAATACGCAGATGACTCGACCATCATCTGCTCAGCCCAGTCCCTACCAAAACTGCAAAAAGTCACACAGGAAGCCTTTTCCTCTGTTGAAACATGGTTATCCGATGCCCGATTAATACTCAACCCAAACGAAACTAAACTACTCATCTTCCAACCCACCAAACATACTCAAAACAACTCTCACTTTAACATCACGGCAAAAGACAACACCACTATATACCCAACTGAACATACCAAATTGCTAGGAGTGGAAATAGACAATAAACTAAAATTTGACATTCACATATCCATGACTATAAAGAAAGTCCACAAAAAACTAGGAGCGTTATACAGAAATAAGCAATTTCTCACCAAAGCAGCAAAGATTTCAATAGCAAATTCCCACCTTATCTCCACCCTACTTTATGCCTCTCCAATATATACCAACCTAAGGCAATGTGATCTAAACAAGCTAGAGACCTGCTACAACAAAATCGCCAAATTCACCACAGGGGCATCCTACAGTAGTCACCACTGTCTCTCACTTGCTGAACTGGGCTGGCTTGAACTCCCTCACCTCCTGCAATGGTATCAACTCTCACTCGCCCACAAACTAGTAAACCATCCACTAAATGTCCCATCCCTCCAGAATCTACTCCAACCCTATCGTACCACCAGACCACTAAGATCCAGCAGCAAAAATCACTTGCAGATCACTATAGCCAATAACTCTGCTGGTGAAGCACTATTCTCTTGCGCCATAGCCAAATTATGGAACTCACTCCCACCCACAATTACCTCCGTACCATCATGCACCAACTTCAAAACTTTATTAAAAGCGCACCTAAAAACATGCTGGCTATGCCCTTGCAACTCCCACTCTAATATCATCCACCCCATCCAGCCACTACCTTTCTTTCCACTCCACTAACTACCTTGATTATAGCAAGCTCAGATGCTCATAAGCCAGTACTTATTATACAGCATGAACTTCTTCTTCTTGTAACATTTGTTAATGTCTGGTATGCACGTCACAGATAAAGATTCTAGTTGTCTACTGTTGTACTATGTTCTTCATCTGTAAATATGTTGTAAGTAATTGCTATGTAAATTGTTAATCACTATGTAATCCAATGTAAATACTGTCTGTTTCAACTGTGGAGCTTTTCTCCCCGGGCCTCCGCTGAAAATGGACCTACTTCCAGTCGGACACTCCCGGTCAACAAATTTAAATAAATAAATAATACATAAATAAATAATTTTGGGCTGTTGAGACTGAAAAATAGCATATTAGAAACTTGATGTAGTACTTGTAATAAAACAAAGCACACAGAGATTAACAGTGATGCACAAGTGCTAATTTTACACTGCAGTCATTGCAAAGGCAAACTTCAGCTTGACTTAGTATCAATAGACATCATCATCACAACAGAATAAGAAGATACTCCAGAAAAGAATAAAAAAATACCAACATGGATGGCAATTAGCCCTATATTGTATTAATATTTGTCTAAATAGTATATAAAAGCAATGTATATAATTAAAATATATTCTCTTGCAGACAGATGCCTTTTACAAGCACTGACACTGGACAATTACAATCCTAGCATTTTTTAGGAAAACCTAACTTATAGTCCTCTGGAATAAATGTTAATTTAATGTGTACTATTTATGTGGGATACTGAAAACTTCAGAAAATGATTAAACTTGCAACTTAATATATAATATCCAAAATAAGTTCATACTTTTATTTGATTCAGAAAGTTAGATACCAATTAGTCAAGTGAGGTAGTAAATATCAGTCTTCTAAAATAGCAGGAAAGTGACTGCAGTTTTTTTAGGAGAGTTTTTCATGTTATTTGCTACACACACACACACACACACACACACACACACACACACACACACACACACACACACACACACACTCTTGATCTTAGCCAAAGGACAGAGAAGCCATCTCAGATCCCTAGGCAACTAAGTGCTTATATAAACATTCTGTAATCCCTACAGTCTGCAACACAAGGATACCACCATGTAGCTAAGAATTAGTAAGCAAGAATCGCTATTTTCCATTAGTGATGGATTCAGCAAATCCAGATCCTGAAACAGATTGAAGCCATTAAAGAATAGATTTCTATGCATTGTAATCTTCAGTAACAATCATTTTAACATTTAAGAAATACTCCTATGTTGTAACTTTACAGTAATACAATGGGCGCAAGAACATAACACAAAAATTACATAAGAGGATATACTACTAATTTGGCCCTGCAAACAGTAGCCACCTTGAGAAGGAAGGACTAAAGCATAACGGTGCAGACTACAAAACACGCACTTGTATAAACTCGCATTCTCACACATTCACATGCACGCACATCAGCACACATAATCACATTCATGCATGTTCACACATACACACGTGCACTCATACACATTCATATTTGTGCACGTACAGACACAAACACACACACACACACACACACACACACACACACACACACACACACACACACACACACACACACACACACACACACAAACTTCTATGCAGCATGGCTACAGTGAGGAAATGTAGCTTAAAATGCTGAACATTCTTCTTCACTACCAGCTATATGGCCAAAAATGTAATGTTGGGAGGGTGACCTAATGGTTAAGGTGTTTTCCTTCCAAGCACACAGTGCAGGGTTTGAATCTCACAAGTGATAATTGACTAGGCTTAAAATGGCTCAAAAGGCCAGTTAGCTTAGTACAAACCTATCCTGATGAATCAAGACTGTTTATCGTTTTTTTTTTTAAATATTAATGCTGCTCATCTATCCCTTTTCCCCTTTAGTTTTGTTTATAAATACAACAAGTACATTTGTAAAGGATCGTTGAACAGACAGCATTCCCTGACTTACATAGTTATATCATGATTCAGGGAAATTAGTGTGTTTCCCATGGGGAACATAAACGTAGATGGGACTACATGCTGTCAGTAAGCTGTTAAGGGAGGGAGAGGATCCATGATGACACAACACAGTGGGTGTTGCTAATAAGGACATTTTCACTGTCCCTTTAGAAAAGAGTTGGACCCGAATTTTAAACACTGGGATTGTCCCTTTAAACAAGGTGTTACAAGTATCATACAAGGAAACACAATAAAACATAAAAAACAAATAAACATCAAAAACACAAAAAAAAACAGCGGTGGTGCTGCGGTAGCGCTGTCGCCTCACAGTAAGACGCTATCCGGTTTGACTCTCAGCTAGACTGTCTTCTGCATAGAGACATGCGTGAATGGGCATACCTTCATTGAAGGTTGTGCATTAGGGCTGGCAATTCAGCATGGAAAAATCAATTGCCAATCATTAGCGGACCGGAGTTCCGCTGTGGCAACCCCTAACTGGGAAAAGCTGAAAGACACAACTTCCACTGGGAGCTGAGCACAGAACCATCTGCATGTAAGACAGGTGTAATAACAACTACACTACAATCATCTTTCAAGAGCTTTCATTCTCAACAAACAAGCTATATTACAGTTATCATTAAGTCCTGGGAGTTTAAAAACATCAAAAAAGAGTTGCCCGTACAATTCCCTTGTTTCTAGTTATACTTGCCAAGCCCACCCACCCATTTCCCAGCATCCACTTTTTCCAATTTGAAAAATTTGAGGGAGTGTTTGGGATAAAGTAAAATATGCTTTGCCAGAGCAATTTGTATTTTTATTCCTTTTAATATCATATACATGTCCATATATCCGAGATTGTAAAGTCTGTTCAGTTTTACCTCTATAAAACAAGCTACACCCCTGACATAAAACGCAATACACCACCACAACTGCTCTGCAATTAAACTTGCCATTAAAATAAAATATTCTGTACAAGACGGAATAGTTGTTCCCCACACTAATCCACTTACATTGTGGACAATGTCCGCATTCCTTCATACCACACCTTATCGGTTTTAATTTCATCACCCTTCTCTCTAATATACCCTTCAAGTTGTTTCTTATATATACCACAGTAGGTTGTTCCCCAATTTGGATACTATTTTACCATCTTCCCTAATAAAATTCCAATTCTTACTAATAACTCACTGGATAACTATGCTGTCCATATGAAAACTAGTAATAAATGCAGTTGTATATGTGCAGGTGGTACACACAGGGACATTCGCAGATCTCTTCTGAGTTTCTTGCCCCTTAGCCAAGATAGGCACATACCATCCATCCCTTCTCTTTTTTATCACCTATGATAGCAATGCTTCGATCATTTTTTAGGGTACCCTCTATTCAAAAACATATTTTTCATAAAGCCACACTCTTTCATAAAATCATCAAACTCTGTTACCATTCTAGCTGCCCTTACATACTGGCCTTTAACTGTTGCTTTCTTTTGATGGTATGGGTAGCTACTCAGATAATGCAAAATAGTGTTAGGATAGGTGGGTATACGATAAATCTTAGAAATATAACTTCTATCTTTGTAATTTTTCTCTAACAAGATATCAAGGTAAGAAATTTTAACCTTGTCAACTTGCATAGTAAACCTCAGACAATGGGTGGCTGCATTGATGTATTCTCTAAAACACTCCAGTCATTGATTAGTGCCTTTCTAAATTACAAAGAAGTCAGCAAGGCATTGAATATAAAACCTGATATAATTATTAAATTGTCCATTAAAAATAAACCTTTTCTCCCATTTCACCATAATAATGTTCGCAAATAATGCCCCTATATTCAAACCCATAGCCATTACTTCCAATTGCAAACAAATCTTTCCTTCAAAATAAATAAAATTATGTTTAAAATAATTTCAAGTATTCCCTTCTATAAATTAATTTTAATTTGTTCCGCCCGTCTTTCTGTCAAGTATTCACAGAATCACTCAATACCCTCAGAATGCGGGATCACAGAGTACAAATCTTTCATATCTACAGTGACTAAAAAATCCTCCTCAAAAAATTTTAGCTGGTTCATCTTCTCTAAAAAATCCTAGCTGTCTTTACACACTTGCTTTACTTCCTCTAACAGGTATTTCAGCGACTGCTCCAGGAATTTAGCACAGGCACTAGACCTGCCATCCACTATGGGTCTCATAGGTGGGTTAGTGGCAGACTTATGTATTTTAGGTATCCCAAAAATTACAGGGGTAACAGGAAATGGTATAACCATATAATTAAATTCATCTACAGTAATCCTGCCCTCAATAAACATGTCGTTTAACTGGCCATTTACTTTCCTCTGTACTTGATTGAATTCATTAACACTAACCTGGGCATAAGCTCCTGAGTTCAATATTAACTCCATTCTTGTCTTATGATCATCCATATCCATAATCACCACCCCTCCCCCCTCATCAGGTTTCATGACCCTTAGAACACGTGCCCTAATCTCATTCAATACTTTCGTTTCTTCTTTAGAAACATTATATTCCACCTGTGGATAGTTAGTGGAACCCAGGGTCAACCTTCAATCCATCTCACATTTTTTTGAACAATTCTAAAATGGGGTGAAGAGCTGGATTATATGTACTTGCAATTTTCAACATAGAAAGAACATGAGAAGTTTCATTAAAAATTAGTCTGAAATTTAACTTACATGTGTATGGTTTTAAATCCATAATAACATTTGCAATATTAGCTCTCCTAGATGGAACAAATGTCAGACCCTTAGCCAACAAGTTTTCTAAACAAGTGTCCACTATAAAAATCAGAAAAAATGTATATTTTAAAGTCACCTCTATCATTTGTAATAATTTTGGGGTAAAAATAGTCATTAATAACAGCCATTTCCATATTATTCAATGCCAGTAGTTAGTTGTCCTTGAAGGGGGGGTTTTGATAGCTTATTTCCCACCAACAATTCTTTGTCTGCACTGGTTGCCCTCAGTATTCCCCCAAGACACCTCTGCTTTTTCTCTTTCAACCTCTCCGACCTTTGCAAAGGGGGAAAATCTGTTGGATTATTGTCAAATGGCCTCTGGGGGTCATTAGTCCTCATAGGGTCCTTATGGAATCAGTGAATCACTCTGTCCACTTAAGTGGTATGGGCAAAAATATCGCCCCTTTCAGCTGCATCATTAATATGCCCTTTTTGCACTCATGTGGAGGGGGGGCCTAAATTTCTTTTTACCCCTTACTTGCGAAGAAGGTGGGTCAGAGTAAGCTACCTCAGCAGAGTATTCTTTGTAATCATGTTCAAGTCTACTAATTCTAAGTCTACAGTACTAATAAACCAGAGATAAAAATTAGAAACAAGCATATTTATAAATTCATTCATTTTCTATCCCATGATAATATGTTAAAGAAGGTGTTGCAAGTATTCAGAACTATTGGTTTTATTTGCTAGACAGGGGCTCGAATATATGGAGCTTCAGATAAAACATAATAATAAATTGATAGAAAATTTGATGATGGACACTGTTTTATTAGACAGTAACCTTAGAAATGATCTTGACGACCCCAAATTTAAAAAACAAGCATCTTAATATTTTTGCTAATATTGACTATCAACTAGTTAAATTAAAAAAAAAGAAAATAAAAAAAACATAAACATGATCACAGAGAATTCTCAGCTGGGGTAACTCACCCCAACCCACATCCTTTGCAAGTATGGGGTAAAAAGAAACTTGGGCCATCATCCACATGAATGCAAGAATATTAATGATGCGGTTGACCGGGGCAATTTTTATGCCTGTACCACTCAAGTGGACAGGGTGATTCATCGACCCCATGAGGACCCTATGAGGGCTAATGACCCCCCCAGAGGCCATTTGACACTCTATTGGATTTTCCCCCTTTGTGAAGGTCAGAGAGGTTGAAAGAGAAAAATCAGAGGGGGCCTTGAGGGAATATAGGGGGGGTCAACTAGAGCAGCAGAAGAATTATTAGACAATAACCTTAGAAATGATCTTGACTACCCCAAATTTAAAAAAGAGCATCTTAATATTTTTGCTAATATTGACTACCAACTAGTTAAATTTAAAGAAATGAAAATAAAGAAACTGGAATGCGATAGCAGAGAATAGTCCACTGGGGTAGTTTATCCTGACCCACGCCCTTCACAAGTATGGGGTAAAAAGAAATTTGATTCCCCATCCACACGAATGCAAGAAGGACATATTAGTGATGCGGTTGACAGGGGAGATTTTCCTGCCCATACTTCTTAAGTGGACAGAGTGATTCACTGACCCCATAAGGACCCCATGAAGACTAATGACCCCCAGGGGCCATTTGACTATAATCCATCAGATTTTCCCCATGTGCAAAAGTCAGAGAGGTTGAAAGAGAAAAATCAGAGGAGGCCTTTGGGAATATGGGGGTGGCAATAAGCACAGAGAAAGAATTATTGGGGGAAATGAGCTATTGAAAACCCCCTCCAAGGACTGCCAACTACTGGGGTTGAACAATACAGAAATGACTGCTGTTGATGACTCTTTTTAGCCAAAAATTATTACAAATGATGGAGGTGACTTTAAAATACACAATTTTTCTGATTTTACAGTGGACACTTGTTTAGAAAACATGTTGGCTAAAGGTCTGACTTTTCTTCATGTAAGTTGAACTTCATACTAATTTTTAATGAAACTCCTCATGTTCTTTCAGGGTAGAAAATTGCTACTACATATAATCTACCTCTCCACCCTATTTTAGAATTGTTCGGAAAAAATATGTGAAATGGATTTAAGGTTGACCATGGGTTCCACTAACTATCCACAGGTGGAATATAATGTTTCTAAAGGAGAAATGAAAGTATTGAATGAGATTAAGGCATGTGGGCTAAGGGTCATGAAACCTGATTAGGAGGTAGGGGTGGTGACCATGGGTATGGATGATTACAAGACAAGAATGGAGTTAATATTAAACTCAAGAACTTATGCCCAGGTTAGTATGAATGGAGTAAATACAGTACAGAGGAAATTAAAGGGTCAGTTAAACAACACGTTTATTGAGGGCAGGATTACTGTATATGAATTTAATTACATGGTTATGCCCTCTCTTGTTATCCCTGTAATTTTTGGGATACCTAAAATAACATAATTCTGCCACTAACCCACCTATGAGACCCCTAGTGGAATGCAGCAGGGCCCTTACTAGTGCTTATGCTAAATTCCTGGACCAAACCCTGAAATACCTTTTAGAGGAAGAAAAGCAAGTGTGGAAAGACAGTTGGGATTTTATTTTAGAGATGATAAACAGGCTAGAATTTTTTGAGGAGGATTTTTTAGTCATTGTAGATATGAAAGATTTGTACACTGTAATCTCGCATTCCGATGGTATTGAGTGGTTTTCTAAATGCTTGGCAGAAAGAGAGGTGGAACAAAGTAAAATTAATTTGTATAAGGAAATACTTGAAATTATTTTGAAAAATAATTATATTTATTTTGAAGGAAAGATTTATTTGCAATTGGAAGGAGTGGCTATGGGTCAAATGTAGGGGCATTATCTGTGAACATTATTATGGTCAAATGGTAGAAAATGTTTATTTTTAATGGGCAATTTAATAATTCTTTCACACTTTATATTCAGTACATTGATGATGTTTTTGTAATTTTCAAAGACACTAAGCAGCGACTGGAGTGTTTAGAGAAGGCATGGTACTTACGTATTATCACAATCAGATTTTCAAGCTAAAAGTATTTGCTTGTGTTTTCCTTAAATAAACGGAATTAACGGCATTAAAACTAAATAACTTCTTTTCTATAAAATTTTTTATTTATAGTACTATTTAAACTTGAAAACACAGAGAAAAGAACATTTTAAAATAGCTTGACCCTTTTTTACCGCTATTTATGCATGTCAGTAATGCATCTCTGTATGTGTTCCATTTCTTGTGCTATACAAAAGTTGTCAAAGCTCTAATCAACAGATTATTGAAAAGGCATATAGTTATTAACCATCTAAGTAGTTTGCTATAGTCATAGTTTTGTTAAAAATGTGATTGTGGGATTTACCTAAGACAGATAAGGAGGTAATTCAGTTATTTCAACAGTATGGAATTATACACAGTTTTAAGGAATGCAGTTCAGGAGATGAAATGAAATTATACTATGGAAAACAAATATTTTGGACATGCAACTCTGCTAAATGCTACCAGCATATAAGAGTTCGGGAAGGTAACTTTTTTGAAGGAAGTAGAATTTCTTTTATAACTGCTGTTCGTTTTATATACTGTTGGTGTAAGCAGTTAACTAGCATTAATTTCTGTTGTGAAGAATTGGATATGGCTGACAAAACAGTTATCGAATGGAGTAATTATTTAAGGGATGTATGTACCATGGAGTTGGAAAAACAAGAGAAGAAAATGATCGGAGGGCCAGGGCATATAGTGGAAATCGACGAAAGTTTATTTACTCAGCGGAAAAATAGCAGTCGTATCCTACCTCAACAGTGGATTTTCGCAGGGGTCTGTAGGGAAACGAAAGAAACGTTTGTAGTAAAAGTGCCTGATAGAACTGCCTCTACATTGTTTGACCAAATACAAAAAAAAATCAAAGAAGGCAGCATTATATACTCAGACTCCTGGAAAGCATACCAAACAAAACAACTAGAAAAAGCTGGCTTCAGCCATGACAAAGTTAATCACAGTTACTATTTTGTTGACCCGGACACTGGAGTGCATAACCAACATATAGAAAGAATGGGGGGCTCAGTAAAGTGGAGAAACAAGAAACAGCGAGGAACTGCACATCACCATCTACATTCCTATCTTGTTGAATATTTGTGGCATGAAACACAACTATCACATTCAAAAGACTGCTTTTAAAACTATTAAAAGCCATCGCTAACAACTTTCCTCCACAAAAAAGCAGAAAATCCATACCAACAAGTACCACAGCAATTAACCAGCCAACTACGTCTAAGCTCTCAACAGTAAAAAACAAAACAACACCCAGTGCACAATCCACATCTTCTGAACTATCTACGCTGACAACCAATATAACAACAACTGAAGAATCCACAATTAACAATATTAAACAGTAGAGCCCTAACAGCTATGAAAATTAATGACATTTGAATATACCGAATATACATTACAACCAAGAAAGAAGCAAAGCAGTACTCTGAATTTACTTATATTAAATTGCATATGTACCATTTAATAAATACAGTTTAACCATTAAATACTTTTCCTCAATCACTTATTGTCTCCATTTTCTTCTTTTTTTTAAGTAATCCAAGAACTGAATAAAGGAAAATACAGCTGAAAAATAAATCTCCACATGTGTAACACATCCGACGATAAATCCCAAACCAAAAGCTCCTTTGATTGCCCCAGTGATAGCTCCAAAAGTCCTTTGCAACCAAACGAAGTTCCAACAATAGCTCTCAAAGTTCTACGATAACTCCAAATTAAAAAATACCATTGACTGCCCCAACGATAAATCCAAAAGTCCTTTTTAACCAAACAAAGTTCAAATGATAGCTCCCAAAGTCCAAAAACACTGATTGCCCCAACGACATATCCAAAAAACCACAAAATTCCAACGATAGTTTCCAAACTCCTTCAATAGCTACAAAATGAGCACCACCTTCCAACGATACATCCAAAAGGAAAAGCACCTTCAATGATCCCCAAATCCTTTAATAACTCCTTCCCATACAAACACCTTTCAACGACAGCTTTAAAATCTCCAAAATCAGTGAAATCCTTCAATAAGTCCTATACGACCAGCTCCATCCGATGACAGCTCTGAAATGGAAAGCACCTTCAAAGATCGTGTATAAATATACCTACCAACGTAACGCTCAACGTTTTCAGCACACTACGCACCTATCCAAAAATCTTACCCATAAAAACATTACAAAATCCTCCACCAATATCCCAGCATACTTTTAAAAACACTACCCTTCCCTAATACACTGCATTTTCTAAAATGTAAACTAATGGTGGAAAATACACTACATTGCAAAATCTGGTTGCGATAATACGTAAGTACCGAATACATCAATACAACCACCAATTTTCTGAAAATTATTATGCAAGTTGACAAGGACAAAATGTCTTACCTTATCTTGTTAGAAAAAAAATGATGAAGATAGAAGTTATACTGCTACAATTTGTCATAAACCCACCTATTCTAACACTGTTTTGCACTATTTGAGTAGCCACCCATACCATCAACAAAAAGCAATAGTTACAGGACAGTATGTAAGGGTGTCTAGAATGATAATTTGATGATTTTATTAAAGAGTGTGGCTTTATGAAAAATATGTGTTTGAATATGGGGTGCTCCAAAAAATGATCGAAGCATTGTTATCGGAGGTTATAAAAAAAATGAAGGGATGGATGTTTTTTGCCTACCCTAGCTAAGGGGCAAGAAACTCAGGAGAGATCTGTGTATATCCCTGTGTGTACCCCTTGCACATATACAACTGCATTTATTACTAGTTTTAGTATGGACAGCATAGTTGTCAAGTGGGTTCTTAGTAAGAATTGGAATTTTATTAAGGAAGATGGTGAAATAGTATCCAAATTGGGGGAACAACCTATTGTGGTATATAGAAGAAACAACAACTTGAAGGGTGTATTGGAGAGAAGGATGATGAAACTGGACCCAATAAGGTATGGTATGAAGAAATGTGGACATGGTCTGCAATGTAAGTGGATTAATGTTGGGAACAGCCGTTCTATTTTGGACAAAATATTGTATTTTAATGGCGAGTTTAATTGCAGAACAACTGTGGTGGTGTATTGCCCTTTATGTCAGGGGTGTAGCTCTCTTTATATAGGCAAAACTGAATTGGCTTTAAGTTCTCTATTATATGAACATGCATATGATATTAAAAAGAATAAAAATACAAGTGCCCTGGCAAAGCATATTTTAGTTTATCCTGAAGACTTCTTCAAATTTGTCATTTTTGAAAAAGTGGATGCTGGGAAATGGGGGGGGGGGGCTTGGCAATTACAACTAGAAATAAAGGAATTGTACTGGCAGCTCTTTGTTGATGCCTTTTAAGCCCCAGGGCTTAATGATAACTCTAATATAGCTTTTTTGTTTAAGAATGAAAGCCTTTGAAAGATGATTGTAGTGTAGCGGTTATTACATCTGTCTTACATGCAGATGGTTCTGTGTTCAGCTCCCAGTGGAAGTGATATGGGTTTTTTATGTTTTTGATGTTTATTTGTTTTTTTAAGTTTTATTGTGTATTCATGTATGTTACTTTCAACACCTTGTTTATCATATTATGATGGGGTAGGAAATACATTAATTTATAAATATGCTTGTTTCTAAATTTCATCTATGGTTTATTGGTAGTAATATATTTTATATAGATGTCGGTTTAATGTTACATATTTTATTTATAAATAATTTATTTTTGCATACTTAATTGTTTTTTAAGTAATTAAAAGTTAATTGTATGTTTGTTAGAGTTTAGGAGCTAAAGTTATAATATATAATGTTTTTGAACACTCTCTCTTTGAACCTGGAGAAGAGGAAACATTGTGGCTTCAAAAGAAGTTATTTAAGGGCTACATTTGCCATAGGGGTCAGAAAGTCCTTCTGTGTGGCATATCTTATTACTAAGGGTTTTGCATCCAGGAAGAAAGAGGTAATTGTCTCCCTCTACTCTTCCCTCATTAGGCTAATCATCGAGTACAATGCCCCATTTGGCATGTACCTCACTAGACACCTGCAATAACCGGAGAGGCTGCAAACGTACCTCACAAAGACGATCCTAGGCCTTAAACACTTGTCCTATATGGACAGACTCAAAAAACTCCAACTATTCTCTGTCTCATATCACCTACTTAGAGGCGATCTCTGCTTGACTTGCAAATCCCAGTCCAGGTTAGGCAGAGTCCCTGATTGACTCTCTTCAAGAGGAACCTTGATGAGTGGATGGGAGATCGTAGGTTTATCCCGGGTATCACTTCTGTGTCACTGTTAGACAGAGGCACAGTATACTAACCTCGAAAAAGGGCATAGCAAAATTAATTTAAAATGGGTGGCGAAAGCCAAACACACTCTGGCTAGGCTTATAAATGCCCTAGGGCAGATAGCCTAGTATGAACCTATGAACCTATGAACCCAGCCCTGTTAGAAATGCTACATCTAAAGAAATCCCAATCCCTCTGCACCACACGCTCCAGAGACCTCAACCTCATTACCACAATCAACAGAATGTGCTGGATGGACAGGTTCATAACCCAGAGACTGCCCATGATATGGAATAGACTTCCCATACATTTCAAACAGAGCACCTCACTGGCCTTCCACAAGAGAAATCTTGATGAGTAGATGGGAAATAGAAAATTCACCCCAGGGATCATTCCCATGGCTTTACTCGACAGAGGCACTGGGAACTAAGGTCGGATGGCACAATGCCAGAGTAATCCTATGGGCTATGCTTGTAAAGGCTACAGGACCATTAGCCTAGTACACACCTATGAGCCTATGAACTTATATGCTGACAGTTAAAATGGTTCCAGTTAAGAATAACATCATTGGTGATGAAGTTATGGGTTTTATTTTACAGACTCCAGTCCCAGCCTATTGAGTATTGTGCATATATATAATGACATAATGATATACATCTGAGAGTTGAAGCAACACTTCCTCTATACAGCAGGGTAAAAATCCATAGCACAAGTCAGTCCTGAATCCCATTGTTGACTGCATCTTTTTTCCACAATGCAAACTCAAATTAAAAAAAAAAATGTAATGCTAATTTTAAGTGGACACCATAGAATTTGCTTAAATGTTGACTTTCTCTTATGAAATATTTTAATTTATTGGCAACACTTTTGATTACATTCAGTATGCATTGCCAAGTTTACAGTTAAGGGTGCTTTAAATGAAAAGATCATTGTTGTACAAAATGTAGTATTCTATAAACTTTCTACATGAACAATACCAGCATTTTAACAGTGTCCATAGTTTTGAATATTTGCCTCTAATGATTATTGTCACTGTTACCCACTCTTGATTGAAGAGGATGACAGCTGTTTTCAAATGCCAATTTAGCTAGGAGCACAACATTTTCACTGTTATGAAAGTTCACATAACATTTATCTTAAGAAACTGCAATCTCTCCACATGTACTTTGAACGTATATAGTGGTTTAATACCTCAATGCACTGTGACTGCTTCAAATATGAGCCAAACATCCAGGGTTACTTGTATTAAAACCCTCAGATGATAAAAATCTTCCAAATGCATGTTTTCTGCTATTACTCTTTATTAGTGATTATATAGCCATAGAACCAATTAATTACATGTTGCAAAAGCATTGTAACTTTGCAATGAGCAGTGCTGAAGAAGAGCTCTGTTCGACAATATGTTTTGTTAGTATGATTCACTTTTATTCCATTTTTTATTGTTATTTGTTTGGTTACTAGCAGCACATGAACATTCATTTCTCATCAACATACCTCATACAGTCATTTCTGTTCCAAAATGCCATGGCCCACTACAGTTTTAGACTAATGTGTGGTTTTAAGACAGTGCAGGTTGCTTTTCAGAAATGCCAGTTTCTTCACATCACTTCTGCAAAGGTATGCTATTCTATCACCAATTACTGAACTAGAAACATTTGCATGCCACTCATTTGTACTTGCAAACAGCCTTTTGTGTTTATTTCCTTTTCCACATCATTTTCTCCCCTGTATCTGTCATTCATCAGCCTTTCCATCCATTTGTTCACTTATGCCACTGACTAGTGTATTCCATATCATATAATGAGGGATGTGGCCACATTCAAGAAGATATTTCCATGTTAGTTTTATTGTGTGAAGATTTGCTGTCAGAGAGGAGAACCTGAGTCAAGCCCTTGTCAGCCTATCAGTGCAAAAGGGACTACAATGCTGTTCCAGTAATGCACACATGCATGCACACACCTGCAGGTGCACCTGAACCTGACTATATTGGCATGTGCTGCTTGGTGGATTAGTGAACACATTTGTGCTATAGTTCACCTTGCTGTGACTCCTGACCTACATCAGGGGTTACAATTGCAGAAGAATCTACTCCCCCACCCCCTGAGATAAGCAAACAAATACTAAATATTCATACTACCCTCCAACAGGCCCAGGTCACTATGTGATCCTGTGTCATCCTTGGTGTAGTCAAGAATCCATCCCTGAACACCACAGAGCAAGTTGTGTTTAAATATTCATTAGAAGCAGGCCATAATGCTGTACAACAATTTTTGTTTCTTTTACTGTGAGTAAAAAAATCATCATTGTCTGTATTGAAATGCGTAATCTTTTTTGTATAATTGATTTTTTTGTTACATCAGGATATCACTTAGTATGAACGCAGTCTAACCCTTTCCAGACTACACTGCAGCATTGTTAGTGCTGGACTAGGACTAATAAATAAATAATCATCTATCTATATAAAATAACATAAAAAGATCATGTGGCATACTACGCTGCAGCAGAAGTAGACTGAGGTAACCAATGAATTCCCTTTGAAATAAAAGTACTGATAAACCAGTTTGTTCTGCAAGGTATTAGGTCTCTGTGTTGTAATACATAAGCTTGTGAATGGTGTGCTTTTTTTATTTTTTGCTACAAACTTTAGTGCCTGATTTCATCTAACTTGCTAAGGATCTCTTTTGCTTATTTTTCCCCACCATGACCCTCAACCCTGATGTGACTTTAAAGCCAGTGTATTTGTTATTGACCACCCCTTATATTAACTTGACTACCAAATTCCCTCTTTCTCCTCTTTCATTGCTATTGTCAGTAAGCCCAAACATATCAATTGCGTAAACAATTTAAATACTTTTACACCCTGCCACTCTCTTCCATAGATCCATGACAATGAGTGCCCACTTAGCCAAACAGTGTTGATCTTGAGATGACTACACTTATTATTGTCTTTAGAATCTCCTCCCAGTCTAATCTCATCTACTTACACTAGTAAGCACCAGTAGATCAAACTTAGAAGTTGCATACATTAAACTGCTGAAGCTTGAGTGACTCATCTTCTTATCTTCTTGCCTGCTTAGTACACAGTCCACTACCTAGAAGATTTAACCTTTGTTTCCATTTGTATTTTAAATGCATGACTGTCCATTGTCAGACAGTTTTCAGTCTCTAGCTCTGCATATAACTATAAACATATATATATATATATATATATATATATATATATAAATATATATATATATATATATATATATATATATATATATATATATATATTTTCCAGTAAACCTTTTCAAATGTTGCAAGGATGATTTTCATGCAACTTGCAAAATGATGCATAAATAAACAATGCCACTGGCCTAGATGTTGAGATATGGGTCCCCTTGAACTACTGAACATATAGGGTCAAAAGGGTCTATATCATAATATCAACATGTTAAAATGTCGACTCTTTCTTGTCACGAAAATGTTGAAAAAACAAAAAAACAAAAAAACAGTAAAAACAGATGAATATTTCACACAGGCTGGAATCCCCAAATAAAATCCAGATGATATGAAGAAGTTTGGTGATATCCACCAAACGAAAGCGCTCACCATTTTTTAGTTGTAATAAAACTTTGGATTTTATTTGGGGATTCCAGCCTGTGTGACGAAAATGTTGAACTACATTCTCTGACTGTAGTGCGGTCTTGGAGTTAGAATATTTAATTAGGGGGGTGGGTGGTGTGGGGGACAAAGCAAAGACCTTTTGGAAAGAAATCGGTGATTTGGCCGTTCGGTAACCTTGTAGTTCCACATTTTTGTGTCGAACAAGTCAGAGTCGACATTTTAACATGTCAATATTATAATACAGACCCAATCAAAATGCTGAAGAATTAGAGCTATTTCCATTTCTTGAAGTGACAGTAGACTTCAACCTAAACTGGAGTTCTTGGGAAAAATTTCTCTTGCTTCTATCACATTTTGTAGTTTATTACTGAAGACTAGTAGAACAAGGGAAGCACATGATCATTGTTGGTGCTTTCAGTGTCAAAGAGTAATGGGGTCGAGCTGGGGAGGGGCATACAGTGAGTACTGACAGCTATAATTGTTGTAAAACTACTTTAATAAAAGTTTATTACAAAAATGTCATTCTAAGATGGAGCATTGACAAGGCTGGTAACTACTAATGACATGTGCTATGCTATGACCTGCATCGGCTATGCTCATCCAAGTGTTCTGCTATGTAGACCATTATACAAATATACTTTATTAACACTCATTAGTGCTCCCTATTTCACAGGCACTGAATGTCATGGAGTCATAGTTTGCTTTAATGAATGTTGCCAACCTGATAGTATAACTCTCTTATGCTCACAGACAACTGTTTGGTTCTTTCTACAGACTATTTATATTTGAGAGGTACAAGTATCTACTAGCCTTAGAGGCCATCTTCACTTCAAGGACTGGACTATAACTAGCACATTGTCAGTTTTAACATCCACCTCACACAACCAGGGTCACCCTATCTTAGACAAACTGATACACCTTCTTACATCGAGGTATTTTAAAAAGTTCCTGCTTAAATTACAAAGATCTCCTAGATGAAGGTTTGATACACAGCGCAATTGGTGTTACACTAACAGACAAACAACATACACAGGCACTATAAAAAATACAACTACAAAAAACAGTCACTGAGTGGGCAGGTCAAAGCCCTTACGCAATAAGGCTAAGACAGTTCACCTGGTAACATTTTAGATATGGGTGGCTCCTTAGTCAGACACACAGATGTACCAGTCTGAGCAAAAACAGAGTAACTGTTAACTGCCTATCAGGCAGCAGCATAGCTAGGGTGGGGTGAGAGGGGCACCTGCCCAGGCACAGTGTATTTGGGAGTGAAATCAGCTGAGTTTGATCTGTCTTTAATGCCATACCAGTTTTTAAAAGCCGGTATTGCATATGTGGTCAAACTTATGCACTGTAGAACTCTGTGGGTGGTTTAAACTGTCGCAACTGCTTGCTACATTGTAGCTAGTAGTTTGCTAAAGTTTAAATGTAAAAACAAATATTTATTTATTCTTTTTACTAAGCTCTGAGCACTGTGGCACTCTGTGCAGTCAGGGTTGCCACCCCTATAGTGCATTTTTTAGGCAAGGTTCAAATGACAAATTCACCATCGTAACAGGTACAAGCAAGCAAAATCTGAGGGTAATGCTACTCAATGCTAGAAGTCTAAACCTCAAAATGCACTCACTCGAGGCACTCCTTAAAATGGAGAACACTGACATCTGTGCAGTGACAGAGACCTGGTTCAAAGCTCCAGAGAGCACCCCTGCATTACCAGGCTATAATTCATACCACACCTTTCAGCCACCAAACCCGGACCGAAACACTAAAGGTGGAGGCGTGTCCATATTCATTAAGGATATCCACACCTCCAAGCTAGTTGCTCAGCATAATGCATCCGAGATTATCCAGGTTCAACTAACTCTGGGCAAAACCACAATCCAGATTGTAGCTTGATACAGACCCCCCATCATGCCCCAGGATTCCCACTCCTCTTTTCTTGATACACTGGAAAATATTAAGGTACAACCCAACACTCTAATAATGGGTGATTTCAACTACCCTACCATTAACTGGGACAACTACTCATGTACCAACTCTTTTGCTCAACGTTTTCTGGAAATCATCAATTCCAATGCTTTGGATCAGCTTATCCACACCCCCACCAGAGGCAGCAATATCCTAGACCTGGTCATCGCCAACATGGGTGACTGGTGTTCCACACCAGAGGGCAGCTCCTTGTTGGTCATACCCGACCACAAGGTAATCACCCTAGACATCCACATCCCACTCCCACCCCCCATTAGGAAAACAATCGTAAACATTTTCTCCAAAGCCAACTTCATGCTTCTTAAGACAGAAGTGGCAAACTTCATGACACCCATGCAGATGGACAATAAAGGTACGACTGCTGAATCCTACACAAATGTACTTTATAAGCACTTACACGAGTGCATGGATCATGCTATCCCTAACAGAACCAAGATGCTATCCTCCAAAAAAAGGAAGCCAATCTGGTGGTCTTCTGCCATAAACAAACTCTACAGCAGAAGAAAGAAACTGTGGCAAAAAAGAGTAAAATCCCACGATTGGAGGAACTCCCAGATCAGCCTCAGTAAGAAGCTGAGATCCCTCATAAAATCCTCCAAAGCTAGTTATGAAAAATACAATTGCCACTGATTCTAAAGACAACCACAAAGCATTCTATAGCTATGTCAAAAACCTCAATGGCAACACTCAGATCTGCTCTGAGTTACAGCACAATGACACTAAATATACAGAACCAACTGATATTGGCAACATCCTGGCAGATAGGTTGAGTGCTAACTTTACCCCCCTCTCACCCCCTAAAGGGCCCATCTTTATACCGGAAAAATGCAAAGTTCCTGTAATCACGGCTGCACAGGTAAAAACTTCACTCTCTAAAGCCAAAAACACAGCATCCATGGGACCTGACAACATCCCAGGCTGCCTTCTACATGAACTACAGAATGAACTGGCACCCCACATAAGTACCACGTTCAATCATAGCCTCACCTCAGGCTTTGTGCCCATTGAATGGCACACCATGACAGTTATCCCACTCCACAAAGGGGGTGCCACAACAGACCCTGGGAACTACCGCCCCATTAGCCTGATGAGCCTCGTCTGCAAGGCCATGGAACGTATCATCATGGAACTCATAAACAAAGACATTGGAGATCTCCAAACCCTGGACCCCACACAGTTTGGGTTTGTAAAAGGCAGATAATGTCTCCTAAACCTGATAGACTTCTTTGAAGTAGTCACCAAAGCCATAGATGAGGGTAAGGTGGTTCACACAGCCTATCTAGATCTCGCCAAGGCGTTCAACACCATCCCCCACTCTGGAATTATAGATAAACTCACTAAACTAGGTATAAATCCCTATGTCACAAGATGGGTTGCCAACTGGCTTACTGAAAGAACACACACTGTGAAAGTAGCAGACTCCAAATCAGACTTCAGACCAGTGACAATTGGAGTACCACAGGGTTCAGTCCTGGGTCCTCTCCTGTTTGGTATCTTCTTCTCTGAAGTACAGGCTAACACAGAAGGTCTTTGGCTAACTAAATTTGCAGATGACTGCAAACTAGGAGCCATAATTGAAACTTCTAATGATGTGGACATCCTGCAAAAGGGCCTCACTGAGACAGATGCCTGGTGTCAAAGACATGGTCTAAAGCTCAATGCCAAAAAGTGCATTGTCATCCCCTTTGGTAAAAATTCTGTACCCACGAACTACCACATAGGCGGTAGTCTACTTAACACCAAAAGTGTGATAAGAGACCTTGGGACACAGGTGGACAGTAGTCTCTCCTTTGATAATCACATCGCCAAATTGGTCAGGAAATCCTTCTACATGGCACACCTCATCAGAAAAGGTTTCTCATCCAGAAAAAAATATGTCATTGTTCCCCTCTACTCATCACTCATTAGACCCATTATAGAGTACAATGCCCCTTTCGGTATGTACCTCACAAGACATCTACAACAACTGGAAAGGCCACAAAAATACCTCACAAAGAGGATTACTGGCCTCAAACAGATGCCTTATGCAGACCGTCTCAAAAAACTCCAGCTTTACTCCATCGCATATCGCCTACTCAGAGGCGATCTCTGCCTAACATACAAAGCTATGTCAAACCCAGAGCTGTTGGACATGCTGCACTTAAAGAAATCCCATTCCCTCCGAGCTACATGGTCTAGGGACCTAAATATTGTCACCACAATAAACAGAACATGCTGGAGGGACAGATTCCTGTCCCAGAGACTTCCCATACTCTGGAACAGACTACCTATCTATGTCAAACAGCTCCTCATTAGCACTCTTCAAGAAAAATCTTGATGATTGGATGGGTAATAGGAAATTCACCCCGGGATCACTTCTGTGGTTCTGCTTGACAGGGGCACAGGAAAATAATTTTCTTGGGTGGCGAAAGCCAGGGTACATTTTTGGCTAGGCTTGTATAGGCCCTAGGACCAATAGCCTAGTACCTACCTATGAACCTATGAACCTATAACAACTGTTTGCTAGATCTGTAGCAAGCAGTTTTGCTATGGTATAAAAATAAGATTTTTTTTTGTTGTTGCTAACAGAAAAATGAGTACTGTAGTGCTCCTTGCAGACAGGGTATAAACTGTAGCAACCTTTGCTATATTTGTAGCAAAGAGATTGCTAGAGTTTAAAAGAAAAATTATTATTTTTTTTTACTTAACCGTGTTGAAAGAGGGTCCAGCCAGGGCACAGATATGGGCAGAAATACCCGAATGGCTGGGGCAGGAGAGAGGTGGGGTGTAGACCTAACTGTAATCAGTCAATCACTTCAGTGTAGCAAGTGACTTAGGTTCATAGGTTCATAGGTAGGTACTAGGCTATCTGCCTGAAGGCATTTATAAGCCTAGCCAGAATGTGTTGGCTTTCACCGCCCCCTTAGTTTAGTTCCCTGTGCCTCTGTCCAGCAGAGCCACTGAAGTGATCCCCGGGGTAAACTTTCTGTTTTTCATCCACTCGTCAAGGTTTCTCTTGAAGAGTGCTAGCTGGAAGCTCTGCCTAATGCAGATTGGAATCTGGTTCCAAAGCATGGGAAGTCTCTGTGACAGGAATCTATCCCTCCCGCATGTCCTATTTATTGTTGCAGTGAGTTTTTGATCCCTAGAGCATGTGGCTCGAAGGGAGAAGGTTTTCTTTAGGTGGAACATGTCCATCATTTCTGGGTTGGACATGGGCTTGTATGTCAGGCAGAGATCACCTCTGAGCAGGTGGTATGCAACCGAGTACAGCTGGAGTTTCTTCAGTTGAGCTGCATAGGGCATCTGTTTGAGGCCAGGGATCCTCTTGGTGAGGTACTTCTGTGGTCTTTACAGCAGTTGCAGGTGTCTTGTAAGGTACGTCTCAAATGTGGCATTGTACTCTATGATGGGTCTGATGAGTGATGAGTAGAGGGGCACAATTATCTCTTTTGATCTGGATGCAAACCCTTTTGTGATTAGGTGGGCCACATAGAAGGATTTTCTAATCACTTTGGCAATGTGATTATCAAAGGAGAGATTACTATCTACTTTGGTCCCCAGATCCCTTATTACGTTTTCCATATTTAGGGGACTACCACCTATGTGGTAGTTTGTGGGTACTTTGTTATTTCCAAAGGGAATAACTATGCACTTTTTGGTATTTAGCTTGAGACCATGATTTTGACACCAGGTATCCATCTCAGTGAGACCCTTTTGGAAGATGTCTGTGTCAGCCAGTGAGTCAATTATAGCCCCTAGTTTGCAGTCATCTGCGAACTTGGTCAGCCATAGTCCTCCTGTACTTGTCTGTACTTCTGAGAAGTATATGCCGAACAGGAGGGGTCCCAGGACTGAGCCCTGGGGAATGCGACTTGTAACCGGTTTAGAGTCAGACCTAGCTCCTGCAACTCTCACCATGTGTGTTCTGTCCATGAGCCAATTGGCAACCCATCTTGTGACATAGGGGTTTATGTTCAGGCTGGTGAGCTTGTCTATAATACCAGAATGGGGAATGGTGTCAAAGACCTTTGCGAGGTCTAGGTAGGCTGTTTGTATCACCTTTCCCTCATCTATAGCCTTGGCAACTGTCTCAATGAAGTCCACCAGGTTTAGGAGGCATGATCTGCCCTTAACAAAGCTGAACTGGGTAGGGTCCAGTGTTTGGAGGTTCCCAATGTCTCTGTTAATGAGTTCCATGATGATGCGCTCCATAGCCTTGCAGACTAAGCTAGTCAGGCTTATAGGGTGATAGTTCCTGGGGTCTGTTGTGGCCTCACCTTTGTAGAGAGGAATAACTGTTGCTGTGCACCACTCTATGGGTACATAGCCTGTGGAGAGGCTGAGTTTGAACAGTGTGTTTAGGTGAGGGGTCAGTTCGTCTTTGAGCTCATGTAGGACACAGCCTGGAACACCGTCTGGTCCCATTGATGCTGTGTTTTTGGCTTTGGAGAGGGCTGATTTAACCTGAGTGTCTGTGATTTTAGGGGCTTTATATTCTTCTGGTATGGTTATGGGCCCTTTTGGGGGTGAGAGGGGGAGTGAATTTGCACTGAACCTGTCTGCCAGGATCTTGGCAATATCGGTTAGTTCAGTGTATTTTGTGCCATTCTGCACTAACTCCAAGCAGATTTGAGCATTGCCATTTAGATTCTTGACATAGCTAAAGAATGCCTTGTGGTTATATTTGGAGTCCTTGGCAAGTTTTCTTTCAAAGCTCGCCTTAGAAGATTTTATGAGGGATTGTAGTTTCTTGCAGATACAGATCAGGGATGTCTTCCCTTCTTGGGATTTTACTCTTTTCTGTACTAGTTTCCTCCTTCTATTATATAGCTTATTTATGGCAGGGGTCCACCAGACTGGTTTCTTTTTCTTAGAGGAGTGAGTCTTGGTTTTGCTTGGGATAGCACGATCCATGCATTCTTGTAGGTGCCTGTAGAATGCATTAGTAAAGGATTTTGCAGCTTGGACAGTGTTATCCTTTAGCATGGGGGCTTTGAAACTTTCCACCTCCGTCTTAAGTAACATGAGGTTTGCTTTTGAAAAGTTTTTCACAGTGGTTTCCTTGTCCGGGGGTGGGGGTGGAAAGTGGATATCCAAAGTGATTTGTTTATGGTCAGATCTAACCAGCGAGGGGTTGGCCTCCAGTGTGGAACATCAGTCGCCCATGTTGGTGATGTCCAGGTCCAATATGTGGTCACCTCTGGTGGGAGTGTTGACCAGTTGTTCCAGGGGGTTTCAGTTTATAAATTCTTGGAAATGTTGGGCAAGGGAGTTAGTACTTGAGTAGTTCTCCCAGTTAATGTTTGGGTAGTTGAAATCACCCAATATTAGGGTGTTTGGTAGGGCCTTTATGTTACTCAGTGTTTCCAGAAATGCGGAATGGGGGTCCTGGGACATGGTGGGTGATAACAAGCTATAAATTGAATTGCAATTTTGCCCATTGTTAGTTGCACACAGATAATCTCTGAAGCATCGTGCTGTGCCACTAACCTGGAGGTGTGGGTATCCTTGATGAATATGGATACTCCCCCGCCTTGTGTATTTCGGTCCGGGTTCTGTGGCCAAAATGTATGATATGAGTTGTAGCATGGTAGTGCTGGGGTGCTCTCTGGAGCCTTAAATCAGGTTTCTGTTACTGCACATATTTCAATTTTCTCCATACTGAGGAGTGCCTTGAGTGCATGCATTTTGAGGTTTGGACTTCTGGCATTGAGTAGTATTACCCTCAGATTTTTGTTAGTTGTGTTATTTATGGTGGTGAGTTTGTCTTTTGAGCCTTGCCTAAAAAAGGCACTATGGGGGTGGCAAGAGCCTTGGCCAGTATTTGAAAGACTAAGGGTGACAGGTGCAAGCCATCTCGAGCGAAGCAGCATGGCTTGTTGAGCATGTCATCCCAGGCAGACAGATCCTCTTTGAATGACACCAGAAACTTAGCCAATTATTGAAACTGATAATTTTTTCTTTATACTGTGGTATCATTCTTGGTGAGGGCAGGATGCTACTCAGGGTCAGGGTCATACCGGCCTGGGCTATGTGATCAGAGAGCTCTTCCATGTCTCTTTTCATGTAGTCCAGGGAGGTACGGCTCTGGTCATTCACACCAACATAGACAATGACAGAGTCGTATTTGTACTTGTTCTGGAGTGATCTGAGTGCTTGTGTTATGTGACGGATCCTGGCACCTGACAGGCAGCTAACAGTAACCTCCTCCTTATTCAGCCTAGTGAGTGGGACGTCAGTGTGCCTGACTATAGAGTTACCTATTACTAGTATCTTGGGTATGTTATTTTGCCTTGAGTGCTGTGATTGCATGGCACACTGGTTTTGTGAAGTATGTGTTTCATGGTTTGTGTTGGGGGGGTGGAGGTTGCTTGGATGTCTGCTTTGGAGGGCTCTGTTGCTCTTGCAGATTTTTATTTAGAGCCTCAGAGTATGTTTTTGTGTATTTACATGTGTATTTTTGCCGGTGCTGGTTTAATGAGTCTATGTGAGACTGGTGGTGTGATGCCAGTATTTCCCTTCTCCTCTTGACTGTCTGATCCAGTCTTGGATTGAGAGAGCTTAGTCTCCAGTTTGGCTGTATAATTGCATCTCTCACATGTATTAGTGTTTGATGGTAGGAGGAGAGAGTTGTCTGTGTACATGAGGCAGTTGTAACACTACCTCAGAATGCCCAGATTCACCAGTTGAACTGGAGAGTACACCTGAAACTGCCCTTTGGCCATGCCTGGATAGGTACAGTAAACTATTTTACTGAATGGCTGGTAAGGACACTTACCTTAAGTAAATAAATAAGGTCATTTATTACAGTGAAGTGTTTTTTTTTTTTTTTTTTTTTTGTTTTTCACTTGAAGAGCTGAGGGCTAAGGGAGTGGAGTGCTGGTTCATAGTACCAGCCAAGCTCAGCTATGTATCTGCTCTCAGGTGCCAAGAACTGCAGCAACCAGGGGATCTGAAGTCCTTTCACCTTAAATATACATATACATATAAAAATACATATACATATACATGTACATAGGATATGGTCATTGCACACATGGGAGTGAATGAAGAGGGACATGATACAGCAGCTCTCAGAATTTGCATCTGAAATTGGTTTGAAACTAGTGTTGAGCAATATCCTACTATCACCAAGAACAATGTCACAATACAAACAAAAGATAATTAACATCAATTATTGTCTTAACAGTTGGTGTCAGTCTAAGGGGATCCAATATAAATATATGTATATCAGGATTGGAGGAGATGATTGACAATGCTGGCTGCTTTGCTAGTGATGATCTGCACCTTTCTCCTCTATATATTGGCCGGGACCTTTACCTCCCCCACAGTGCCTATTTTAGGCCATTTTTCTCAAATTACCTACATAGTTAATTAAAATTAAAATTATATAACAGTAGTACTGCTGAGTGAAATAAGCTTAAACAAGAAGTTGCATTCCTTACATAATTTTAGCTATTGAAAATATAGATAACTGTGCAGTTACTGAAACTTGGTTTCAGAGCAGGGATAATATCTCCACAGTGCAGGATGTCAGTGCCTTCCACTCAATCAGGCCCAAAGTGGAAAATAGTGGTGTTATGGAGGGGGGGCATGTCTGTATACTGAAGAAGACATCACATCTTCAGACTCTTATGTCAGAACAATGACCTTAGACTTCTGCATATTCATTTCAAGGTAAAAAGAACTCTGTACTATACCATAACCAAGTATTCTATCCTGTGCATGTCACCTCCAGCCCATGAAGCACATCTAAAGAAACTGGCATTCATCTCCATTGAGCCTAACACCATTCTCCTGGGAGTCTTCATCTATCTCTCCATTAGCTTTGGAAACTTGCACCACCTCAAATAACATGCAGAAAGATTCCTGGACTTCATTGATGCTAGCTTCAAAGACCAACTTGTTCAAGTCCCAATAAGGGGTTAAAAATATTAGACCAGGTTCTCATCTGCCTTATGTTCAACACCTACAGTTGCCATGTCACTGGTCAAATTTGGCCGCAGTTCAGTAACACTCACTAATGGGGATAAAACCTGTTACCTGACTTACCGCAAAAACTTCTGTCTTTAGGGACTATTCTAATGGAAACCTAATCCAGCAAATTGATGACTCAATTAAATGTAAGTCCCTTCCTCACTCTGATAACCCCATCTTGCATGATGCCACATCTGTAGATAATTTCTATGTCTACCTCAAAGCATGCATTGCGGCATTTGCCCTAATGAGACATAAATACAATGCCAAATTCATGAATACGCCCCTATCGTGGAACTCTAGTATAAACAAACTGTACAAAAAAAAAATTCATTGCTCATAAAAGCAAACTTAATAGCCTGTCATCCTGAGATGCACTCAAAAAGATTAAGAAAGAATTCAAACACAGACTCAAATCCTCCAGCCAAATGTAAGTATGAATTGAGACTTGCTTCTTCTGCTAAAGATAAGAAAGACTTCTTCAGCTATGTCAGAAACCTTAGGTCTAATGCCCAGCAATGTACAGCTTATACATAACAATAGCACTTAGTCATCTCTCAAGGACACTGCCAACATATTAGTGGACAAATTCACCTCTAACTTTATTCACTTATCATCCCCCTAACTTTCTCCATCTTCTTAGCATACCCACACTACACCCTCTGATCAATTACAAACAGGTCCTGAATGCTTTCTCCAAGGCCAAAAGTTCATGCTCCATGTGTCCTGATACTGTGTAATAGTGCCTTCTCTACAGCACTGGACAATGTCTGGTAGACTTGCTCTTAAGCCTACTTAACATCAGTCTTTCCATAGATTCATGCCAGGGGAGTGGAGAACTGAAATAGTCATCCCATTCCACAAGAGGGGAACAACTACCAAACTAGGAAAATATTGATCTATAAGCATCTCCAACGTTCTCTACACAGTAATGGAACATATTATTAGGCAACATTGATAAGGACATAGGCAGTCTACAAGCTCTGGACCCAATCCAGTTTGGGTTTGTTAACACAAATCCTGCATCCTTAACCTGTTGTATTCTTTGAATGCATTAGGCTTTGGCAAATCAGTTCATACTGCTTATCTGGACCTGGCCACACCCTTTGATACCATCCAACAGTCTGGCATTATTGAGAAGCTAATCAAACTAAATGTAAATATTTATGTTACCCACTGGATAGCACACAGGCTAACTAACAGAACCCATTAAATTATTATGGGAGACATGCCCTTTTCAAAAACACTGGTGACCATTGGTGGCCCCATGTGATCAGTCGTAGGACCATTTCTGCTTGGTATTTACTTCTCTTGTGTCAAGGTTGACATCAAAGGCCTGAGGCAGACTAAGTTTGCAGAGTCCTTAACTCCCCATCTGACTTCCAAATTCTTCAGGAAGGACTAAAATGTAGCATTAATTGGTGCCTGAACCACAGCCTAAAGCTAAATGCCAGGAAGTGGAGTGTCATGTCCTCAAGCAAAACTGAACATGCATACTCCTACTGCATTGGTAATACCCCTTTGAAAGTTGATTCAGCCATTAGGGATTAGAGCGGTTTCATTAACAATGAACTATCCTTTGATCACCATGCATTCACATTTTTTAGGTAGTTCTGTTAACTTGCCAGACTTATCACCAGGTGTATTTATTACAGATCTAAGGAAGTCATCAACCCTCTCTACTCTTCCTTCATCAAGCCAATAACTGAGTATAATGATTCTTCATTATATACTTGGCTAGGTATATAACCCAGACTGTAAGTCTGCAGTGTTTTCTCATTAAAACAGCCAAGGCCATGACTTCATTCAGCTACCCAAACCACCTCTCTTGCTTTTCTGTTTCCTACAGAATCTTGAGAGGTGATCTTTGGCTAGTCTGTAAAGCCTCAAAGGATCCAGTCCTATGTGACCTCCTGCATATAAACAAAATTAATAACATCCTCAACCCTAGTCAATAGATCTAACTGCCACCAAAATATAAATAGGACCTGCTCACAACATAGATAGGTAAATATACCAGAGAATCGCTTTTTTATGGAATAGACTTTCTTTAGATGTAAAGCAAAGTTGCTTCCTGACCCTCTTTATTTATAACCTGAACAAATAGATAGGCAGTCATAAATATGCTTTGGGTCTGGTGCCTCAAGATCTCATTGAAAGGAGTTGAAACTAGGTGTAAATTAGTCATGTCAATAGATACCTACTATTTGGGTACTGTAACTAGACTAGTAATGGTCTACTGGATCAATAGACTGAACCTGACTAACAAACTTGTGAATGTATTACCTTTTCTTAGCTGCTGACATTTTCTGAGTGGACATTGCATAAGTTAAGCAGTTTGTCAAGTCTAAGGACACCTGTGTGATGTGGATCAAATACAGTTCATAGGTTCAAAGGTTCATAGGTTCATAGGTTCATACTAGGCTATCTGCCCTAGGGCATTTATAAGCCTAGCCAGAGTGTGTTTGGCTTTCACCACCCATTTTAAAATTAATTTTGCTATGCCCTTTTTCGAGGTTAGTATACTGTGCCTCTGTCTAACAGTGACACAGAAGTGATACCCGGGGTAAACCTACGATCTCCCATCCACTCATCAAGATTCCTCTTGAAGAGAGTCAATGAGGGACTCTGCCTAACCTGGACTGGGATTTTATTCCAGAGTGAAGGGAGCCTCTGGGTTATGAATCTGTCTCTCCAGCATGTCCTATTTATTTCAGTGCTGAGGTTCAAGTCTCTCGAGCGCATAACACGATGGGATTTGGATTTTCTGAGGTGCAGCATGTCCATTAATTCTGGATTGGACATGGCTTTATACATCAGGCACAGATCGCCTCTGAGCAGGCGGTATGCCACTGAGTAGAGCTGGAGTTTCTTTAACCAGGCAGCATATGGCATCTGTTTGAGCCCTATGATCCTTTTGGTGAGGTACTTTTGGGGTCTTTCCTGTTGCTGCAGGTGTCTGGTAAGGTACATCCCAAAAGGGACATTGTACTCAATTATGGGCCTGATGAGGGATGAGTAAAGAGGCACGATGACCTCTCCTGATCTAGATGTGAATCCCTTCATGATTAGGTGGGCTATATAAAATGTTTTTCTAACCACTTTGGCCACGTGGTTGTCAAATGAGAGATTGCTATCAACTTGGGTCCCCAGGTCCCTAATGACTTTTTCTGTACTTAATGGATTACCACCTATGTGGTAATTTGTGGGCACTTTGTTTTTGCCAAAGGGGATGACTATACACTTTTTGGCGTTTAGCTTGAGGCCATGGCTCTGGCACCAGTTGTCTGTTTCTATGAGGCCCTTTTGGAGGATGCTTGTGTTGGCTGGAGAGTCGATTATGGTGCCCAGTTTGCAGTCATCTGCGAACTTTGTCAGCCACAGTCCTTCCATGTTGGCCTGTACCTCCGAGAAATATATACCGAACAAGAGAGGTCCCAGGACTGAGCCTTGGGGGATGCCACTTGTAAATGGTTTGGAGTCTGATGTGGCTCCAGCAATTCTAACCATGTGGGTTCTGTCCTTGAGCCAGTTTGCAACCCATCTAGTGACATAGGGGTTTATATTTAAGCTGGTGAGCTTATCTATAATGCCCGAGTGGGGTATTGTATCGAAGGCTTTTGCGAGGTCCAGGTAGGCTGTGTGGACCACCTTCCCCTCGTCAATGGCCTTGGTGACTGTTTCAAAGAAATCAACCAGGTTTAAGAGGCAGGATCTGCCCTTAGCAAAGCCGAACTGGGTAGGATCCAGTGTCTGTAGGTCCCCAATATCTTTATTTATGAGGTCCATGATGATCCTTGCCATAGCTTTGCAGACCAAGCTAGTCAGGCTTATGGGGCGATAGTTTCCAGGATCCATTGAGGCACCACCTTTTTGGAGAGGGACCACTGCTGCTGTACGCCACTCTTTGGGTACATATCCTGTAGTAAGGCTGAGATTGAACAGTAGTTTTATGTTTGGGTTTAGCTCTTCTTGGAGTTCATGTAGAACGCAGCCCGGGACACCGTCTGGTCCCATTGATGCTGTGTTTTTTGCTTTGGAGAGGGCAGCTCTTACCTGAGCATCTGAGATGTCAGGGGGGCAGCACTCTGCTGGGATAAATATTTGCCCTTTTGGTGGGGGGGGAGAAGTTTGTGCTTAACTAAATGCCCCTGTGGTGCCCCTATTCTTACAAATATCCAGACATGCTTAAAAACTAAGATGGAATCCTGCTATAACAAACCTGCCAAGTTTGTGACAAATGTAAAATATTCTTCCCATCACTGTCACTCCTTACAATCCCTGAACTGGCTTGAACTCTCACAACATCTCACACACATACAACTATCCACTGCACACAAAATCATATACAAATCACAAGAATGCCCAGTCTTCACCTCCCTTCTAACTCTCTATCAACCAAATAGGCATCCCAGATCTGAAAATCAATCAGTTATATATGTATATAGGCCAAAACTCACCACAGGTCAGAATCTGTACTCCTTGACTGTAGCCATACTCTGGAATACTCTTCCACCTTCTCTCAGGACCATTAATACTGCCCCTATTCAAAAAATCCTTACACCAATATCTCTCCTCTCAATGGCTCTGCCTGTGTACCATCTCCAACTCCACAACAACCTGATATTCCTATTGTACCCCTTTTTAACCTGTATTCATTACTCTCTCCCTTCCTGAGTGTCACCCACGAAAATCTTCCTTTACCCTATTTGCCTCACAAGATATATGAACAATAATGTAGTTACCCATGCTTGTCTTATGTATACTACATAAGCTATTCTGCTCAGTCTATCCACCTTAAGTGTACTAAATAATTATGCTCTATGTTCAGTTCTTATACATTGGATACCTTTGCCATGAATCAAAGCTGATTTCAATAACTTCTAACCATATAGAGTATATTATCCTAATTGATTCCCCTGATTAATACTCTTTTTGTAACTCAACTACTTTTTGGTAACTCTTGTTTATCAATACTCTTCTTGTTAGCTCAACTGCAGTTTGGTAACTCTTGATAAACAAATTTATATTTTTCTTGTATAATGTTATGGAGCTTTTCTCCCCTGGCCACAACTGAAAATGGGCTCATTTCAGCCCAATGGACTTTTCCTGGTCAACAAAAGCAAATAAATAAAATAAAATAAATAAATAGATGTTATGTTCTCGTTTGCATACTTACATAATTCTAACTCCAGGAAGTTTTCAACAGTTCACTAGCTAGGTTCAGAGCACTGGTACCGTCTGTGTCCATAAATTGCAGGAAAAATTAACATGGAGTTATGTTAGATTTGTGTTAAAACATTATTTCTGTATTTTCAGAGTTCAGTAATCCTGCAGCCTTTCAGTGCTTCACCTGAGCTATACTAATGTTTTCACTGACATGCTGATGAGGTAAACAGATCTTCAAGTGTTTGTGCTTCAGATCAATGAGACTGCAAAGCCCTAGGAGCATGCAGCAAACATCACACTTTGTAATTCTTTATTTTCACTTCCTGACTTGTAGGAAGAATGTCACATTGTTGCTGTCATGTTGACAAAGCCTGAAGACAACACTACTGATAATCTTACTCTTTGAACAAATAAGACCCTAAATGACAGCCATTAATGTTTAGCTTGCAGATAATTTAAGCATCATATTCCTCTTTATGTAAGCTCTGAGATAAGTTATATTCAGCCTTTCGGAATTCTGCTCTGCTAACTGTATTGTTTTGTATATTGCCCTTGTTTGCATAGGTTTGAACTTGTTGTACTAATTGGATTTTGTTATTTACACTTGTTTCATTTGGATTTCAAACAGGCAGCAGATGAGTGACTTGGGGATAACAGTTGCTGATTTTAAGCCTTGTCATTGTTTTTGCTGCCCCTGGTGAGAAGAATGGTTCTGCCCATACCTGTATGAATTGGATGACGCTTGTCCTGAGTTTTGCTAAATAGTTGTCTGTTGATCCCTTGTTGCTGGCTGTCACTTTTTCCTTTTATCTGGATATTTTCTTAGCACATAGCATGTTGGGACCCTGCTGTGCTAATTACATTTTGTTATTATCTGCCTTTTTTACATCTAGGTTTAATGAAGGCATTGACTACATGTGAAACAAACTTTTGTTACATGCTAAACAGTGTTAACACCTTATACACTATCAAGGTAAGTATTGAAGAGTGGTTGGGTTCAAATAAATGTACCTCAAATATTAATAGTATTGAACTTATCAAGAGGGGATGTAAAACGTCAATTAAAATGTTCCAGTACACATATCTGTGCTATGTATGGTTGTTCAAACTCCTTGCCTGGTACTAACCTGTAAATCTATGATCCTAGTTTCACATTTATTGATTCAACTAAGGCTACTCAAAATGTAATCATAATTTTTTTAGCTATAGAGAAATGCAAACTAATTTAATTGCTCTTCAAATGTTGAACACTGATATTTTGAAATAACCCCAGACCTCACTGAAGTATTTACTTTTGCCTAATTGATTACAATGTGAATTTTGACAGAGGTAGAACTTTTGAAAAGGACTTCTGAAAACAAAATTATTTCTAATTGATGTGTCACTGTCAGAATATTAGTTCTGGGGTGCTAATATTTAAGAGGAGACAACTAATTTGGTTGAACTCTAAAATTATTTTAAGTTCTGTATTTAAACATCAGCATCAGTGTGACAAAAAAATGGAAACAATACCAAAAACAAAACTCAACCAACTCCATCCTAGAATTTAAACAACTACATAACTTAGCCAAAATTCTTTTAACCAAACACCGCAAAAACTACTACAATAAACTCCAATCCATTCACTGATCCAATCCAAAAAGATTTTGGAACTCCATGTCCTCCATCCTTCACCCAGGCAATACAAGCAACCCATGCCCAGACCCTACTCTCTCAGATCTTCAAACTGTCACTAATTTCAACCATTTCTTCATTGATTGCATTACAAAACTATCCTCCTCTTTCCCTGCCCAGTCCTCTTGCCCCCCAACAGCAAGCCTCCTCCTTTCTCCCCCTTAACCCTCAAACCCATCCCCACAAACACAATAAAAAGACTTCTCTTCAAGCTAAAATCCTGTCATAATTCACCAGATAATCCACCACCTTCCTTCTTCAAACAATCCGCTGAAACCATTGCCTACCCTGTATCTATTCTAATAAACAGATCTATACAGGAATCATACATCCCAACCATTTGGTGCCAGGTATACATCATTCCATTTCAAAAAGGCGGTAAAAACATAGACACAACCAACTTCAGACCTATAGTCATACTCTCCCCCTCTCAAAAATACTTGATAAAACCATCCATGCACAAATCATGCAACATCTAAACCTAAACAAACTTCTCTCCCACACCCAACACAGCTTCCAACCCGGTCACAGTACCATCACTGCCCTCCTTTCCTTTCTAGAGGCTATCAACCTAGCACATTATAATGACAAATATGTATCATCACTATTCTTAGACCTTTCAAAAGCATTCAACACCATCTCCCATCC